>NC_050580.1:210473523-210801994 GCF_011100635.1 Trichosurus vulpecula | reverse complement strand
GGTCTTCCTGTAGGCAGCTCAAACTGAGGTGTGGGAAAGACCTTAATTTAGAAAGGCCAAGGTCATTCGCTACATCCTGGGCCATCACCAGTCATCTTGACTTTTGTCTTGCCACTGGACCTTGATGACTCTGGAGGATGAGAGTGAGGCTGATGACTTGGCTCAACTCTGCCTCCCTTAAATCCAGTTCAGTCACCCTCACAATGTCACTGGTGCTCTTTGAGAATGAAGGACAAAGAATAACAATGATGATTTTATTTTTAGTCATTTTCAATAATAGGTAGTTTTTATGTAGCGCTTTAAGGTTTACAAGGTTACATATGTTATCTCATACAACAGCCCTATAAGCTAGGGAGGATTATTGTGAGGATTGGCATATTGTTCAGCTACCTGATAGAAGTGACTCTATGTTTGACCATTGATTAACCTGCCTATATACTGGGAAATTCCTATGTACCAAGGGAGACTTGTCAGCACATACAGCTGAGAAATTCAAAGTTCTCCTGATCATAACCCATTTAGCACACTTCATCTAATGTAAGTATGCAAGGTTAGCAAACTTTCATAATCACAATGCCCTAGTTGACAGTAAAGGCGGGTCCATGCCACCTATGCTTGATTATCCCTAAAGTTCTTGTGAATCTGCCCAGTAAAAATAATCATATAATAGGGCAAAGACACAAAGATCTGGACTCTCAATCAGGGTCCCCATCCTCCTATATGCCTGAGCCACTGTTCAAGTTTGCCTGTGATACTGTAGGGCGGGATAGTCTCACATTTGCATGCCTATAAGTAAAAAAATCTGACTTGTGATTCTTCAGTACTTATATTTCTTCTAGATACCTCACCAACAATGTCCTCACAATTAAGATTCCTATTTTATAGATGAGGAAACTGAGACTGAGAGAGATTTAGTGACTTGCCCAGGGCCACTAGACTAGACTTGCCCCGCTAATAAGTGATTCAAACACTCTAATTTCTAGAAAACTTTTCCTGACATTCAGCCTAAACCGGTCTCTTTTCAGCTTCTATCTATTGTACCTGATTTTACCCTCTGGGGACAAATATCACAAGTCTAGTCCTTCCTCCACATGCAATCCCTTCTAATACCTGAAGACAGCTATTATATTCCCTCTGAGTCTTCTCTTCTCCAGGCCAAATTTCCTAAGATCCTAATGGACTCAAGGCCCTTCACCATCCAGGCTGATCTCCTCTGAACACTCTCCAGATTATCAATGTCCTTTTAAAAATTTAATTTAATTTTTATTTTGAATTCTCTTCTTCCCCTACCCATCTTTCCCATCCATTAAAAAATGTAAAACTAAAATTAATTACAATTAGTTTTTAAAAATTAAAAACAATATTAATGTGTAGTAATGTGAAATAAATACCTGCATTAGCTACGTGGAAAGAAAAGAGAGAAAAGAAAGAAAGAAAGAAGGAAAGAAGAAAGAAGAAGGAAGGAAGCAAGGGAGGAAAGAAAGAAAGAAGAAGGAAGGAAGGAAAGAAAGAAAGAAAGAGAGAAAGAAAGAGGAAGGAAGAAGAAAGAAAGAAGAAGGAAGGAAAGAAGGGAGGGAGGGAGGAAGGGAGATAGGGAGGAAGGGAGGAAGGGAAGAAGGAAGGACAGAAATAAGGAGGAAGGAAGGAAGGAAAGAAGGAAGGAAGGAAAGAAGGAAGGAAGAAAAGAGAAACATGCTTCATTCTGCACTCTGACTCCTTTAGCTCTCTGGAAGAAGGTGGCATGCTTCATCATGAGTCCATTGGAATTGTGGTTGGTCATTGTGTTAATCAGAGTTGCTAAGTCTTTCAAAGGTGATTATCTTTACAATTTTCCTGTTACTAAAGAAATTGTTTTCCTAGTTCTGCTCATTTCACTTTGCATCAGTTCATATAAGTTTTTTCAGGTTTTTCTGAAGCCATCTCCTTCATCATTTCTTACAGCACAATAGTATTCCACCACATTCATATACCTTAACTTGATCAGCCATTCTCCAGTTGATGGCATCCCATCAATTTCCAGTTCTCTGCCACTACAGGAAGAGCTGCTATAAATACTTTTGTACATAGGGCTTCTTTTCCTCTTTCTTTTATCTCTTTGGGGAATAGACCTAGTAGTGATAGCATTCAAATGATATGCACAGTTTAATAGCTTTTTATACAAGTTCTAAATTACTTTTCAGAATGGTTGGACTAGTCTATAGCTCCACCAATAGTGCATTAGTGCACCTGCTTTCCAAGAATCCTTCCCGCGTTTGTGATTTTCCTTTTTTTGTCATCTTCACCAATCTGATGGGTCTGAGGTGGTATCTCAGAGCTGTTTTAACTTACATTTCTCCAATTATTAGTGATTTAGAGCATTTTTCATATGACTATTGGCAGTTTTGATTTCTTCCTATGAAAACTGCCTGTTCATATCCTTAACCATTTATCAATTGTGAATGGCTCTTATTTTTATATATATGATAGTTTAGATTTTTCTTCCTTTGAAAACTGCTTATTCATATCCTTTGACCATTTATCATTTGGGAAATGGTTCTGTTTCTATCAATGTCCTTCTTGAACCATGGCACCCACAGTTGGACATAGTACTGCATATCAGAGCAGAGTACAGTGAAATTATCATCTCCTTATTCCTGGAAACTATTCCCTCTTAATGTAGCCCAGGACATCATTAGGGTATTTTTGTCTGCTATATCATACTGACTGACTTATACTGAATTTGCACTAAAGCCTCCAGATCTTTTAGAGAATAACTACTGTCTATCCATGCCTCCCTCCCATCTTATACTTACAAACTTGATTTTTTTGTACCCACATGCTAGACTACATTTGGCTGGGTCATACTTGTCAACTACTACAGAATTTTCAAAGAAGAATCAGGGCAAACCTTTCCCATCCCATCTTGCCTTTTTATCTAATCTGTCCCTGTTTCTTTATTGTTGCCAGTTTTTTGATAACATGAACTGGTGAAGAAAATTCAGTAGCAGCAATAACATTTGCTGAGTATGTGGGATAATAGAAAGTAGGGGCTAGGAAAGCTGAGAGATAAGAGGAATAACCAGATGAAGGTAAGATTGCTATGAAAAGTTATGATTCCTACAACAGAATACTAAATGTAAAAATACCCATGAAATTGATTTTCGGACAAAGTACTTTAGGACATTTACAGAGCAATCTCTTCTAACAGTTACATACTTTTACATTTAGGGGGTAAGGTTTTTATTTTTTAAAGGAAAACGCAAATTAATCACTGGCTTTCTATATAAGCTAATAAGGCAATATGAAAATTATGAACCACACAGAATGTTCAAATATGTTGCCCAAAGGGTCTTTTTTATTATAAGGATATATCTGAGAAAAAGAAAATTAAGTCACTAGCTGTGTCTTCAGCAATCACTCCACTTAAAATCATAAGTACAATACAATTATATTACTGGCAATGATACTAATCATAATGACAGGATTTAAATAACAGTGCTTTAAGGTTTGGAAAATGCTTTGAAAACATTATCTCACTTTATCCTCAAAAGAGCCCTGGAAGGTAGGTGCTATTCATTTTACAGATGAGGAAACTGAGGCAGATAATGGTTAAGTGACTTCTCCAGGGTCATACAGTGAGTAAGTGTCTGAGGTTGGATATAAACTCAGGTCTTCCTTACTCAATGGCTGCCTCTACCATTCATGATACAGAAAAAAGTAAAAGCTATAGTGTCAGGTTATATTCTTATGGTGAATAATATGCAAAATGAACTTTTTTGGAAAGTAAATGTTCCCAATAAATATAGAGAAAATTGCAATATATTCAGAGCTACAATAATGCAAAGAAAATGCTTTTCAATAAAAGCAAGATTCTCTTTTCCATCCTGATATTTACAAAGGTGAGGATCTGATAAAACAGGCATGGAAACAACAGGAGGAAAACTCAGTCTGAAATTCTACTAACATTTTACTCCAATACATCTAAAGCTTTTCATGACCACCTCGCCTACAGCCATCTCCCAATAAGTACCCAGAGGCCTCCGATAGATCAACATATGTCAGTAATCTGATACTTAAATGACCCTATGATATAAATATGGGAATTCCTCCCAGTTTTACAGATGGAAATCCAACCATGTCTTCCCATCCTGTGCAATGCTTATGTCTTTTCCAAAAAATTTCCCTATAGGGAGTTCATCCAACATGCCAAAGTCCTTCCTCACATTCTTTTGACACTGGTACAAGGGTACCAATGGAGTGCTCTGGCTGGGTCCCTGGCATCCTTTATTCTTGCCCTATGACCAGCTCCCCTAGCCAATAGACAACTCCATTTAAGGCCATGGAAGGTCTTGAATATGAATATGTACCAAGGCCAAGATGCTTCAAAAAACACTTATAAGTGCAGAAACGAGTGTCCAGGAGCTACTCAACTGCTCCAATCAGCACTCAGAAGATTGTCTACTAGCTCTGAGGAATGCATCAGAGCCAATTACCACACTTAAATGGGGGTGAAGGTAGGAGACACTTTTTTATTGGGACACCCAGCCTCCAACTGCACTGCTGCTGAAGATCCCTCTCAAGGACACGGGACACTAGTATTTATACCAGCATGGAAAAGGCCTCAAGAAGTGTACTCTTCAGTCTGGAAACATTGTCCAAGTGAAACTTGGCAGGCTTCTGACTCCTCAACTTGCTAAACATGCAAGGGTGAGCCACAATTACTTGATGGCATTTCTTCTTCTTCTTCTTCTTCTTCTTCTTCTTCTTCTTCTTCTTCTTCTTCTTCTTCTTCTTCTTCTTCTTCTTCTTCTTCTTCTTATTCTTCTTCTTCTTCTCCTTCTTCTTCTCCTTCTTCTTCTCCTTCTTCTTCTCCTTCTTCTTCTCCTTCTTCTTCTCCTTCTTCTCCTTCTTCTTCTCCTTCTTCTTCTCCTTCTTCTTCTCCTTCTTCTTCTCCTTCTTCGCTATATGTTGTATCTTGCTCACACCCACCATGTACTTTCCCACTGATATCTGTGTGATACTTGTCTTTCCTTTTTTCCCTCCATCACAGTGATAAATACCTTTGGTGGGTGTATGTTTCCATGTTTTATGCCTTGGATAATGCCTATTCTCAGAGGTTCACTGAATAGGGTTATCTCTGTTGTTATACCTTCTGATGTCTTGAATAATCTTGATGTCAGGATGGGGGACACCTTGCTATAAAATAGCTTATAATCAAATGTTCCTTTGTAATGAACAAACAGTAATCACAAGGTTGTCTGCATCTTTTAGTTAATTATGAGATGGTAAAGATGTGGTTTGTTGTTGAGTATCGCTTTTGAAAGTCTCCCTTCTAATATCCTCCTCAATGAGGGCACCTTCCATTGAGTATCGTACAGATAACTCTCATAAAGATTTTCTATAAAAGAGCAAGTACAGGTTAGCAGTCATTGATGTAACCCATCACCTTTTTGTTGTTATTAACAAAGTTTAAAATGTTTTCCACCCCTTTTGGCACCTTCCCATCTTCACATATTCTTGCTTGCTGATCCATCCATGCCCTCACAATTTTATCACTTCCAGGACAGATCTCCTCTATACACACTTGGTCCAATCTGGCTGCTGTGAGATTAGGGTCCAAATGTGGTAGTTCTACTCTCCTTGAAAGAAAAACAATTGGACCGTAATGTCGCATGCCAAGCTATTTTTACAGAGGAGGTAGAAATGGCACTATAGAGAATAAAGATGGAAAAAGCAAATCCAGATTGAATCAAGTGTATATAGAGGAGAGCTATGTCAGAGGTGAGAAAATCCAAGAGTGGAATAAAAAGATATTCAGTAGATGACAACTATATGAATTCAACAGCTATATATTAACAAAGAAGTTGGAACAAATGGCTGGGTCGTGTGTATTTGTTTACAAAAACAAAAGGGCTTGTGATACCGATATAATACAAGGTCATTGCTAACAGAAATTGCTGGATTTTTTTCCTTAAGGAGATTGAACTTATTGATCAATGCAGATCCTGCAAGAAAATACTAGAAGCTATGTAAAGTATCACTGCACATTTGCAAAGATTTAGTACCTACTGAATACCTAGAAAAGCATGATAATCAGAATTATACAACCAAAATGCATTATATTTCACAAACTAAAAGATTAAAAGGTCCCCACATTACAAATATTAATCCTAAAATATCCTTAAAAATTCAGCGAATTAATGCTAGTAGAACTGGAGAATTTAGCACAGACAAACCATTGCCCACAACCACCTGGACATGATATTAACATAAATATTTAAGAACAACATTTTAAATACATGTGGCCATATTGAATACAAGCAACTTCCAAACAATGTGAAATAAAAAAGTTTGAAATTTATAAAGACAGTAGAAATAAACAAAGCTATGTGGGAATTGAATGAAATGCGTATCATCCCTGTTATCTTGTTTGCTATCAAGTTGTCTCATAGATGCTTTCAGTGAACCTAGAGAAGATGAAATGACATCCCAATACTTTTATTCAATTACAAAAGGCAATCATTTTACCCGCTTGAACAATGATCTAGTGAAAATTAAACATAAAAGAGTGACAGCATAGCATTCTGTCTCAGGAATGTTTCTATCTGAACTCCATTGAACATAAAATGAAAAGACCAAGAATAAAATCAACAATAACTGACTCATGTGATACTTTAAGGTTTACAAAGTGTTTGTACATTTATTATGTCTTCCAATATGTTTCTAAGGGTTAAACATTTTCCACTTCATCTCTAGTGCAGTGGCTTTAGAAGCCACGAGGATATAAGAGTTGATTGAAGAAAGGATATAATTCTGGGAAACTGGATCATTAATTTTTTTTTTAGAAAGGAGCCAAAGTACATTTAATCACCTGTCACTTTTCCAATCTTTTAGCGACTGAGTTCCCTTTAGATAGATGTTATCGTCGTTCAGTGGTTTCAGTCACATCCAACTCTTTGTGACCCCATTTTGGGTTTTCTTGGTAAAAATACTGAGGTAATTTGCCATTTCCTTCTGCAGCTCATTTTACAAATGAGGAAACTGAGGCAAACAAGGTTAAGTGACTTGCCCAGGGTCACACAGCTAGCAAGTGTCTGAGGCGAGATCTGAACTCAGGAAGATGAGTTTTCCTGACTCCAGACCCAGCACTCTGTCAACTGTGTCCCCTAGCTACCTTTCAGATAGACACTACACTTTGAAATCTAACTAGATGAACTTAAAATTAAAAACAAAAAAATGTCAAACCGAGTAACTGCAACTTGTAGTTTTCTGTTGCTTTTATTCCAGATTTAGCATCATGCTCATTCAACATAAAGAGGTAAACAGACAGCCAAGAGAACTGAACTTCAGTGGAGAGAGGGAGAGTAGGGCTGTGAAGTAGAAAGTAATCTTTGAACCAAATCAAAGGAAATGAGACAAAGTACAGGGCTAAGAAAGCTCCAACAGAGATGATAAGCCATCACTGTGATAAATTCTCTGAATAATCCTAAAGAAAGCCCAACGCTTCATAGGGAGTAAATGGATGTCCAAGCATGCTGCTGCTAAAGATCTTGCCTGTTATAAGACTCCAAACAGCTGAATTCAACAGAAGCAACCCATGCTTCAGCAGATAGGGAGGCAGGGAAGTGAGCTAAGAGTTACAGTAATCACCACTTGATGTTAGTAAAGTGTAAAGAGTTTTAGGTTCACATGAAAGGACTTTTAGGTCTCAGCCAATACATAGTAAGGTGAAAATGTAGAGCATGGCTAATTGTATACTTCAATTTAGGGAAGAAGAAGACTCTAAAGCAAGAGTCTCCAGTAGTCCCTCAAGGACCACATTAAAAGAATTTGCATGCAATCTGCATATGCCTACACTACTTGGCATAAGGAGGGGAGAGAATGACTTGCAGTTAGGAAAAGAACCTAGATCTTTATCTTAGCTCCCAGCACTTAACTGATGGTGTAACTTTGGCTCAAATTTTCTGAGCCTCTCTGCTCCTCATCTGTAAAATGAGATTAACGATACACTACTTACCACTCCATTAAGATTATTTATAAGACAGACCAGAGTAAACTTTAAAGTGCTATATAAATAGAAGTTTTTATTTTTACATCGATCATGTGCCTAATTCAAGAGTTATTTTCTTTTTTTAATGGTTTTTCTTTGGAGGGCAAATGGGGTTAAGTGACTTGCCCAAGGTCACACAGCTAATAAGTGTGTCAAGTGTCTGAGGCCAGATTTGAACTCAGGTCCTCCTGACTCCAGGGCTGGTGCTCTACTCACTGCACCACCTAGCTGCCCCCAAGAGTTATTTTCATGCTAATGTTGCTTATTACTACCAATAAACCAGTTGGTTGTTGATGTTTTTCTGATCCATTCCATTATTTGCCTAACCTCCAGAAAACTGAACTTTGAGCTGAGAAGATCTTACTTCAAATCTAGCCTTGGACTTTTATTAGTTATACAACCCAAGGCAACTAACTCACTAAAGCTCTGTCTGCCTCCATTTCCTTGTCTGTAAAGTGAGAATAATAATAGCACCTACCTGCCCAGTTGCTATAAAGAAGGACCTTGCAAAACCTAAAGCACTATAAGGATTCTAGTTAGCAGCAGCAGCAGCAGCAGCATTACTATAATCTGTTATTCTAGTACAGCAGAGAATAAAGAGAGCCAGAAGAAAGGAATAAAGAAAAGGGTGCTATGAGGGCTGTTAAGCTCCTTTTCCAGGCCATGGTCATAAATTGCCCTTGGACTCATATGGTAAGCACTGTTTCAGAAATTTAATCTGAAAGTCAAGATAGAAGAAGCAAGAGTCAGGATGCATTGAACCTCTGGCGGGCTTTACTATTGTCTCATGGGAAGTCAATCGGAATATTCTGTGCCTCAGTTTCTTTATGACCTTGAGGTGATGCTAACCTACCACTTAAAATAACAGAGAGCATTTAAATAAGAAAGAAATCTTGCAAAGAAAACTAGCAAGTATACACACACCCAATTATCTGCCTATGACTATATAGATGTGTCTGAACTTTTTACTGGACATTGGGGAAAATACTGATATCTTTAGGTGAAATATAACATTTCAGCATGCTTTAAAGACCACATTTACATACAGTAGAGAATGGCATGGTATCACAGAGCTTGGAAAGATCCTAGATATGATCTTGTGCCTTTAGAGTTTTAAAAAAATATTTTAATTTCATTTTGTTTATTTTTTGTTCCATATTAAATTCCAAACTGACTCCCTCCCTCGCCATCCCACACTACAGAAGACCACAATTTGACAGAGATTTATAAATATATGTAAAATCATACTAAGTGCGCTTCTATTTATCAGCTTTTTTTCTGGAGGTGGATAGCATCTTCTTTCACAGGTTTTTTGTAGCTGATTTGAGCATTTATAATACTCAGAATAACTTAGTTGTTCAATACTATTGTTACTGTATACAGTGTTCTCTTGGTTCTGCTCATTTCACTCTTCATTACTTCATGCAAGTCTTTCCATGTTTTTCTAACATCATCCTGCTTGTCATTTCTTATAGCACAGTAGTATTCCTACATAATTATATGCCACAACTTGTTGAGCCAATCCCTGATGAATGGGTATCCCCTCAATTTGCCACCACAAAGAGAGCTTCTATAAATATTTTAGCACATATAGGCTATTTTCCTTTTTCCCTGATCATCTTGGGAAACAGACCTAATGGTGGGATTTCTGGGTCAGAGGGTATACACAATTTTATAACTCTTTGGGCATTATTACAAATTGCTCTCCAAACTAGTTGGATTAGTTCACAGTTCTACTAACAATGTATCAGTGTCCCATTTTTTCCACATACCCTCCAACATTTATCATTTTCTGCTTCTATCGTTTTAGCCAATCTGATAATTACCCTTAAATTTAATAGTGGTCAGATTCCAAAATGTGGCAGGGTTTGATGTTCCCAGTACTGAAATTCTTTGAACAAAATTGGTCTGGTTGGTACTCAGAAGAGACCACCTAATGATGGTTCTACAAAGTGAACCTAGGGACAAAATTTCATTCCATCTTTCTGTTCTCCCTTTCTAGTTAGCACTGGCTTAAACCAACAACCAATTCTCTAGGTAACTCAGTGTAGCATTTGCCTGGGATGGACTTTGCATGGATACATAGAGTCCCCTCAACTGAGTGCTGTGAAACCTGGTCAGTATACTAGCACCATGCCAGGAAACTGAATCGCTTCCATTTGAATTGTCTTGGGAAGATTCAGATCATACGACAGGAAAAGATACCAGACCTTAAGGTCCTTTCTCAAACTAAACTGCCAAGCATTCAAACTCTACCTCAAAGTACACAACTCCAATGGGTTGGCCATGTTGTTCGAATGCAAAATGTACACTTGCCTAAAAGACCATTTTATGGAGAACTCATACAGGGCAAGTGTTCACATGGTGGTCAGAAGAAGTAATACAAGGACAGTCTCAAGGTCTCTCTTAAGAACTTTGGAGTTGATTATGTGACATGGGAGACACTGGCATAGGACCACTCATCATGGCATTCCCACATCAGAGAAGGTGCTGTGCTCTATGAGAAAAGCAGAATTGAAACAGTTCAATGGAAATGCAGGATGTGCAAATTTAGAGAATCTACCCCAAATGTTCCACATGGACTATATGTGTCCAACCTGTGATAGAACATTCTGAGCACATATTGGTCTGATCAGCCACAGCTGGACACACTGAAACTGACTCTAGCATAGTGATGTCATTTTGGTCCTCTTCAAGAACAAAGAACAACAACCAACCAACCAACTAACCCACTTACCCTCTGGGCTGGCTTGCTCTCCCCAACCTATCAATTTTTGACTTTGCAGAGAAGGACCACTACAATGTGGCTATACCTCAATCTCTCAAGATCTTAAGGGTGACCTTATTGTGGGGACAATGTACTCCCTCTACTCATCTCTGTCGTTCCTGAACCTCTGTCAGTGTGCTTCTTGTTTACATAATGTCAGTCTATCACAAAATGGCATTAATACCTCTTAAATAAAAAACATTTACTTAGAAATAGGGCATGAATAATCATACATCATAGTTGCTCAATATAGGCAAGTGAAGAAATAATTAATACATCCTAGTTTATACATAAACCAGAGTAACATTCTCCCACAAGTACACACAGTATCCATGGGGAAGAGTAAGCCTATATCTAGAGAAACCTAGCAGGGAGATACATGAATGAATGCCACATATGTGTTCAGAACAACTTACAACTCTGGACTGCAAACCTTGATGTCCTTGGTCTCTTTATCAATAACAGATGTCACACAAACCCATTTTTCTCCTAAATGCTTCCTTTCTGAACCTCATTATTCCTCTGTTGGACAAATGTGTTTCTCTTTTACTGACAAACTGATAAAATAGTAATGTACCCCTTTACCTTCCAAACATTTTTTTAAATGGAACTGAGGTAGTATTACTCTATTGTCATGATAAGCAGTTCTCTTAATCCAGAAAATTGAAAAGATCCTCAGAATGGCTCTCTGGGCAATGCAAACAAACCCAGCCAGCCCTCAACTGGATGCTACCTTGTCCAATAAGCTTCTTCTAACAGCAAAGCAGAACTCAGAAAAAACTCAGATTGCTTGCCCATGCAAAGTACACAAGCCCAACCAAATATTCACTCAGCAGGATGCTATGTTATGCAATCAGCTTTTAACAGAAAAACAGATGCTGAGCCTGCCTTCTCCTGCTTTTCCTTTTCAAACCAATTAGGGACCATGGAGAGCAACCAGGTGCCTTTGAAGGGTATATCAGTAAGGCAAGATTCATGACCTCAAGGATGACCATGAACATGCCTGTATGGTTTGGAATTGCAAAGTATGAAAAACTCTCTAGGGAGAATGCAGAGGAAGTATAACATTTATTTACACACTAGAGTATCAAATCCCAAGACCAATGACTCCAATTCGATAGAGCAGTAATGATATTCCAAAACCAGTAAACCCACCTCAATGTAGCAACAAGGAAATTTTAACATAGTATTATAGCAAGGAACCAAGTATCCTGTAACCACCCCCCCAAGCCCCTCCCACCCCCAACCCCACTAGGGCCTTCCTGTAAACAATCACTCATGAATCCTGTCTGCTTGCTTACACCCTCTTCTGAAGTTCTAAAAGCCCTTGCAGTTCTCAGTCTTTGCAGTCTCCTGGATTCTCTGGATTCTCAGTTGTCCAATCTCTTGATGCTGTACATTCTCAGCTCTTTGATCTCTGAAACTCTCTGGTCTGCATTCTGTGCTCAGCAGTCTCTCTGGATGCTGGCTCTCTCTCAATGTCTACAATCTCAAGTCTGCTCTTCAACACCCTCTTGATGTCTGCTACCTCAATGACCTCTTGATGTTTCCTTCTTAATTCTGCTGCTCTCACCCTCTGGGATCTCCTTATACACAGTTCTAGCCAGCATCTGATTGACTAGAACTCAAATCTCTGATTGGCTGAACTCATGCACATCTGATTGACTAGAACTCAGTGAACACACAATTTGCTCTGGTCTTAGCACCTCTCCTTAGGGCCCTGAGGACTTCACACCTTCCACGATCTAATTAGCAAAAGGGTGTGGGCCTGGGGCCTCAAGCCTAGTTAGTGAAAGAATATGAGCCTAGGGCTTTGCATCAGTAAGTAAAGGGTGTAAATAAAGACCCTATTGAATGGGCAGGGAAGATATTTAATCACATTAACACCACAAAGGGTTTTATCTCTCTCTCTCTCTCTCTCTCTCTCTCTCTCTCTCTCTCTCTCTCTCTTTCTCTCTCTCTCTCTTTCTCATTCTCATCTATCTAGGGGTGGCCAAATGATTGAATTCAACTGTCTTCCACACCACTTTAGCCTTTCTCCAGCTGATCATCAGCTCCAGGACCGGGATCTCATGATTTCCCATAGGCTGGCTGCTCTTGTTAGTGCCTCCTCCCTTAGTGTCCTCTCACCTTCTCTCCTCCAACCCTTACTCCTGCTGTACTCTTCAACACACTCAATGATTCAAATGACTCTCCTGGCACTCAGTGGGTACTCTTTTTCTTACAAAGTAAAACTCAGATATTTCATCTTTCTGTTAGTTATGAAACAGTAGTCTTTATTAGTTTACAGTTACTTGGTTTATTACTTTGTGAGTTTTAACCTCTCAAGTTCTAAAAATAATGACATGTAAATGACCTGAGGGACTAGAATTCCCTGCATCTTCAGTGACTATTCTGTCCTCTAACATATCCTCTAAGTTCTTTCCTCCATCCTCCTACTTTGCATCTGACATTTTAATGGGCTAACTATGTTGATCTACACTTGAATTTTATCCATTTTTTAAACAAAAGTTATTTTTCTATCTGCAACCAAACTGTTCACATGCAAAAGGAATACTACTTTATATTCTTCACATTTAAATTTTTCTTCTTTATGCAAAAGCTCATTTTCTGCCCCAAAAGGCTATTGAAAGAAATCTGAAAGTTCTTGTCAACAACCAAACTGCTCACACAAAAAATGGGCAGTATCTTATGTTGGGATGCAAATAACCTCCGAGTCTAAGGGAAATATGTTTTTTCCAGGCTGTACTCCACTGAACCATGCATGGAGCTAGGCTTTTAAGAGAGAGTCCCTATTTTCATAGGATCTGAGGACAACATATAAACTGCCTGAAATACAAAGAAACCCAGCAAGTATCCACTGATCCTCAGCAGAGAAAAGCACTTGAATTCTATGAACTGAAAACAAACTGTCCATAAATTGTACACATCATGGAGGGTATTTCAGTTATTAAGTGATTAAATTGTCTAATCTCGGGAGCAAGGATTTTGATGTTGAAAAGGGTAGAATATTTCTCGTGGGACCATGCTGAACGAAGCCTTTCCGCTAAAAGAACCACAGAAATGAAAGACATCATTAATAAATCAATGACAGGAAAATGAAAATGGAAGCAAATGAATCAGCTTGGCTGATTGAGTCACAGATTAAAAGCAGCACATTCATTGCTGTTATAGGTGCATTAACAAATATGGTTGTGGGATCAGGTGGTCTTTCATACTAATACTAGGAATAATGAAGCTTCAAAAGGGATTGTAACATTAATCAATTTTTAACAAGGTATTTGGAACCTCCCCCAAACAATAGGAATCATATTTTCACTGTTTTGCCTTTTATTTTGTAGGTAGCAGAAGGTTCAAGGAATAAAAATTGCTGCCTCATTTTGGCTCCATAGCAAGTTACAGGGAAACAGCTAATTTAATGTTCAACTTGTGTTTTGATTCTTACCAGCTGAAGTCACTGAACTGAGCGGTAATTGATGTTAAATCCAAGCCAATACATTTCATCCTAAACAGTAACAAACAACTTCGCTAATGAGGACAACTCAGTCTCTACTTCAGCTCTCTTTCCTTTTATCATGGGCACTGATTTTAATTTAATTTGTTTCCATTAAAGGTATTAGCAAAATTTAAAAATTGTGGCTGCAAAATACTTTTTTTCTTCTGCCATATAATTTCTATTTTACTTACTCTCAAATAGGTTGCTTACTTGCTGGTAAACAAAACAAATTTCAGTACCCCACTTTGTCATAAATAGAGCAAAACTGGAGAGCATTGATAACATCTGTGTCCAAAGAGACAATAGGCATAACTTCAAGGTATTCTCCCATGAAGTAGAGGTTAAAGCTAGAGAAGGCAAGTTAGTTGCCTAGGGTGTGACAAACATCGAGTTACAATAAGGGACACTTTAAAAATATTACTTTGATGATTTATTTTCATACTTTCATATATCCCTAGTTTAATTCATGTGGGTACTTACTGCCTTTGCTGACACAGGTCCCACCCCATTTCTGCCTTTTCATTCAATTCTAATCAGCGTTTTCTCATAAACCCTCCATAAAGACTGTGTAATGCACTGGGGGCTTTTCTCCTGTTTACTTACACTCTCAGGGGTGCCAAATGTGCCATTTGAGCTGTCTATCTATTTATTGCTTCACATTCCCTGTTTATGATGAGCAACTCACCTCCCATTTTTAGTCATACATAACTTTGATCATGTCCTTTCTGTTACTTCTTGCACACAAACCATAATTGGTAGCATGATTCAACCTACTTATGCTCATCAGATATCTTTTCCATTACCCTTTGAATCACTTGAAATTTTAATTCTTCTGAAATGATTACAACCTATAATTAGCATCTTATAGCATTAACTTTACCTTTCAACACTTTCCTCAAATGTATTAATCCTGCTTTCCTTTGCTTTAATCAATGTCTTTGTTTCTGCAATACTGATTTCTAAACAGCTACTTTTCAACATTTTATCCTGATGCTCCTTCTTAGCTGAACCCATTTCCTTATTTCTTCTTCTGAATTTTAGTTGATTTAAATTCTTCCTTTAATTTTTTTTTGTGGATCTACTATCCATTTTATTGGGCCTTGAGGAATAACTTTCTGTGCTGCTGAAGCTACTGTTGATGCAATTTGGGTACATATTTCTTCTGATATTTTTACCTCTGATACCTTTATTCCCTAATAGTTTTTCATTGTATGGACATTCTTCAATTTGTTTATATTTAGAATGATTTAAAATTTTCTTGTGAAAATCATTGGAAATTGTAATTCTTGGAATTTATGTTACCATTTTTTGAGATGATGTGGAAGACTTAAGAACATTTGCAATTTCTCACTTTGCCACCTTTCCCATATGTTAACTATGCCAATACCCAAAGAATATTGGTGTTAAAGAGAAAGGATTTTATAGCAGTTTGGGGTGACTGAAAGTGTTGCACAGCTTCCCAAATGTGGTCTAGCCTTATTCCTCCTTCTATGCAATTCTATTCCTAGCTCATGGTCTATCTTCAACCTCTGTCCAAGATACACATGTTGCTTCAATAATTCAGTGGCTGCCCATCCAGCTGTATGTCATAGCCTGGGTAAAATGCATTTTTCTTCCACTTTGCTTTTTGCCATAGTGGATAGTTGTATCAGTAAGGCCATAATAACAATGTAGATGATAACTGTCAAAATGCCTATGCAGTTCTGTATCGCAAAGTATACGAGGCTCTCCACATAGAAGGTAGAAGAGGCAAACCATTTATTCAGACACCAGAGAACCATATCCCACAATCCATTTATCCAATCCATAAGAGCAGTAAAACATTCCATACACAATATCACAACATGGAGCCTGGTCATCCCAAAACCTCTCCAACCCCCTGCTGGGGTCTTCCCCAAAGCAAACTCACCATACAGCTATCCTCACAGTCTGTTCAGCTCTGCCCATCCTGGTGGCCATTAGCAGCCATTAGCAGCCATAACTACTCTCTCTCTCAGAATTTCCTGTGACATAACTTCCTTTTCCTGCCAGGAAGCTCCTCCCACCACATGTGACTTAGGCTTCCTGTGTAAGCAGGTCACATGGCCTATTAATGGGTGGGAAAGATCTTCAAATCTAAATTGCTACTACAATCATTAGACTGTCTAGTTCATTTTGCTGTGGAATGCATTGAAAAGGCTTTACAGGGATGCTAAATGTCCACTGAAAATCTGGAGAGTTTCAAATGCACATATTTTCAGTGCCAGAAAATGTGGCTGTCCATGTCATGTAGGCGAGGTTGCTCTGGAGCCAAGTCAGACAGGCTGGCTTGTAAGAACTGGTTGTTAAACTTTTACTGTAAGCATTTGCAGCTCAGAAGTCAATAGATCCTACATATTAGGGGTTGATGTATTATTTTGTTGATCATTTGCCAGGAGTGGGGAACCTGCAGCCTCAAGGTCACATGCGGCCCTCTAGGTCCTCAAGTGTGGTCCTTCTGCTCTAGACTTAAGAAAGTGATGGAGAAAAATGTTTAAAATGCAGATTAAACTTAAAAATGTATTGTTTGTACATTTTTTTTGGAGAGCCAGTTGTTAAACATTTACCAGCACACTGCTGAATATAGGTATTTATTTTGTGAAGTTAATCAATATATTACAGCAAATGATGAAAGCTTTAGTCAGGCAGTACTATGCAAAGGGAGAAATTTCCAAACTCAACCTTAGTGTCTTTTCTGATTAGGGCAGAAAACCAAAAGAGAGGAAAGACTATGCTTCTCCACATTCGTGATAGTGTTTTTTCCTTACAGTACAATAATATACCATTACATTCACACATTTCTTTTTCTTTTTTTCTTTTTTGGAGGGGGGAAGGCAGGGCAATTGAGGTTAAGTGACTTGCCCAAGATCACACAACTAGTAAGTGTATCAAGTGTCTGAGGCCAGATTTGAACTCAGGTCCTCCTGACTCCAGGGCCGGTACTCTATTCACTGCACCACCTAGCTGCTCCCGCAGTCATGCATTTCAATTTGCTTAGCTATTCCTCAATTGAAGGACATTTATTTTCTTTCTAGTTTTTTTTTGCTACTACAAAAAGTGCTGCTATAAATATCTTAGCAAAAATGGGATTTTTATTTCTATCTTTGACCTCCCTAGGTATACACTTAGCAGTAAGACCTCTGGGTCAAAAGATATAGACATTTTGGTCAGTTTCTTAGCCTAATTTCAAATTGCTTTCCAGAATAGTGGACCAATTTACAACTCTACCAATGACATATTAGTATACCTTTCTTTCCACAGTTTCTCTAAAATTGATCCTTTTGTCATATCTGTTGTCATCTTTATCAATTTCCTGGGTGTGAGGTGAAACTTCAAAGTTGTTTTTATCTGCATTGGATTAAGTAGAACAAACACTATGCCTTTTTCACAACTTCACAACTTGGTGTGTAAGATTACACTTACATCAAGTTAATTCAAGATTCCTTGGAAGATATGATGATAGAAATTATATTGTTCAATTACCCTTTGATAATAAACATTAGGAGAGACATAAAACAGGGAGATGTTTGCTCACCAAAGGTATTTGTCACTGTGATGGAGATCCAAGAGAATCCGTGTTGAAAAAATTCTCTATGAATAATGATGTCCTCCAGACACTTTTGTTTTCAGATGACATTAAGGTCTAGAATACAGTAAAGCTTCTTGGAAAAGACCCATAATCATTTAAATGAGTTTTTGGCTTGGTCATCTACACAAGAAAGAACAAAAAGATGAAAACCATCTATTGCCCAGATTTCAACATGCACTTGGATGGACATCTGACAGGATTTGTCCAATACTGTGTGTATTTGGAAAAATCAGTTTGAATAGCCAATGAGTTGAAGACATAGGAGTGGCTCCCAGAAAAAAATGGGCACTGGCATGTGCAGTGATAAAATGCAGGTTTACTATAATCTATTGCTTACTCTAATGTAAAATTAATTTACCCCTTCACATTGTTGCCCAAAAAATACCCATTGATCATTGTACAAATTCTTCTCAGGCAGGACTGAATTTTAAAAAAAAAAGATAGTGGCATAAGAATTGTGAAATTGTGAAAAAAATTGGTTTCCTTTTATCCTTTTCATTATGTATTTATATGTAGTTTATTATTAATTTGATCTGCACTTGTAATGAAGAATCTCCCTTTAACAGGGCAGATCATCAGTTGTTCCAGTACTTATAGTCTTAGAGAGTTAATTGCCTTCCCAGGTTCACATGGTCACCATGTGTCAATCAATAAACATTTATTAAGCATCTAATATGGGTACTATGTGCCTTACACTGTGCTAAGCACTGGGGAGACAAAGAAAGACAAAAGATTGTCCCTGACCTCAAGGAGCTTACAATCTAATGAGAGAGCCAACATACAAGCTAATATATAGCAAACCATATGCAGGATAAATAAGAAATAATTAACAAAGGGAAGGCACTAGAATAAAGAGGGGTTGGTAAAAGCTTCCAGTAAAAGATGGGATTTTAGTTGGGACTTAAAAGGAAGTCACCAACCTAAGTTATCCTGAGTTCAATGTCAGCTCTCTATCCACTATATCACACAGTTTCTCATGCAATTAATAGACCCCATAGTTACATGAGTTTAAATGTAGAAACTTATCTGTTCCTTTGCAATCTCAGATCAGACCTGCAGAGTTAGACTGTGGAAGGTCTTGAAAGCCACAAGAAGTATTTTTCTAACCAGAGGATAGATGCACTAAAGTGATGTTTCATAAAGACAAAATCTGCTAGCAGTACCCATTATCACCATCAAGAAAGCTAGCAAGGAGAAGCTTTGGAGATTGTCATAGTCCATACAGCAGAAGGCCGAGGAGGGAAGAGAGTTTGCTGAGGGGCCAGACTAGGTAGAAATGCTAATGCTGAAATGGCAAACTCCTGTTAGATGAAGAAGCAATGTTTGTGCCAACCATGCGACCTCTCTTACTTTTAAAGGGTCTTTACTGTAAAAGAAATGCTGATTTCTTTCTGGTTTTGCACATGTCAACACATTGACCAGCTTCCACTCAATATGGAGCATTTTGAATCAGCAACAGCAATGTTTCAGTTCATTACCACCTGCAAGGTCAGTTAGTTTCAAGCTCACAGATCCATTACGGGTTTTCCTGATTCCAACTTCTGATGGCCAGAGCCAATACACTTCTCTTAGAAGTAGAAGAGAAAATTCGACTATTTACTGGCTAAATGCAGATCTCTTGGGCTAGAACAGGGGTTCTCAGCCTTTCTTGTGACATTACACCTTGAGCTCCTTGAGAGCAGGAACTGTCTTTTGTCTTTCTTTGTATCCTCAGCACCCAGGACAGTGCTTGGCGAATGTTGTGGGGTGGAGGGAAGAAAGAAGCATTTAATTTATATAACACCTACTATGTGCCAGGCACTGTGCTAAGAGCTTTTACAAATATTATCTCATTTTATCCTCACGACAACCCAAGAAAGCAGGTGCTATTATCCCCACTTTATAGTCGAGGAAACTGATATAATCAGAAGTTAAGTGACTTGCCCAGGGTCACATAACTAGCAAGTATCTGAGGCCAGATGTGAACTCAGGACTTCCTGATTCCTGGTCCAGCACTCTATTCACTGTACCACCAGCTGCCTTGTAGTAAGTCCTTATAAATGTTTTTTGATTGACTGTCATGGTCCCTTTTGACAGTCTGGCAAAGTCTACTGACCTCTTCTGTAAAGAGATGATTTAAGACATGATTGATGAGACCAAAAGACATTAAAGTGTCAGAATTTCCATAAACTTATTAAACAGATAAAACCAAGCAATCTACCAGAATGGAACAACAGTTAATCCATGCTATGCTTTTTTCTTCCTCAAATGCCAGAAAATAAATACAGGGACCATAAAAGCTTTGTTATGATCTATATAAAATGTTGACTCCCTTTGTTACAATTAGACCAATAACTTTCATTTTCATTAATAACTAATTTTTATATAGCCCCTACTATGTGTCAGGCACCACACTAAGCACTTTACAAATACTATCTCATTTGATCCTCACAACAACCCTGGGAGACAAGTGCTATTATTATCCCCATTTTTCAGTTGAGAAAATTGAGGCAAACAGAAGTTAAGAGACTTGCACAATGTCACACAGCTAGTGAACATTTGAGTCTAGCACTTTATCCACAGCTCCACCTAGTCAAATAAATCCAACAATACTGATATAGTTGACTGTATGATAATCAATTAAGTATCTGAAGAAAATTATTAATAAACCTTTAGGGTGACTTCAAGATTTAACATGGAAATCTATTTATCTGTCTGAAGAATAGGAATTTTTCTTCCCACCCTCCCCATAATTATGCTAAATATGATAGGTATGATTTCTTCCATGCCCTTAAAAGGTACATGATCAAAAGGAAGGAAATCAGTCAGAGCTGTATGCTACTGACATGCCTACCAGAATTTCATTATAATTTAAAAAATGTGCTCCCCAAGAAATCTTTGTCTCAAAACACCATTAAAATTCATATTGCTACACAGCATATAGCAAATCTTAAATCACATATTTAGCTGAAAAAATAGTCTTTTACTAAGATATTGATGATCAGTAAGCACACATTGATTATAAGAATGATCTTGGCTCTGAAGGCTGTGATGCCAGTGATCACCAGGGTAAAACAGTGTGACTGTGACTGACCATGCAGATGGCTTAAGGGCTCCTTCAACCCTCCACCTGTTTTCTTCCCATTAGGTGCACACAGTAAGTGCTTAATAAATGTTAATTTATTGGTTGATTGATTGATAGAGAAGGGTCTCCCATGTGTGGAATGGACAAGTCATTGTTCCACCTGCCTGGAATCTACAAACAAGTTTTCAAGACAAATACCATGCTAAAAATATAGTTCTGTGATGCTTCCAGGAAGATGTCATCAGGAAGAGATATTTCACCAGAGTAAACATGTGAAAAGCTTTTTTTTTTCTCTTTGAAAGAATACATTCACAGATAGCTGCTTTGAACTCTTCTATAACAGTTCCTTTACTGACTGGCCTCTTTCCAGACATCTTTAAAACAGGTGGAAGCTGTAATGGAAAAATCAATGCTGTTCTCTTTGATAAAATCTTTGCCCTCTCTTTAGACATAGATACAATGAACTGAGATGATCCAGCCAGTGCCTTCTGAAGCTTCAGTCAGTATGTCTTGTTTTTCCTTGGATCATCTCCTTGTAACCTATATTTTCCCCCAGAAAAATGGACAGCTTGGGTCAGCCAGGAAGGAAGGGAGGTAAGGTCATGATTTCAGCTCTGGTTGGTTCTTTCCCCACCAAGTGTAGGTTTGTAGGGTGTGAATAGGATAAGATATGATTATTTAACAGAATAGGATCCAAGAAGATAACAGAGAAATTGCTCTGAGCCAAGACCAAGGTAGATCTTTACAAAACAAAATCAGAACAGAAAGAATAATATTGGATGTTAATATAACATTTTACTGTAATATTGACTACCCTGGCCTACATTGCCTGAAGGCCAGGTGTGTTTCATTTCACTATTTCTTCAGGTTCTTTGGTCCCTTAAGGGAGTTGGAAGATGTCACCACTCTGCCAATGGCTCTAGCCCCTACTAATAGCATTCACTCAATTGTTGGAGCCAGTCCCTATGCCTTTGGAGTATGTGCATTTCATCTAACATGGAGGCACTCTAGGGGATATGAGTGACACAGGTGTGATAAGACCCCAGATTATCAAACTTGTCTTGGGGTTTATTGAGTTCACCTGCAAGAAAGCACCATCAGCACTATTGAGACTCTTCTAAAGGAACAAAAGATAGAGCTTATATATGCATAAACCACGAAGGAGGCGGGAGGCTTCAGGCAAAAGGAAATTGGGAGGGGATGTTTCAATGTTTCAGTTTTGGCTAATTACACAAAATATTGTTGTTTATCCTTTATTTTGAAGAGGAATGGAGACATTACAGCATGACGTCTTGACTTGTGGATGAATTGGTTTTAAGTGAGGCAGAGTTGCACAAAGTCCTCAGCCTCTCTCTCTCTTCCAGTGTCATTGAAGTCTAGTGTCAAGACAAAAGTCAGGATGACTGGCAATGCCCTGGGATGCAGAGGATGAACTTGGCATCTTCAATCACTGACCAAGCTCTAAGCGCTTCATAGAACCTGCTTCAGTCGCCTTCATGATGGAACAAATTGCTTTCATCCACCAATTCTGCCAGGGTAAGTCTTCACATGCTTGAGGTGGACATCCCCCTAACTCACCAAGGGGTTTGAGGCCCACTGGTTACCCTCAACCTGATTTAGCCTGTCTGCTGAGACAGTTAACCAGGATGTGGCTAGTGTGCATTCTATAGATTCTTGGAGTTGCAGCTAAAAGTTGAGTGCCAGGTGGACACCCAAGGCAGATAAGCAGCTCTGAAAAGGGCTTGGCAAGCCCTCACACAAGAGGTGCTAGTCCTCCTTGAACACCCATACCCCCCCCCCCAATTAGGATAGGTATGGGATATGGCAGCTAGGTGGTGCATTGGATAGAGTACCAGGCCTGGAGTCAGGAAAGCTCATCTTCCCAAATTCAAATCTGGTCTCAGACACGTATAAGCTGGATAACCCAGAGAAGTCACTTAACTCTGTTTACCTCAGTTTCCTCATCTGTAAAATGAGCTGGAGAAGGAAATGGCAAACCACTCCAGTATCTTTGCCAAAAAACCCCCATATGGGGTCATGAAGAGTCAGACATGACTGAACAACAACAACACGGGATAGGAACCGGATCTATTATTTAATTAATATGAAGAATTCCCAAGTGAGGAAACTTCCTCTGCCATTGCAGGTCTGGATTTTCTTCAATTACATAAGATACCTTTATCCAAAGGACCAAACTAATTCTTGTAATCAGGGAACCTCTGAAATCTCCCTGAATAGATTTTAATACATAGGATGTTCTTCTGGAAGAATTATTGGGCTAAGGAGTATGGCAAGGAAGTCCTTTAATTGGTGAGCTAGTGCTTAACACAAGATGGAGGGAGTGGTGCTCAATTTGTGACCCACAAGGATTTGCTTGGGCATACCCAGATTGCCTTACATGGAGGCATTGTTCATCTGCTACCACGTGAGTCAGTATAACCTCCTTTCATTGGCTGCATAGGTGAAACAGACTAGAACAGGCTGAGTCTTTAAAACTGGCTAAATGGAGGTAGTCTCTTTCTGGCTCATGTACTTTTCTGCTGCATCCAGAAGTTGAAAATCACAGTTCACACAGAGTACAGAAGCCACGAACTGAACTAATAACAAAGGAAGGATTTCCATCCCTAGCTCTCCCTTTTATTCACTGGCTCCAAGGTTTCTCTTGGCCTGGGGTGTTTGTTTTTGTACTGAGTCATTTGTCCTCAGTTTCAGGTACCTACAGTGATTTCTACCAAAGCAGGATTTCGAGCTATTGGTGGCCTTGGAACCAGAATTCCAAGCAGGATGTCATGGCTACAGGAGCAGGGAAGCCCTAAAAAAGCAAAGGTACCTGGGACTCAAAAGCAAGGGAGGTTTCAGACTTGGAATTTGGGACTGCACAATATAGCAACCAAGCTAAGCTATGAACCTCAACCCTTTCACCAATCCAAAGCCTGAGATAGTGCAAGAAGGAAGAAGGATTATGCCTCCCATGGGGAGTAGAATAAGTTTGTATATTTGTGAGCAGGAAAGAGAATGCAGGAAAAAGAGAGACTCTCCAAGTCTGGACAGTTTTAAAGAGACAACCTACTGTAGCCTATTCTAGCTATATATCCTATCAAAGGAGGTAGTATCTATCTAGGAAACAGAGAATGCTTCCATATTGAAAGACCTGGGCATGCTCCAAAAGGTCCTTACATTACCAGCACAGTAGAGTTTACTAGTTCTTTCTCACTCCCTCCATGTGAGGTGAAGACCAGGATGAGGTTGTAGAATAATGAGGTCAGAAGGCAGGGTGAACTTTATTTACATGTACCCAAGTGCAGTTCTGCCTCCCGTACTGTTTGGGCACCTTGGGCGATAACTATTCAATATATATTCATCCACATGGCAGGGAACAGAGGGGCCAAACCCATCAAGTCAGTCATTAGAGACCTTTTCTTCCATACGGTCAGAGCAGAAGAAGCTTCTGAGTGAATGGGAGCCCTAGTGGGGCAAGACAACAGGTTGGCTGTCCCCCTCTCCTCCCTTGCTTGTGCAGCTGCCAAGTCAAAGAAGAACTGGGCAGATCATAGAGAATGATTGCAGCAGGAATTGGAAGATGGAGACAAGTTAAGAAGAGTCAAGGATGGAGATATATAGATTAGATAGATAGATAGGTATATACATACATATGGAGAGAGAGGCAGATAGGAAAATAGATAGATATGAGATAGATATGTATTTACAGCAGCTCTCTTTGTGGTGGCATGTGACTGGAAACTGCAGGGAATATTCCTCAGTTGGGGAATGAATGAACAAGTGATAGTATATGATTGTAATGGAATGCTACTGTGCTATAAGAAAGAATGAGCTTGATGATCTTAGAAAAACATGGAAACACTTGAATGAAATAATGAAGAGTGAAATGAGAAGAACCAAGAGAATGTTGTATATGGTATAGCAATGCAATGTTGTTTTTAAACCAACAAGCAATGAGATTTGAAGCAAAGCCAAGATGGTGGAGAGAAGCAAGGAAGCTGCCTGAGCTTTCCCCAGTTTCCCTCAGAAACAATGTTAAATCAAGTCTCTAAATGGATTCTGGAGTGACAGAACCCACAAAAGATGGAGTGAAATAATTTTCCAGCTTAAGATAACTTAGAAGGACTTCAGGAAAGGTCTTTCTCACTTGGGTAAAAGGGGAGAACAAGATTGTACTGGGGGAAGAGAAAAGATGAAGGCAGAATAGGGTAAATTACATCAGAAGAAGAGGTACAAAAGACCTATTTCAGTAGAGGGAAAGAAGGGAGGGAGTGAGGATTGGCTCAAAAAGGGAATAACACAAACTCATTTGGGTATAGAAATTTATGTTACCCTATAAGTAAGTAGGAGGGGAAAAGAGAAAGAAAAGGGAAGGGGGTGCTAATAGAAGGAACAGCAGGTTGAGGAAGGTAGTGGTCAGAAACAAAACACTAGTGAGGAGGAATAGGGTGAAAAGAGAGAGAAAAGTACAAACCAGGGGGGAAATAGGGTAGAGGGAAATAAACAGTAATCATAACTGTGAATGTGAACGGGATGAACTCTCCCATAAAATGGAAGCATATAGCACAGTGGATTAAAAACCAGAATCCTACAATATGTTGTTTACAAGAAACATATTTGGAGCAGAGAGATATACAAGCGGTAAAGGAAAATGGCAAGAACAGAATGTATTATGCTTCCACTGAAGTAAAAAAAGCAAGGGTAACAATCCTCACCTCAGACAACACAAAAAGCTAAAATACATCTAATTAAAAGAGATAAGGGAGGAAACTACATCTTGCTAAAAAGTATGTAGACAATGAAGTAACATCAGTACTAAACATTTATGCACCAAGTGGTATAATATCCAGATTTTTAGAAGAGAAGTTAAGTGAGTTACAGGAAGAAATAGACAGCAAAACCATACTAGCGGTACACCTCCCCCTCCCCCTCTCTCAACTAAATAAATCTAACCACAAAATAAACAAGAAGAAGTTAAGGAGGTGATTAGAATTTTAGAAAAGTTAGATATGATAGACTTCTGGAGCAAATTCAATGGGGACATAAAGCAACGTAACTTTTTCTCAGTGGTACATGACACCTACACAAAAATTGACCATGTATTGGGGCATTAAAAATCTCACAATCAAATGTAAAAAAGGCAGAAATATTAAATGCATCCTTTTTCAGATCATGATACAATAAAAATTACATGTAATAAAGGGCTACAGACAGATTAAAAATTAATTCAAAACTAAATAATCTAATCCTAAAGAATGAGTGGGTCAAACAACAAATTGTAGAAACAATAAATAATTGCATCACAGAGAACAACAATAATGAGACAACATACCAAAATTTAGGGGATTTGGCCAAAGCAGTTATTAAAGGAAATTTTATAACTCTAAATGCTTACATGGATAAAATAGAGAAACAACAGATCAATGAGTTGGGCATGCAACTAAAAAAGCTGGAAAACGAACAAAGTAAAAATCCCCTATTAAATACCAAATTAGAAATTCTGAAAATCAAAAATTAATAAAATTGAAAGTAAGAAAACTATTAAACTAATAAATAGAACTAAGAGTTCATTTGATGAAAAAAAAAAACAATAAAAAAGACAAACCTTTGGTTAATTTGATTTAAAAAAAAAAGAAAGGAGAAAACTAAATCACCAGTAACAAAAATGAAAAGGGTGAATTCACCACAAATGAAGAGGAAATTAAAGTGGTAATTAGGAGCTATTTTGCCCAACTGTATGCCAATAAATCTGACAATCTAAGAGAAATAGATGAATATTCACAAAAATATAGATTGCCCAGATTAACAAAAGAGGAAATAAAATATTTAAATAACCTCATTTCAGAAAAAGAAATTGAACAAGCCATCAATGGATTCCCTAAGAAAAAAATCACCAGGACCAGATGGATTTACAAGTGAATTCTACCACACATTTAAAGAACAATTAATTCTGATACTATGCAGACTATTCGGAAAGATAGGCAAAGGAATCCTACCAAATTCCTTTTATGACGCAAATATGATACTGATACCTAAGCCAGGAAGAGCCAAAACAGAGAAAGAAAATTATAGATCAATTTCCCTAATGGATATTGATGCAAAAATTTTACATAAACTATTAGCAAAGAGATTATAACAATTTAACACTAGGATAATACACTATGACCTGGTGGGATTTCTACCAGGAATGCAGGGCCGGTTCAATATTAAGAAAACTGTCAGCATAATTGACCATATCAAGAACAAAACTGACAGAAATCATGATTATCTCAATAGATGCAGAAACAGCTTTTGACAAAATACAGTACCCATTCCCATTAAAAACACTAAAGAACATAGGAATAAATGGAGTTTTCCTTAAAATGATTAGTATCATCTATCTAAAACCAACAGCAAACATTATATGTCATGGGGATAAGCTAGAAGCTTTCCCAATAAGATCAGGAGTGAAACAGGGATGTCTATTATCACCACTGTTATCCACTATTGTACTATAAATGTTAGCTTTAGTAATAAGAGAAGAAAAAGAAATTGAAGGGATTAGAATGGGCAATGAGAAAACAAAACTATCACTGTTTGCAGATGATATGATGGTATACTTACAGAATCCTAGGGAATCAAGTAAAAAACTACTTGAAATAATAAACAACTTTAGCAAAGTTGCAAGATATAAAATAAACCCACATAAATCATCAGCATTTCTATATATTACCAACAAAGTTCAGCAGCAAGAGACAGAAAGAAAAAATTCCATTTAAAATAACTGTAGACAATATAAAATATTTGGGAGCCCACCTGCCAAAACAAACCCAGGAGCTATATGAACACAATTACAAAATACTTTTCACACAAATAAAGTCAAATCTACACAATTGGAAAAATATCAACTGCTCATGAGTAGGCCAAGCTAATACAATAAAAATGACAGTTCTATCTAAATTAATTTACTCATTCAGTGTCATACCAAACAAACTACCAAAAATTATGTTGTAGAGCTAGAAAAATAATAACAAAATTCATCCATAAGAACAAAAGATCAAGAATATCAAGGAAATTAATAAAAAGAAATGCAAGGGAAGGTGGCATAGACATACCAGATCCAATGTAGTATAAAGTGGCAATCATCATAACTATTTGCTACTAAGAAATAGAGCAGTGAATCAGAGGAATAGGTTAGATACATAAGACACAGTAGTCAATGACTATAGCAATCTACTGTTGGATAAACCCAAAGACTCCAACTTCTCGGATAAGACTCAATATTTAGCAAAACTGCAGGGAAAACTGGAAAATAGTATGGCAGAAACTAGGCATAGACCAACATGTCACACCATATACCAAAGTAAGGTCAAAATGGGTAGATTTACACATAAATAGTGATACCATAAGCAAATTAGGAGAGCAAGGAACACTTTACCTGTCAGATCTATGGAAGAGGGAAGAGTTTATGATGAAATGAAAGATGGAGGACATTATGAAATGCAAAATGGATGATTTTGATTACAATAAATTAAAAAGTTTTTGCACAAACAAAACCAGTGCAACCAAGATCAGAAGAAAAGCAGAAAGTTGGGAAGCAATTTTTATAGCCATCGTTTCTGATAAAGGCCTCATTTCTCAAATTTGAGAACTGCGTCAAATTTATAAGAATACAAGTCATTCCCCAATTGATAAATGGCCAAAGGATATGAACAGGCAGTTTTCAAATGAAGAAAGTAAAGCTATCTACAGTCATAT
The DNA here is from genome assembly GCF_011100635.1 of Trichosurus vulpecula. Classification (NCBI taxonomy): domain Eukaryota; kingdom Metazoa; phylum Chordata; class Mammalia; order Diprotodontia; family Phalangeridae; genus Trichosurus; species Trichosurus vulpecula. The sequence goes on along the minus strand of NC_050580.1, from coordinate 210,773,294 downwards.
GAAAAAATGTTCTAAATCATAGATTTAGAACTCCACTATGGATTAAAGAAATGCAGATTAAAACAAATCTGAGGTACCACATCACAGCTATTAGATTGGCTAACATGACAAAACAGGAAAATGATAAATGTTGGAGATGATGTGGGAAAAAATTGGAGCACTAATACATTTTTGGTGGAGTTGTGAACTGATCCAACCATTCTGGAAAGCAAGTTGGAACTATGACCAAAGGGAAATCAAAGTGTGAAATACCATTACTAGGTCTGTATCCCAAAGAGATCATTAAAAAAGGAAAAGGACCCACCTGTACAAAAATATGTAGCTCTTTTTGTGGTGGCAAAAAAATTGAACCTTGAGGGGATGCCTATCAATTGGGGAATGGCTGAACAAGTTGTGGTAATTGAATGTAATGGAATACTGTTGTTCTATAAGAAATGATAAGCAGGTGGATTTCAGAAAAACCTGGAAAGTCTTACATGAACTGATGCTGAGTGAAGTGAGAAGAACTAGTAGAACACTGTACAAAGTAATAGCAACATTGAATGATGATCAACTATGATAGACTTAGCTTTTCTTAGCAATGTAATGATCTAAGACAATTCCAAAAGACTGGTGATGGAAAATGCTATTCATATCCAGAGAAGGAACTATGGAGTCTGAATACACATCAAAGCATACTATTTTCACTTGTTTTTTGGTTTTATTTTTTTTTCTCACGACTTTTCTTTCGTGTTTTAATTCTTCTTTCACAGCATGACTAATGTGGACATATATTTAACATGATTGTACGTGTATAATCTTTATCAGATTGCTTGATGTCTTGGGGAGGGGGAAGGAAGGGAGGGAGAAAAATTTGGAACTCAAAATCTTACAAAAATGAATATCAAAAACTATATTTACATGTAATTGGAAAAATAAAACACTATTAAAAGTAAAAAAACACCTTTGAATGAATAAGTCATTTCAACTATTTTAAATACTAAAATTAACTACAAAGGACATATGCAAGAAGATACTACCTTCATCCAGAGAAAGAACTGATAAATGTAAATATGTATTGAATGATTTTACATAAATATAAATATTTGTGCCTAATGGTCTCTGAAGTGAGGAGGGGGAGAAAAATAGAAATTTACATAATAACTTTATTACATATTTAAAAGGAGTAGTAAGTTGTACATAATAGGTTTGCAGTTTCATGTGCAATCATCTTTTTATTATACTTTGTTATAGAAATGCTTGATTTATTCCATAAATTAAAAATAAAATAAATAAAATATTTTTTTAAAAATGACTGGATTGAAGGATACAGATGAGACTGGCAGTTGCCTCTGAAGTTCCCTGCTGAGATGAGAATAAGAAGGAGGTGTGAAAACATCCTCTGCTTCACCCCTCTCTCCAAGTGCTTGCCGAGCCAATCAGTAAATTTTGAAACTCCCATAATCCCTTCCTTAATTCTTTTGCCCATGTGCTAGGCAGAGAGAAGATAAAGGATGGGAGGATCAAAGGGAAATCTATACTTGTTTGCAGCAACCTTACTGGGCTTCAATCTCACATAGCCATGTAAAAGTAAATTATGTAAGTCCTGTGAATGTCAGTTGGCCATGAAGGAGAAGGGGACATCCCAAATGTAGCCAAGAGGGATTAGGGCAGAGATAAGAAATTTTCCTATTTTGATCATTTTTGATGACTTCCCAGGTCATACTGCTATATCTATACTGAGTCTGGAGCCTGTTGTGCTACAAACAAACCCAAGTTGGTGGGAGGAAGGCATGTTCCACTTGTTTATATTCTGAACATCATTGGGTGAGCACAGGGAGATAGTGAATGCTTTGGAAAGGCCCTTGTATGTACACTGATGATCCTCTAACACAGCCTGTCATGGGCTAGTGGCTGGGGGTCATACCACCCAGTGGCTAAAATATATACTTTATTCCCTAAGTGATTAATGAATTTATACTAATTAAATAGTATCCTGCTTCTCTGTTGATTTCCAAAGGCAGAGAAATGAGTAAGAAGATGAGCATACCTTTGGCAGCACCATAAAGTATACACCTGGCATATACCACTTTTCACATATGCACTGTCTCATTTGACTCATTTAATAACCCTGGAAGCTAGCTATTAAAATGGTACTGCTTTCATTTTACAGAGCCAGAAACTTAAGCTTGGTAAGATTAAAAGGCTTGTCCAACATCATATAATCAGTAAGAGTCAAGCATAGGGTTTGAAATCAGATCTTCCTGGCTCCAAAGTCCAATACAGTTTCTAATGTACTCAAAGGAAAGCCCACAAGAGACATCCACCTTAATATCCACTCAATCAATAAGCATTTATTCAGCACCTACTATATGCCAGGTACTACGCCAAAAAGTAAAAAGAGGAAGGTGATTCAACTAACATAACAAAAAGCCAGCATTGTTCCAAGTGTGCACTTTGATACAAAAATTGAGATGTAGATTGCTTCAGGTTGCTGTCATCTCATTTGTTTATGATTTTTGTTCAGACTTAGGATCTTACTAATATAGGAAAAGCTTAACATGGCAATTCCTTCCAATAATACAGGTTAGCAGCTTATCTGCAATTTAAAGTCTTAGAGAGATTCCTGGGGTCACTGAGAAGTTAAATGACTAGTCATACCCTTGACAGTTGGTCACACAGCTTATGTGTCTTAAAGGTAGAATTTGAATCCAGCTCTTCATGACTCCAAGGAGGCAGCTGGTGCCACCATGAATAGAGTGCTGGGCCTGGAATCAGGAAGACATGAATTCAAATTCCACTTCAGGCAGTAGCTGTGTGACCTTGGGTAAGCCACTTAACATGTTTGCCTTAGTTTCCTCAATTGTAAAATGAGGATAATAATATTGTGTCTAGGTGCAATGAGCTGAGCACAGGCCCTGGAGTCAGGAGGACCTGAGTTCAAATCCAGCTTCAGACACTTGACACATTTATTAGCTGTGTAACCTTGGGCAAGTTGCTTAACCCCAATTGCTTTCCCTTCTCCCTCCAAAAAAAATATTGTGTCTAATGGTAACCATCTCTGGGGGGAAAAGAAGAAGAAAAAAGACAATAACTTTGTTGTATATTTGGAGAAAATAGCAAAGTGTACATGGTAGATTTGCAATTTCATATGCAATCATCTTTTTTATTATACTATGTTATGGAAATGCTTGTTTTATTCCCTGAATTAAAAATAAAATAAATTTTTTTTAAAAAAAGATATGCCCTGGCTGTTTTCAAAAGCACATTTGGCTTTGTGATATTATTGTTCACCAACAGAGTTGATATGAGATGGAGAATTTGTATCATTACTATCAGGTTTTCACTGTTATCATTGCTTTATTTATTGTGTCTCCATTATGTTTTCACTAATAAATGGCTACTTTTTGGAAATAATAATAATAAACACCTAACTCACAGAGTTGTTGTAAGGATCAAATGAGAAAAATTGTTTTTTTTAAAAAGCATGTAGTACAGTGCATTGCACATAGTAGGCACTATATAAATGCTTATTCCCTTCTCCCATTCCCTTACAAGTCTATGACACTATGCATGCCTTTCTCAAGTATGAGCAAACAGTTAAAGCCAATGTTTATAAATCAATTATGCATTAAATGTAACTGCTCTTCTAATTTTGAACCTTTAAGATAGCACATAGGAAGAGTGGGATCCCTTTAACTGAAGCATAGCCTTTCTTTTCATCTTTGCATATGCTAACTATATTACTCAATAAAGGGGGAAGGGAACAATAGTCTTGAAATTGACTGCAGTGAAAGTAATTTACTCCCATTTGGGGGAGGGGGGTTATGGCTTATTTTGCAAGAGCCTTTTCAGGGCTCTCCTGTAGAAATGGGAAATCTGCATCGTCTAAGATCAGACTGATAGTATTTGGTTAAAGTAGGATGGGTGAAACACAATCTTGCTCACTATATAGCCAATGACTATTTCCTAGAGGAAAATGATGCATCAACACACACAAGGAAATTCTTGAGAGACTGAATATCTGAAATCCTCATGTGGAGATTAATATGCAAATGATTATAAAAAGTAATCATAATAGCTTACACATGAAAAGTCATAAACATGAGGAGCACAAGGAAATACTAAAAGACTGTTAAGTGGTAAAAAGATCAGCAGAACCAGAACTGTGTACCCAGTGACTACAATTATAAAAAGAAAAGAGGAAAAAAGTCAAAGGCAGTGGTTAAGATTGAATTAGAAAGGGATTTTCAAATTTGTGTTTGTTTTCTGTTAATTTTTATTTGTTTTCTGCTACAGGCAGTTGGAAAGTACAATGGATGGAGCAGAAGACCTGAATTCAAATCCTACCTCAGATACTTATTACCTGTGTGAACCAATGCAAGTCACTTAGTCTCAGTTTCCTTATCTGTAAAATGGTGACAATAAGACCACCCACCTCATAGGGATGCTATGAGGATCAAATAAGTGTATGCATGCATGTGCACGCATGTGTATACACATATGTATATACACATGTAGATATGCACACATAATACATACAAACTTGCATGCATAATACACACACACATACCACATGGGCAGCTAGGTGATGGTGGTGTTGTTTATCCTTTGTTCTGGAAGAGGAGCAATGACATCAGGAGGGTGATGTCTTGACTTGCAAGTAAGTTGGATTTAAGTGAGGCAGAGCTGTGCAAAGTCATGAGCCCTACTGTCTCCTCCAGAGTGATCAGAGTCCAGAGGAAAGAAATAAGTCAGGACAACTGGAGACGGCCCTAGATGCAGTGGGAGACGCTGGCCTTTTTAAACTAAGATCTTTCCCAGGTCTCAGTCTCTTTGAGGCAACACCCATTCAGTGATTTAAGGCTAGGTAAGAATTGAGGTAAAAGATGGCCTACTTTGCCTACTCAAAAGAATTAATCTGGGGAGGGAAGCCTCTCAGGGTTTCTGGCCAGAACAGAAACAATTGCTCTTTATCTTCACTCTGAGCCATCAAAACCAAATAATGAGCTAGGTTGGACATTGGATAGAATGTCAGCCCTAAAATCAGAAAGACTCATCTTCCAGACTCGTCTTCTTCAAATCTGGCCTCAGACACTTATTAGCTTTGTGAACCTAGGCAAGTCACTTAACCCTGTTTGCCTCAGTTCCTTATCTGTAAAAATGAGCCAAAGGAGGAAATGGCAAACCACTCCAGTATCTTTGGCAAGAAAGCCCCAAAATGAGGTCACAGACATGCAAATCTTAAAGCTCTACATAACTGCTACCTATTTTTAGTTATTGTTGCTGTTAATAAGCATTTACTTGGTTCTACTTTGTAAAATAAAGGTTTGTGTAAGATTTTTATTCATTCTTTGTTATTTTCTACTGAATGATTCTTCCTCTCAATCTAATTTTTTCAAAGGTTATACGTGTTTCTTTTAAAACTCCAAGGCATGATGCAAGGCTCAAAGATCACAACAGTTTAAATCACTCTCAAGGTCAGAGGGAATTTTTTTTGTTTTTCTCTAAACTTACAAATCCTAGAAGACTAGTCAGTTCTTGAATATCTACTTTGTTCAGTCTCAGTTGTGTCCAACTCTTTATGACCCCATTTGGAATGATTTACCATTTCCTTTTCCAGCTCATTTTATAGATAAGAAAACTGAGGTAAACAGAGTTAAGTGACTGGTCCAGGGTCACACAATAAGTATCTGAGGCTAGATATGAACTCAGAAAGATGAGTCTGGCTGACTCCAGGGGTGCTCAGTGCATTGACAACCTAGCTGCCCCATCTATTATGCTATGAAACCTTTAAAGGACAACAAATACCTATGCAAAAAAATTATTGTAAAAATATAGGGAGCTCTACCAAACTCCTTTTATGAGACATAAATGATCCTAATACCCAAAACAGACAGAAACAAAATAAAGAACTACATAACAATATAACTAACGAATGTTGATACAAAGAGCTCTACAAATATTATCTTATAAGTAAGTGAAGCTAAACTTGAACTCCAGTCTTCCTGACTCCAGTTCCCATGCTTTATTCACTGGACCCTCTAAGTGCCTATAGTCAGTCTGGCTAATTTTCCACCAGAGAAAATATTGCTTGCATTCTTCCACTGGGGCCTTTTGCATGTATGAGTTCCAGCTCAGCAGCCAGTTAATAGACTTTTCTTCACCCTGAAGTAAGTGGAGAGGAAATAGTTACAGAATACTGGGCATGCTCTGAATCAGAAGCAGGGCAGTGGGTTGACAATATACAGAGCACACTGTCCCTGCTCTGAGGACTGGGCCAGTCCCCATGATTGTACTTGCATTATAGTTACTTCTGTACTTTTTTTCCCCACCTCCCACCCAACTCACCACCCCAATTATACTATAACTTGCTTGAGAATAGGCATTGTGTCATTCATTCCTAAGTTGGGAATAGCACCCTAATGATAGAAGAGCAGTAGGCACAACAGAAATGGAAAGTTCCATTAGTAATATTCCTGTTTCCTCTTCTTCTACCCGTGTTTTCTGCTAAAAGTTGTAACTACTTCCTTTGCATCAAAACTTGTAATATTCTTATTGAAGGGATGTCCATCCAATGAGGAATGGCTGAACATGTTGTGGTATGTGATTGTGTTGGAATACTATTGTGCTATAAGAAATGACAGGCAGAATGATTTCAGAAAAACTTGGAAAGATTCACATGAACTGATGCAGTGAAGTGAGCAGAACCTGGAGAACATTGTACACAGCAACAGCAACTTTGTACAATTATCACCTGCCAATGACTTGCTATTCTCAGCAATATAGTGACCTAAGGCAATTCCAAACAACTCTTGATGTAAAATTCTATACACCACCAGAGAAAGAACTGATGGAGTCTCAGTGCAAATCAAAGAATACTTTTCTAAAAACTTTTTTCTTGTTTTTTTTTTGTTCTGTGTTTTCTTTTACAACATGACTGAAAAGGAAATATGTTTTGCATTACCACATATCTATAATCTATATCAAAGTACTTTTCTCCTCAAAGAGGATGGGAATTTGGAACTATAAAAATTATTAAAATTATAAAAAGTATTTTAAAATGTTAAAATTGTTTTATGCACAATTGAGAAAAATAAAATAAAAACAGTCTTTAATTTTTTTAAAAACATAACTTTCTTGAGCTGAAAAGAACATTATGGATTTGCAACACTAACGTTCCTTGTTGTGTTTCTTTGTTTTAAAGAAAAGGAGCAAAGAGCTAGAAGATTCATTTCCTTCTACTGTCTGCCCTGCTCTATATTCCCCTTTCAAGTAGAATTCACTTTAAGGCAAGATTCATGCTTATTTTCTAAATTATCTAAGGTGGGCTCAAAATGATGAGAATAAACTTAGTAAGCAAAAGGGGAAAAGATGTACAAATGCAATCACAGTCTCAAATGAAATCTGTTTAGAATAAACCTTTATGAATGCCTTATGACTGAGGGTGGAGCCACACCCCAGACATTCTGATCTTCAAAGCAAATGATTTTATGACATACGAGATGCCACTAATGAAAGAACCGGGGTAATAAAATGAAAAGGAGAGAGCCTGACATAAGTAAAAACAAAAAGCCCTCTCTTGATTTGTGTTCTGCTCGGTATACCATTCTTTGGGGCTTTAATGAAAGGCCGTTAGAGCTTAAAATGTTGGGCTATACAAATTGGTTAAACACACATTAATTTGTCCCCCAAAGTGCTAGAGAATTGCAAATGAGTACAATCTCCTTGTCTTGAGATCTGAATTATATGCTTTAAACCTTCCTCACATTCCCATTACCTATTGATCTGCTCGTTTACTGTGATTTCAGAACAAGACATTGATGGAAGCTACAGTAACTTGACCAGAAAGTCAATAGCTCTTTCGTATCAAACCACCTAATCCATGTATTATGCATTTGCTCATTGGGAAGATTTCATTTAGGGCATTTCTCAGCTAGGATTCAATTCACTTACTATTCATAATAATGAAAACCTCCTATTAAGTCTAAGCCATTTTCCATCCTAATTATTGGACCATCATTACTGATTGCTCAGTAGTAGTGACTAATGAACCAAGAAAAGTGAATCACTTCATGTTTTCCCCTTTCTTGATGATGAATTAGAAGCTATTGCTCCGAGGCTCAGATTCCAAACTATTGACTTACAGTATTTCAAAACCAGAATCAATACATGTCCATAGTCTGTCTGAGTAATTTAATGCTGCTTTTTAAAAATTAGAACATAAAAGTGGCCAAATGATTCTATGATCCTAAATAGGAGATACACCACAAAGTTTGAAACTGGAAGAGCTAAGTCTCCAAACACAAGAATATATCTGAAAATGAAATTTTCTCCTGAGAAGAAGTTACCTGAGATTCCTTTGTTACAGCCTCTGTCTCTCATGCCAAGAAATCCTGTCCCTTCCTCTTTCTAGTAGATTTCTTGTCTCCTTTCTCAGGTGACATATCTGATTCTTCCCTCCAAATTTGACTTCCTGAAAGCTTTGTCACTCTTGAATTACTGATACATAATAGGAAAGCTGATGCCCACTGGATAAAGCTCCAGATATTCCAATAATAAAAAAATTTTCTAGCTGAAAGGAAATTTTCTTGGAATTCATTTTGACCCAAAGGCCAAAAAGTCCTAGTGTTATTCTGTCCTTCACTAAAACAATACTCAAAAAAAGCAGTCCTCTCGATGATCAGGGTTTCCTCTTTAGTTAGAGTAAAAGCTAATAGAAAGACATCCTTTGCAGGAAATAGCACCTTCAAATTTATTTCTTGTACCATCATCCATTAAGAGCATTGGAATAAGAGACCTGGATTTAAGACATAGATCCTATCATTAATTTGTCATTAAACTCTAAGCATTAAACTCTATTTTGGACATTAGTTTTTTCATCTGTAAAATTAGAGATATGGGACAAAAAAAGGACTTTCCCTTAGGTCCTCTCCAGCTCTCCTATACTATGAGTCTATGTGCCAATCAATTCTATTACATTCTATTGTTAAAATTCTAATATTCTATTACTATTAATAACTCTTTCATGTTGTTTATTCATTTTTTAGTCATGTCCAACTCTTTGTGACTGCTTTTGTGGTTTTCTGGGTTTGTCATTTCCTTCTCCAGCTCATTTTCAGATGAGGAAAATGAAGCCAACGGGGTTAAGTAACTTTCCCAGGATCACACAGCTAGTAAGTATCTGAGGCCAGATTTGAACTCAAGAAGATGAGTCTTGCTTACTCCAGGCCAAGCACTCTATTCACTCCACCACCTAGCTGCCACTGCTATTACATTCTAGTACATTCAATTCAACAAATATTTATTTAGCATCTCCTATGTGCCAGATATTGTGCTAAGTATCAGGACTGATACATTAGAAGTATAGTCACAGGGTTAATGTAATAACAGAAGGCCCAGGTACATCAATTCAATCAATAAATGAAAATGATGAAATTTTAAATGTGCAAGACAAGATGGTTTACAACTTATGATTTCTTTATAAGAGTGAACCTGATTAGTTGGGTTGAGATAGGAAACAGTAAGATTGTCTGAGAGTATCAGGTTTGCCCACCGGACCTACACATGAAAATAACAGTAAGTTTCTTGATAAGTCCCCTCTAGTAATGAGCCAATCTAGTGGGAGAAGTTCCAGTTCATAGGACTAGAGGTAAATCCCTGAGAAGGAATAGCTCTTAGGCAGAGGGGGAGAAATGGAGTAGAGAGAGCTTCTTTCTCTCTCATTAACCCTAGCTGGTCATGTCATCAGGGAGCCTAGACCAGTAACAGTGAATCCAGCTGGGATCAAAGAATCTGGACCAGTAGGAGACAACACAGTCAGTCAGGAGTGAAAATTAGCCAAGGAATGACCCCTGCCCTGGGGCAGAAAGAATGTCACCTATGGTCTCTATAAAGGCACCCACCCTGGGAGTCCAGCAGAGGACTGCATTTAAGGGGGACTTCATAAAGACTCTACAAAAGGAGGAAATAATTTTTAATACCCAGGAGTTGCAATGTGTGTCCTCTGAATAAAACCGAATATAGCTCCCTTGGCTACCCTTTCCATCACTAGTTACATTTTCATTTATTCCCTAAACTCATTGGCCAAGGTCAGGGAGTTGGAATCATTCTTCTTTTCCATTGCCGTTTCCAGACTCTGTCTCTACCTCCATCACTCAGGAACCTGTGGTCCTTTGAGGTTCACTCAATCCATATTTACCACCCAAACAAGATTCAGGTAGCTATTATCTACTAGCCTCCAGGATATTCTCTTAATTTCTTCAATGAGTTCAGTGCCTGGCTCAGAGTCTTTCCTCCCCAACTCCTTCCTTCATAGTAGGAATATATACCACATATTGATACATTTCAAGTATGTTTATTTTCGAAATTATCTAAGGTGAGTTCAAACTGATGAAAGCAAACTTAGTAAGCAGAAGGGGAAAAGATGTACAAATACAATCATAGTCTCAAATGAAACCTGTTTAGAATAAACCTTTATGAATGCCTTATGAATGAGGAGGGTGGAGCCACACTCCAGACATTCTGATACATATTGATACTCTTTAGCATACATATTGATACTCTCTCAAACACCCACATCTCCCAGTTCTTACTCCCATTCCCCATGGACCTATTCCTCTACCTCAGATACACACAGAAATGGTCATACTTTTGCTCTTGCCATCTATATCAGTAAGGCAAGATTCATGACCTCAAGGATTACCATGAACATGCCTGAATGGTTTGGAATCGCAAAGCATAAGAAATTCTCTAGGTAGAAGGCAGAGGAAGTATAACATTTATTTAGACATGAGAGAATCCAATCCCAGGACCAATAATTCCAAATCCATATAGTAGCAATAATATTCCAAAGCCAGTAAGCCCACCTCAATGTAGCAACAAGGAAATTATAATACAGTATTATAGCAATGAACCAAGTCATCCTGTAACCTTCCTGTAAACAATCACTCACGAATCCTAACCCTCCACTCAGCACTCTCTTCTGAAGTTCTGTAGACTCTGAGTTCCTGCTCCTTCTCCTTGGACCGAATTTCAAGTCCTGAAACTCTCTTGTTCTGCAATCTCCACTCTGCTGTCTCTCCCAACGCTGGCTCTCCCTTAATGTCTGCTGCCTCAATGTCTTCTTGATGTCTGCTCCTGAATTCTGCCACTTTCAGTTCTGGGCTCTCTTTTTATACAGTCCTAGCCAGCATCTTATTGACTAGAACGCAGTGCACATACCACTGGCTCTGGTCTTAGCAACTCCCCTTAGGGCCCAGAGGGCTTCACACCCACATTGACTTAACTAGCAAAAGGGTGTGGGCTTGTCTCTAATCAGGCCTCCCTTTGTTGACCCCACCTGAGGCCTATTCAATGAGAGGGAAAGAGCTTTCACTTACTGACTGGCCTTACACTATCACCAACAGGTATGCCACATGTGTTTCATAAACTCTGAAATTTACTTATCTAATCACAATTTGTTGTTTTTTCACCTCTCCTTCTGAGAGAAATGATTATATATCTCTGTCATATTAACAATCAACTATTGAATTAGGACCAGGATTTTTTTCAGAAGCCTGTAGGTCATTCAGTCTCTGAAGGACGTTGTTGCTAGAACAGATTGCTCAAATCTGTGAGGCATATGCCTTTTGATCCTAGGTGGGAGACCTCATCCATCTAGAGAAACTTACAAAGAATCTCATTCAATCTGGTGAAACCTGGCCCTCTATATTCTAGTCAGACAGGTCTGAGTGATCAAAGTCAAGTCTCCAACACTCTCATTAGAATGGGTCCACTTCTCATTATAATATTCATTCTATCATTACTTGTTAACCAATCGAAGTCGATTGCTACCCTCAGGAGCACCTACTCTTCCAAGGTCATATAAGTATTGAGTGGATTCTATGAGAGGTCTATGGCATTCAAGAGTGTCAGTGACCCCTTTTGTTAGTTATCTGCTAGCATGATTAATAAAATGACTAATTACCCAGAAATTATATGTCTCAAATGTATGTGTCACACTCCCCAACATGCAAACCTAAAACCTCTTCTCCATTCTAGCTTTAATATATGCTAGATCACCAAAAGTCAGTTATTCAGTCTTTTACGGAACTGGAAAATTAAGTATAATTTTCAAATAATGAATGCATCTGTAACATTTGTTTTAGATTTTCACATTTTGCTTTATATATAAATACTTCAAAAGATATATAATCTCATCCATATGGATATTTCTTTTTTTATACCTTCTCATCCTGTGGAATTCTCACACATATTCTCCCATGATTCCTTTAAAGACTATCTATTCAATATACTAGAGGACTTCCCCTTGGTTTTTTATTATTCTGTTGGTACCACTGGAACATTAGTGCTGTTCACTTCATTTCATTTGCTTTTGCCACAAGACCCACAGCTGAAAGAGCATTACTTCTGGAGATGGAGAGTTTAAGTTCAAAACCCACCTCCAAAACAGTCCCAGACTGTTGAGGCACTTCACTCAAATCTCCTGACTCCAAGTTTTGTGTTCTACATGTTTCCCCTATGTACTTGTACTCTGTATTTGCTTCCTCTCAATGAGGGAATAAGGGGAATGAAGAACAAGGGTAGATGAGAATAGAAGAAAGGTTACTGAAGTATTCAAAGTGACTTATCCAACAAAAATCTATTTCTAACCCCATCCAAAGTTCTTTACTGTCTTCCTTCAACCTGAATATTTCTCCAAGTTCGTTCTCAAGCACAAATTGTCAGGCTTTTGTAGAGCTGCATTTTTGGCCCACATAGCCAAGACCAGTTCCCCAAGAAAATCCTCCATGCCTCAACTGCTTCTTAAGAATTTGGATTGTAATCTAATGTAGTTGACAATCAGGAATTCCTCCTGGATTTTATAAAGTTATCACTTTAGGCTTTGATGTTTGCTCTAGTAGGCTTGATTCTGCTAAAGCATATGAGTGTTAGAAATTGTGTTGGCACATGGACTAGAGATAGAATCTCTAGTCACTGTAGAATTTATCTCAGCATAGAAAGGTGCTATGTTTAACATCTCTAAGTAAACAATGATAAAAGTCTGTTAGGTCCCCATCTTAAGATGTGTATTATTAGTTTGGCATTGAAAATGACTCAATCTATAACAATGAATCGGTCATGGAAAGAATACTAATCCTAGTTTTCCTTACCCTTCATCAATGACTCCTATTTGCATGTAAAATACAGTAATAAAACAATCACACAAGAAAAATGAGTATAATATCCTTTTACTGAGAGTCCATTAAAATGACAAATCAAATTTCTTTACAGAGAAAATTTCTGATGCAAAGGATTTTTTTTCCTTCTGTGAAGAAAAATATTCCTTACTTTAAGTTTATTTGTTTTTTTTAAATTCTAGCCTTTGTTCAACAATACTGAGTCCAACATATCAAATATACAATCTTAGCCCTACCACCAACTCCACCCCTGCCTCAAAAAACAAAAGGGAGATGCTTCCATGGAAAAATCACCCTATCAGACTTAATTTTATGACATGTTTAAGCAAGTTCCTCTGATTGAATGACATACAATTCCAATAATACACAATTCTTAAATCTAGAACATGTTTTTTTCTGCCTTTTACAGATATGAAATAATTAGGAACAATAACACGCATTAAAAACAGGCAAATACCGAGGTTACTTTATGCAAGCCTTAATACTGAAAATATTTCATCATAGACAAGTTTTAAGGCTTCCTTAAGCGCACAGCACCAGGGACACACCAAGAACTAGTTCACTTGAGTGTCTTTGCTTTTCCACATGACCCACAGCTATAAGAGCATAGATTCTGGAGATGGAGAACCTAAGTTCAAAACCTACCTCTGAAATAGGCCCAGGTTGGTGAGTGACTTGCCCAAAGTCACATAGACTGGAAATAGCCAATCAGAGCTTCAAACCCAGGTTCCTTAACTCTAAATCCAGTTATTTTTCTCTGCTTCCTATAAGGGGCCTACCTGCCTGAACTCTGAGGCATCCCCTTGGTCTCTGTAAAACCAAGGGCAAAAGACCTGAGACTGTGTGTTCAGCAGACAAGATGATTAATAAGAGTTTTGCTGACTGGCTAAAAAGGCCCCTTCTGACACTGCCACTCTTGACCTTTCAGAATCCCTGAAATAGTTCCGAAAATGGGTGTAGCAACAATGTGGCTAGCAGCTGTTGCTAGTTCCGAAAATGGGTGTAGCAACAATGTGGCTAGCAGCTGTTGCGAGGGTGAAAGACCAACAGCAACAGTACACAGAAGGGCTGCCAGTACAGATTCTTTGATCTGATTTTCTATGGAAAGCAACTTTAAGGGGTTTACAATCTCATTTTCATCAAACATACATATATCATTCACTTAGTTCAAGAGGAAAAGCCAGCACCCCTAACTTCAGAGGAAATACAAACAGAAATTACAAAGATATATAAACAGAGCAAATAAACATGAATCAACAGACAGATTTCTGTCTGACAAAATCACAACATACAGTTACCAGAGAAGCACCAACAACTGGGTTTTGTTTCCAAGGGGGGGGGCGTGGCAGGGACTCCAGCGTTTGCCCAGAGTCTTGCCTGGTCAAATCACACAACACTGTTCCAGTGAGTGAGAGCCCCAAACAAAATGCTGACCTCTGAGTTATATACCCTTCTTAGGGCCCGAAGGCTTCACACCTAATCAGCAAAAGGGCCTGGGGCTTATCCCCTAGTAAGACTTAATCAAAGCCTCTTGATTACTCATTGGGCTAGTCTAAAGGACCTGGAAACAGAGGAGGCAGCTAGCATCTGTCTTCAGGGCTGAATTGAATAAGTATTCCCTCAATTCTTACTGACATAAATTATTATATCAGTGACATTTTTAACACTTCTACCTTAGAAAGTATTACACTAAAATCAAGAAAAGTCAGCCATTCAGCAAAATTTATTAAGTACAGCAATAATTTAAGACAATTCCAAAAGACTCATGATGGAGAATGCTATCTATATCCAGAGAAAGAACTATGGAGTCTGAGTGCAGATGGAAGCATGCTATTTTCTCTTTTGTTGTTTTTTTTCTTTCTTGTGGTTTTTCCCTTTTGTACTGATTCTTCTTTCACAACATGACTAATATCGAAATATGTTTAATATGATTTTACAGGTATAGCCTATATCAGATTTCTTGCTATCTTGGGGAGGGGAAAAGGGAGGGAGGGAAGGAGAAAAAAATTTGGAACTCAAAATCTTATAAAAGTGAATGTTGAAAACTATCTTTACATGTAATTGGGAAAAATAAAATGCTATTTAGGGGGGGGGAGGAGAATTATTAAGTACAGGAGATAAGGATAAAAAGAACTAGGTATGTATAAACTACATGCCAAGTGAATAGAAGGTAATCTCAGAGGGTAAGGCACTAGAAGCTGAGCAGGCCAGAAAAACCTCTTGGGGTTTAAATGAGTCTTGAAGGAAGCTAGAGAAAGTAAGAGAGGAGAAGAGGATAGACAATATTCCACTCATGAGACAGAGCCAGGACAAAAGCATGGTAGCAGGAGAAAGTGTCCTGCTAAAGGAACAACCAGTTTTTCAGCATGCTGGTCATAGAGTGTGTGGAAGATGGACTAAAAGGTTGGTGCAGCATTTATATTCACAAATCACAACCCAAGCCCTGAGCAATGCAATAGTCTCTATCTATAGATCATGTGACATCAATACAATAGTAAAAGACATAAGACCTAAATTAAGACTTAAGTAAGAGTGAGTTCCTTTCAGACATTAAGTTAATTTAGGGGCCAGGAGAAAGACAAAGTGAGGCTTTCAGTAGCTGATTTGCATATAAGACATTGCCCTCAGGATACAGACTGGCACAGTACCTTGCTTTCCAGATGCTTGTTTGCACAATACTATCAGTAAAAACTTGGAGATTACAATCCATGAACTCTGAGCTATTAATTATTGAAGAAAGAGATATAACCTGCAGAGACTACAAATTTGGGAAATGTGCTGGATGGTCACCACAAATTTGAGTTATGTCTCTCAGAGTTCTAATTCAGGAAGAGTATTCTGAAAAAGAACTAGAGTGCCTATATGCATCTCTGAACTTCCACTTGCTTCCTGGAAAATGGAGGGAAGGAAAGAAGAGCCTCAGAGCCCAGCTAAGAAAACAGAATTGGAGAGATTTCTGCCCATCCTAGAGTATGGTCCTCTGCTATTTCTGAAGAAGCATAAAACTACCTAAGCTAAGAGTTATAATTGTTAAATGTATGTTTTTCTTCTATCCAATTATGTTTCTTCCTATCTTTGCCCTTTCCTTACTCTTTCACAGAAAAAGAAGTCAAGAAAAGAAAAAAATGGAACTGACGATATGATCTCAGTGTCTAATTCTTCCCCCCCCATTTATGATCATCCCTTTGTAGTTGAAATTTATCTTACTCATGACTATTCCTTCTTCAACTGTACTTTATTTCTTAAGCTGCATCTCCTCCACTTTCTTGTCACCACCTATATCTCAGTTGATTTTAAATGTTCTATACCAAGCCCTTGTGTGTGTGTGTGTGTGCGTACGCGCGCCTGCGCGTGCATGTATGTGCATATGCTTTTCCCAAATTCAGATACAGTAAGGTTTATGAGTTTTAAACTCTTCTGATGCATTTCAATTAATAGAAATTGTATATTCCTTCCCATTTCTTCTAGTGTATTCCTTTTTCTCTCTCTTTTCTTTATTCTATTAAAATTAGTAAGACAGAAAAATTACACCCGGGCCTTGTATTTCTCTTTCGTAACTCCCATGAGCCTTGAAGGTAGTGAGAGAAATGATTATTAATAAACAATGATTTAGGGAGATTCAGATTTTCCCCTTTTTCTTAGATCCTCATTTTTAAGACTTGAGCCTTCGAAGGTTGAGCTAACGGGACAGCCATTGTGTTCTGCTCAGGCTGGGGTGGGGCATAAATTCTTTGAATAGAGGAAAACTTAGAAGTCCAGGACATAATCAAAGTTCAGGTTCAACCCCTCATTGTAATAATCATTTTCTCATTAATTGTTAACCAATCAGAATTGATTCCCACCTTGGGGAATACCTACTGTTCTAAAGTCATATAAACTGTGAGCCCACCGCCATGATGATCTTTGGTGTAGAGCAATAGCCAAATGTCCATCTTTTTGTTAAAATGCTGGCATTATTAATAAAATGCTTAAATTACCCATAAATTATGCCTCTTGAACGCTTTTAAATGTTACAGTATTGAAGAGACTGTGGTCTTTTCTCTTCCTATTAGGATGTAAGAACTTGAACATAATTTAGCACCTTCAAACTGCTCAAATGCGTTTACCATTTTATATTTCTTTTTTTCTCAGGTGCTTGCATCTCAAATATTCATCCACTTCTGGTTTCTCAACACAATAGCCTGAAAGTCATATATAAAAGGCCCATTTCCCTCCCTGAATTATTTTGCTCAGCTTTTCAGGATAAAATGCAAGCCTTTGGGATAAATTGATTGTAGGTCTTTTTCTTTTGCCTTTTGGTATCTCATGTTACAAACTTTCATTGACTGGTTCATCAACTTGCATGATGCTGAGGTTCTTTGCTACTTCTTATCCTTCTTCCTATATGTTTACAATATTTTTTTTCTTTGACTTGGAAAATATTGTTGTATTAGCATTTCTAGGCATTTACAATGTATGGCTCCTTTCAGGAAGTGACTTTTAGTTTCTTTTTATTTTTATCTTTACTTAGTTTCTAATACTAAGCTGTTGTCTTTTATGAAATCTTGAAATGTGATATGAAGATCTTTTGTTTGGTCCTGGTTTTCAGGGAGTTCAATGATTCTTAAGTTATCTCTCTTTCTCTGGATCACCTGAGTCATTTGTCTTACATAGCATATACCTAACTTGGCCTCCAAATTTTTAGTCCTTTGATTCAGTTATAAAATTTTTTGTCTCATTGAACGATTTCTTTTTCTTTGCTACATTCTGTTTTTCAAGGTGTCTACTATGTTGGTGACATTTTCCACCTACTTTTCTAAGATCTGTATTCTCTTTCCTATTGCTCTAATTTCATCTTTGTTTCTTGTTTTTCTTCTTCCTTAAATTCTTTCATGTACTCTTGTAGTCCTGGTGGCCAATCCATTCTTTATTCTGTCTTTCTACTTGCAATCATTACAGGTACTTTTCTTGAATTTTCCCTTGGGATTCTCTCATACTGTTTCATTTCTTTATGGCATTGGGAATTTTCTTCCATTTTCTCATTTCTCCATTCTCAGAAGGCCTTCTGTCTTTACTTTTTTTTTTAGTTTATTTAATTTATTTAATATATTTAGTTTTCAGCATTGATTTTCACAAGAGTTTAAATTACAAATTTTCTCCCCATTTCTACCCTCCCCCCCCCATTCCAAGATGGCATATATTCTGGTTGCCCTGTTCCCCAGTCAGCCCTCCCTTCTGTCACCACACTCCCCTCCCATCCCCTTTTCCCTTCCTTTCTTGTAGGGCAAGATAAATTTCTACGCCCCATTGCCTGTGTATCTTATTTTCTAGTTGCATGCAAAAACTTTCTTTTGTTTTTGAACATCTGTTTTTAAAACTTTGAATTCCAAATTCTCTCCCCTCTTCCCCTCCCACCCACCCTCCCTAAGAAGTCAAGCAATTCAACATAGGCCACAAGCGTATCATTATGTAAAACCCTTCCACAATACTCATGTTGTGAAAGACTAACTGTATTTTAGTCCTTCCTAACCTATCCCCCTTTATTGAATTTTCTCCCTTCACCCTGTCCCTTTTCAAAAGTGTTTGTTTTTGATTTCCTCCTCCCCCATCTGCCCTCCCTTCTATCATCAGATTTTGCCTTTTACTTTCTGGAATGACATAATCTAAGATCTCTTTTCTTTTCTATTGGTAGCTGCCAGGTTCATGTCTTGGGCATCTTGACTGTGGCTCCTTGGTACTTGAACTCTGGCTCCTTGCAGTATTTTTTCATTGACCTGAAAGCTTTGGATTTTGGCTATGATATTTCTGGGAATTTTCATTTTGAGGTTTACTTCAGGAAGTAACCAGTGGTTTTTTTTCTATTTTTACTTTGTCCTATAATTCTAAGAGGTCTGGGCAGTTTTTATTCCCAAGTTCCTAAAATACGACATCTAGGCTTTATTTTAATGTTGAAGGTTTTCAGGAGATCTGGTGATTCTTAGATTATTTCTCCATGACCTATTTTCTAGGTCAGCTGTTTTTTTGATGGGAAATACATATTTTTTCCTCTCTTACTCTTCAGTCCTTTGATTTTGCTCTATTATTGCTATCTCACGACATCACTGAGTTCTGTTTGCTCCATTCTAATTTTCAGCATCTGTTACTTGAGTAAAGTTTTGCCCCTCCTCTGCTAAACAGTTTATTCTCCTAAGTCTTTCTCTGAAAGTTCACATTTAATTTAGAATATCACTTTAAAAATTCTTCCTTCGTTTTCCCCCAGGAATTCCAGTAGAGCAGAGAAGCAGAGAGGAAGAGGGAATTAATTCCAGGAAACAGGGATGGTTGGTGTGATTTTGTGGAAGCAGGATAGGTGCTAAGTAGAAGAGATTGAAAGATGTACATTTTGATTAGAATAAAAAATTCATGACAGGGAGTAATGTGAGATAAAACTGAGAAGATAAGTGGAAACTAGTTTGTGAAATGCTTAAACGCAATAAATACTATTTTGTATTTTATCCTAGAGACAAGAGAAAGCTCCCAGCACTTTTTGAAGAGAGTAGTGACGTAGTCAGATTTATGCCTTAGGGAGATTGTTTTGGCAGCTATGCAGATGGATGGGAGAAACTAGAAGGAAGCCCAATTAAGAGACTATTACAATAGCCCAAGCAGACTCCCTTATTCTTAAAGACCCTCACTCTCTTCCATGATTCTATATGCTCCCTTTCTCAGCCAAATTCTTTGAAAAATCAATCTATACTCAGTGACTGCAGTTCCTCTCCTCTCACTCTCTTCTTGACCATCTACAGTTTGGTTTACTACCTCATCACTCAAGCAAAACTATATTCTCTCCAAAGTTACCAGTGATGTCTTTATTATCAAATCTAATGGCCTCTTCTCAATCCCCATCCTTCTTCTTGATACAGCATTTGACAAAGTTGACCATCCTCCCCTGGATACTCTTTTATTTCTGGGTTTTCATGACACTTCTCTCTTTAGGTCCTCCTCCTATATTACCTACGGAGTAACTATCTAACCTCCTCAGTCTCCTTCATTGATCCACATCACACCTACTAACTGTGGTTATACCTTAAATATTCTGTCCTGGGTCCTCTCTTTTCTCTCTATACTTGGCATATATTTTTCTCTCTTATTTTGTGAAGTCCCTTCACTCCCATGGGTTCATTCACCAATTCTAAACACTCCCAGATCTATATATCCAGCACTAATTTGTCTCCCAAGTTCCAGTCTCATATCTCAAACTGCCTGTTGAAAATGTCAAAATGGATGTCCCATATGCACCTCTAACTCAACATGTCCAAAAGAGTATTAATGATTTCCTCCCAAACCCACACTTTTTCCAAATTTCCTTATTACTGTCAATGGTACCACCATCCTCTCAGTCACCAAGACAATACACAAACAATTATGTACAAACAATACATATATATACAGGATAAAATAGAGATCTTCTCAAAGGGAAGGTGCTAAGATTAAGGAAGACTAGGGCTTCTTGTAGGATTTTAGTTGAACCTCGAAAGAATAATGGAGGGAGAAATGAGGAAGAAAAGAGTTCCAGGCATGGGGAATAGTCAGTGAAAATACACAGTTAGGAGATGGAGTGTCTTGTTCTAGGTATTACAAGGAGGGCAATAAAACTGGATTGAAGAGTATGTAAAAGAGTAAGTTGTAAGAGGACTAGGAAAAAACAAGAAGGGGCCAAGTTATGAAGTGCTTTAAAAGTCAAATAGAGGGTTTTACATTTGGTCCTAAAGGTAATAGCAAATCACTGGAATTGTGAATAGAGTGAGGAGATCTGCCCTTTAGGAGGGTCAACTTGACAACTGAGAGAAAGATGGGCTGGTTTGGAAAAAAAAGAAGATTCCAGTTGAAACACCCAGTATGAGGAAATGAGGTAAGAAACTGAAAAGATAGATAAAAAGAGAATGGAAAAAGCTTCTTTTCTAAAAGAATTATTTTAACCCTTATTTGCTGAAGAAGCACTAAATTCTAAGAAGAATTCTTTGAGAAATCTTTGAGGAGACTGAAGAATTTTAACTCATTATGAGCAATTACCTATCATGACTTAGAGAGAGACTGTGAGGTGAGAAAGAAACAACTTAATCCCTGAAAGAAATGAGTTTAACTTTCACATTATGAATAAATAAGAAGAGGATTCTTGGGAGAATTGGAATGCAATATTGAGACTTCAATGGTGCAAGTGTATTCCAGAAGTGAAGAGAGGTAAAGAACAGCAGTGATAATTAGAGGTAACTCTGGCTATGATCTTTCTCTCAGTTAACACATTATTATTAATTGTTTATTTCTTTGTGTTATTATTTGTTATATTGTTAATAACTATAACTGAATAGCCAGTAACTTTAATTTTTAAGACTTAGAGATCGAAGATTTGGTTAGAGAGAAAGGAACAGCTCACAGGAAGAAAGATTACTCCAATTTATTAAATAAATAATACTTAATAACCCATGAGGCTCAGAGTTAATTGTTTAATTAGTGAGAAAGATGCTGCAATTTTAGTAATTAATAAGGAAATATTCAAACATATCCCTGGATTATCTTAGAACTTGAGATATTGAAAATGAATATGGTAATAAGTAAAGTAGCAGGCTGTGTTTACCATTCTATATAGGCTACATGTGAATATAGTTAGTCTCAAACCCCTTTTACATTAGCATAGCATTTTGCACATGGTAGATCCTTAACAAATATTTGCTCAATCGAAAAAAATTGAATTAAAGTGAATATGAATGGTCTAATAGCTTTCTTCTCAAGGTAGCAGGCACTGTTGTCTTAGCTCAAGGCAGAAATTCCATACAATTCAGCACAATGAAAACTATAAATGTCTTCATACTGAAGCTGGCTGGACTCTTGCCAGGAATGTTGGAGAAAGGTTTAATGTGTGTGTATGGGATGTACTAGAGGCGTCTCTAAAATCTGTTCCAACTCTGAGATTCTTTGAAGAACTCTGATATTTTAGAGGCAACAAAACTAGCTCAGAGGGCTGGAAGGCAGCTAGAAACATTCTAACCACCATCCTAGAGATAACTGTAGGTATGGGCCCTTCTTCAGGTACTAAGGATGTACAATAAGAACATAAAAGTCTAGGTATATTCAGTGATTTCTAAAAACCAGAATGTAACCCTTACGGTGTGAACTGTAATAATGTGAAAGGGTTACAGCAGCATTTATTTCCAGGAAAAAAAGATGATGTCCACATTGGCACATCAAAACAATTACAGTTTTGAGAAAGTGAAACATCTTATAAGAAAAACAACAGATTTGGAGAATAGATCAAGAAGAGAAAATACAAAAGTAGTTGGAGCAACTGAAAGTTATGATCAAAAAAGAATCTTGATACAATTAATACAAGAAATAATTAAAGAAAATTGTCCTGAAGCATTAGAACAAGGTGGGGAAGTAGAAATAGAAAAATTCCACAGATCTCCACTTAAAAGAGATCCTATGAGGAAAACTCATGGGAATATCATAGTCAAGTTCCAAAACTCTCAACTCAAGGAAAGTAAAAGCATCAACACTAAAACAATTTAAATATAATGGTGCCACAATTAGAATTACACAAGACCTAGCAGCAGAGACATTAAAGGACTGCAGATCTTGGAACACAATATATCAAAAAGCAAAAGACCTGGGACTCTGACCAAAAATATCATACCCTGCAAAGTTAAGTATTATCACGAATGAAAAAAATGGACATTTGATAAACTCTCAGACTTTCAAGACTTCGTTTAAAAAATCCTGAACTTAATAGAAGATTAAACATACAAGAACCAAGAGAAACATAAGATACATACCAAAGACTGATTATAAGGGATTCATAAAGACAGACTGTTTATTATATATATATATAAAAGGTAAAATGTATGTCTAAGGTTCTTGTTAATAATTGGTGAGCTCATAAGAAAGATTGGGGCAAACTGACTATGATATGAATTTAAAAAGTAAAACCATTTAGGAACAGCTAAAAAGAGTAATTATTTTATATAAATGAGGTGCAAGAGGAAGAATGGATACAAAGGAAATAAATGGGGAAGGAGGGCTGGTAATTCTGATAACCTACTTTCATTGGGAATGGGTTTAAGAAGGAAAAATACATACATATATATATATATATATATATATATATATATATATATATATATATATATTTAGAAGAGTATAAAAGTTTTCTAAATTTAGAAAAAATAAAATGGTGGGGGTATAGGGACGGGGGAGAGGACAAGTGAGGGATTTTTAGAGGGGAGAATGAGGGAATAGGTAAAAGTGGGGTATAGAAGAGTGTTTAGATTAATGGGAATGGGAGAATAGGGGAGGGATCCTTGGAGAGGAGTAGGCAAGTAATAGGAGGGCAAGGTAGTGGGTGGAAGTAAAGTAGAGGAGTCAGGAGGGATAGGAAACAAAAGATACGCACAAACATAAAAACAAAGATCAGGTATAGAGTATGTTTGGGAAAGTATATGTCTATGTATGTATGTATATGTATATGTGTGTGTGTATCTATAGCTACAGAGAAATATATCTAAACTTTATTGTAGCCTTCTGGGGGGTGGGAGGAGGGGCAAAAAAGAACAAAGTAAAAGTGCATAGTAGAGAACAAAAGAAAACTTACAAAGAAGCAAAGATGGACAATTTTCAACACAACATGTATTGTTTATCATACAGGCTTTCTTGAAATGAAAATTTATTGTTACATATTTTGGACACTCTCTTACATTCTGCTATGCACACAACGTGCCTTTTTTTCTTTCTTACTTTGTATTTAAGTTTCAATATTTAAGTTTATGATATATTTTGTTTCTTTTCTCTATTCTGTATTTGTGTTCTGGCCCTTGAGTCTAAAATAAAATTAAAAAAAACAATTACAGTTTTATGTGGAAGAACACCAAAATATGTTCCCTTCTGGAATTTTTCTCTCTCAACACAGTAAAAGACAGAGATATCTCATGAAATAAGGATGTCTACAAAGACGATCATTGGACTGTATTTGCAGGAATATTTGAAATGCTTTATATTGAAACTATTTTTTAAATGAATACATCACAGTCTCTTAGTTATAAAAACTGGCCACACAAGCAGACAAAATAATTCTCTTTACTTATTCGGTGGAATGATTTCATTCCTCACTGATGGAAGGTCTCATTGTGCATATTACATAGTAGAAGAGCACATCTTTCCTCCCCATTTTGTTGCCTAATGAACATGTTCACAAAAAGAAAGATGGTAATTTTGCAACAACATTAGGATTGGAAATAGGTAGAACAGAGCTACAGCAGCCGAGATGTACCAAACCAGATTGCACTGCTATTTTTACAGCAAGAGCTAAACATGCAAAAAGCATGTGATTACACATGGCCCAAAACCCAGCAAATGCTAATCTAATTAAATCTGTTACAAAGCTCCAAGTCTAAAAATAATGCTCGTGTCTCTTGTGTATGAGTAATACAGAAGTCTGAACATTTTTGTTCTCCTTTTGTTATGATATTTGAATTTTTAACAGCAAATTCCTAGAAACAGAAGTAAGTCTTGTATTCTTGAAGTAAAGGTCCAGATGTGAGAGGATGGACAGAGGCAGCATCAGACTTCCCATATACATTCCTATTCCTTCCTGTAATTTTTTTCCTGTCTTTAGGAATATATTCTTGTTGCAGAACTCAAACTATTCCAATTCCAGCCTCACCCTTGTGGGAGTAAGGATGGGGAGAAGTAATGACTCATTGACAAGAGGCCACACTGTCTAACCTGAGTAGCAAAAGCATTGAGTTCATGAAGTTCATTTAGTTCTATTCTCTCTCACCAATTCCTGTTAGAAATAAAGTCTCTTGTTTATTCCACAATTTGTATCTGTCCTAGAAAGAATACTTCCAAATAGAATCCATGTGGAGTGGGGGGTTGCCAATTCATCTAAGGCAATCATGACCTCAGAATGAGGTGTCTTGATCCTTCAGTCACACAAACTGAGGTCCATCACTGAGCATAATACAAAACATGTGTCCATGCACAAGACTCCCAGTGCTTAATTCAACTCCAAAATCTATTCTCCAAGCAAAGTAGCCCTTACATGTTCCCTTGCATTCATGCCTCACAGAACCAAAGAATGGCATAGAATCTCTGAGCTAAAAGAGATTTGGGATTAACTAGTCTAACTCCAACCTAAACAGGAATCTTACTTAAAATAACCATCCTCTTACTAAATAGACTTAGAATGATTTAGAGTACACTGCATCCTAAGGCAGTCCATTCCACTAGTGGATTGGTCTAATTTTTTTTTAATTTATTTATTTGACATATTTAGTTTTCAGCAATGATTTTCACAATAGTTTGAATTACAAATTTTCTCCCCATTTCTACCCTCCCCTCCCACTCCAAGATGGCGTATATTCTGGTTGCCCTGTTCCCCAGTCAGCCCTCCCCTCTATCACCCCCCTCCCCTCTCATCCCCTTTTCCCTTCCTTTCTTGTAGGGGAGGATAAATTTCTACGCCCCATTGCCTGTGTATCTTATTTATTAATTGCATGCAAAAACTTTTTTTTTTGTTTTTGAGCATCTAATTTTAAACCTTTGAGTTCCAAATTCTCTCCCCTCTTCCCTTCCCACCCACCCTCCCTAAGAAGTCGAGCAATTCAACCTAGGCCACATGTGTATCATTATGTATAACCCTTCCACAATACTCATGTTGTGAAAGACTAACTACCTTTTGCTCCTTCCCAACCCATCCCGCTTTATTGAATTTTCTCCCTTGACCCTGTCTCCTTTCCAAAGTGTTTGTTTTTGATTACCTTCACCCCCATCTGCCCTCCCCTCCATCATTCCCCCCCCTTTTATTTTTTTTTATCTTCCTCCCTCTTCTTTCCTGTGGGGTAAGATATACAACTGAGTATGTATGGTATTCCCTCCTCAGGCCAAATCTGATGAGCGCAAGGTTCACTCATTCCCCCCTCACCTGCCCTCTCCCCTCCTCCCACAAAACTGCTTCCTCTTGCCACCTTTATGTGAGATAATCCACCCCATTCTATCTCTCCCTATCTCCCTCTCTCAGTATGATGCTCTCTCATCCCTTAATTTCATTTTATTTCTTTTAGATATCTTCCCTTCATCTTCAACTCACCCTGTGTCACACATATATATACACATAGATATATACATATATACACATTCACTTATATATATATATACATACATACATATATATATATATATATATATATATATATATATATATGCATATTCCCTTCAGCTACCCTAATACTGAGGTCTCGTGAATCATACTTGTCATCTTTCCATGTAGGAATGTAAACAAAACAGTTCAACTTTAGTAAGTCCCTTGCAATTTCTGTTTCTTGATTACCTTTTCATGCTTCTCTTGATTCTTATGTTTGAAAGTCAAATTTTCTATTCAGTTCTGGTCTTTTCACTGAGAAAGCTTGAAAGTCCTCTATTTTATTGAAACTCCATATTTTGCCTTGGAACATGATACTCAGTTTTGCTGGGTAGGTGATTCGAGGTTTTAATCCTAGCTCCATTGACCTCTGGAATATCGCATTCCAAGCCCTTCGATCTCTTAATGTAGAAGCTGCCAGATCTTGGGTTATTCTGATTGGGTTTCCACAATACTCAAATTGTTTCTTTCTGGCTGCTTGCAGTATTTTCTCCTTGATCTGGGAGCTCTGGAATTTGGCGACAATATTCCTAGGAGATTTCTTTTTGGGATCTATTTGAGGAGGTGATCTGTGGATTCTTTCAATTTCTATTTTGCCCTGTGGCTCTAGAATATCAGGGCAGTTCTCCTTGATAATTTCTTGAAAGATGATATCTAGGCTCTTTTTTTGATCATGGCTTTCAGGTAGTCCAATTATTTTTAAATTATTTCTCCTGGATCTATTTTCCAGGTCAGTGGTTTTTCCAAGGAGATATTTCACACTGTCTTCCATTTTTTCATTCCTTTGGTTCTGTTTTATAATATCCTGATTTCTCATAAAGTCACTAGCTTCCACTTGCTCCAATCTAATTTTTAAAGTAGTATTTTCTTCAGTGGTCTTTTGGACCTCCTTTTCCATTTGGCTAATACTGCCTTTCAAGGCATTCTTCTCCTCATTGGCTTTTTGGAGCTCTTTTGCCATTTGAGTTAATCTATTTTTTAAGGTGTTGTTTTCTTCAGTGTATTTTTCAGTATTTTTTTGGGTCTCCTTTAGCAAGTCATTGACTTGTTTTTCATGGTTTTCTTGCATCCTTCTCATTTCTCTTCCCAATTTTTCCTCTACTTCTCTAACTTGCTTTTCCAAATCCTTTTTGAGCTCTTCCATGGCCTGGGACCAGTTCATATTTTTCTTGGAGGTATCTGTTGTAGGCTCTTTGACTTTATTAATTTCTTCTGTCTGTATGTTTTGGTCTTCTTTGTCAGCAAAGAAAGAATGCAGAGTCTGAGACTGAATCTCGGTGCGTTTTCGCTGCCTGGCCATAATCCCAGCCAACTAACTTGACCTTTGAGTTTTTCAGTGGGGTATGACTGCTTGTAGACTACAGAGTTCTATGTTCCACGTTTGGGGGGGAGGTGCCAGCTCTGCCGCACCAGCACTGCTCCTTCCCCAAGGACCCCCAACCCGAACTGGGCTCAGATCTTCGGCAGGCTGTGCACCCCTGCTCTGATCCGCCACTTAATTCCTCCTACCAGGTGGGCCTGGAGCCTGAAGCAGCAGCAGCCGTAGCTGCCCCACCTCCGCTGCCCCCGGGGCTGGAAGCCGAACCTCGAACTCCTTCCACTCCTGCAGCTTTTCCCACTAACCTTCTCAGCAGTCTTTGGTGTTTGTGGGTTGAAAAGTCTCGTAACTGCCGCAGCTCACTGAATCAGGGCGCTAGGGCCCCCTCCGCCCGGCTTCTGGTCTGGATGGTGCAGGCTGCTCAAGCTGGGCTCTGCTTCACTCCGTTCCCAGTTCCCAGCTCCCAGCTCCCAGCTCCGAGCTCCGTGTGGGATAGACCTCACCCAGAAACCATCCAGGCTGTCCTGGGCTGGAGCCCTGCTTCCCTCTGCTGTTCGGTGGGTTCTGCCATTCTAGAATTGGTTCAGAGCCATTTTTTATAGGTTTTTGGAGGGGCTCGGCAGGGAGCTCAGGCTGGTCCCTGCTTTCCAGCCGCCATCTTGGCTCCCCCTCGGATTGGTCTAATTTTTAAAAAGAATAATAATAATAATAATTTTTCCACTTACGTTGAGATGAAATTTGCCACTCTATAACTTCTACCCATTAGTTCTGCCTTCAGAAACTAAGTAGAACAAGTCTTACCTTTCTTACATGGGATATTTCTTGAATTATTTGAAGATAAATACTATGTGTTCCCTAAATGTGCTCTTCTCCATAATAAATGTGTGGTACCCATGTAGGTTAAGTACATGTCCACATGGCTTTGAGTAAATGTGGATGATAAGAAGGTTTTAACAAATGTCTTTGAAATCTCGCTCACTTTTCTCCAAGGGATACTTTGATTTCCACCTGGAGAGGAGTAAGATACTGAGTAGGGTAGGCTAGCCTCACTACTCTTCTCAGAGGGGCAATACTCAATTAGTATATATATCTACCCTCCTAAATATTGTTAATCTAGGGGAAATTATTTATAAATCCGAGATGCTTTTTGTAGTTACTCTCCCTTAAATGGGAAGGCGTACAACTCTTATCTGAAGACTTGTTCCTCTTCTCACCAAATGCTAGTTACACAAGAGACCACAAACAGTGAACAGGGAATAAGCCCATTTATCCAAGCAGACAGCAAACAGAAATCAGGTAGTTATATGGATTTGAATATTCAGTCAGTTCTGCTGTAACACGTGTTTTGAAAACACAAATTTGTTCAAACGTGATTGACATGTTAGGGAACAATTTAAGCATAACTCAAATTTCATCTTCGCTAATGCACTGTCTCTTCCACAAGAAAGTTAAGAGTGCAGAAAATAAATCACTTCAAAATAAATCACAAACTACAATCCTTCCAACACCCATTTCTGCAATAAACTTCAGATCTTTTTCAAGGAAAAATGTTATATTCATTATGTATCTTCTGCTACACCAGGAGCTCTAGACAAAGGAGGACTTATCCAATACCATAATCCCCCTTCCTACCCCCTTGCCCCTCAAGCTTCCACCATTGCCTCCAACTACCTGAACCTGGAGTTTTACCCAACTTGCAAAAGACTTTGCCAGTGGAGCCTGTGGGAATGGTGCACAAACACAGCGCTATTCTTTTTGGTAGTATTTATGTATTTCTTTTTTTTATTTTTTTGAGGGGGGAAGGCAGGGCAATACAGCTAGTAAGTGTGTCAAGTGTCTGAGGCTAGATTTGAACTCAGGTCCTCCTGACTCCAGGGCCAGTGCTCTACTCACTGCATCACCTAGCTGCCCCATATTTATGTATTTCTTACCCATTTAACATGCATAAAACCATGCTATGGTTTTTATTAGATTCCTACTATTTATTATATTAATGATAAAGGTTTTGAGCATTATGTCTCTAACCCTGTTTTCTCCATAAATTCTTGTTTATATTGCATGATTTTGCACAGTTTAGTAATGTTTAGGAACACATCTGCTGAATCACAGTAAAACTCACTATACCAGGCAATATACAGAGTCAAGGAACTCTCCCAAAGGAAGTGAAATATCTTAGTTCAATCAAGAGAATCTCCAATCTCTCCCAAAGGGAAATTTTTCCGAAGTTTCTAGGGAGGCAAACTAGAAATCAAGGCTATATTGAGGCACAAACTCCTTTACATGTCTGCCACTTCCCAAAGTCTTTTTTCTTCTCTCTTTCCCTCATCTTCTCCTCAAATAGGGACTTCTTGCTTGTTCTGCTTAATTTAACCATTAGATGGAATTTAGGAAAGATCATGTTCTGCTTTCAGTACTGTCAGACACATTGCCTATGTAAGCCACACAGCATACAGCCATGGACCCCAGCTGGACCTTTAAGTCAGAGCTCCTTACCGATTGCCAGGACTGTTGATATGTATTTAGCACAGGCAAAGCAGAGATTTTGCCCCAACATGGGCCATTCAGTCGTACAATCAACCTAATCCCATCTGCCTCGTTGATTGCCTTAATCCCAGGATTTGTTATCCAACCCCCATTATTCCTACTCTCCAACTGTTGCCATGGAAAATATGACACTCACTATTCTGGTCATCATCCTGAACAAGCGTCAACTTGTCAAGCATCTCCTAAAATGTGGTTCCCCAAACTGAACACAATATTCCAGCTGTAGACTCACCAGGGTAGAGTACGCCAGTCTGCTACCTCCGTTATCTGGTACACTAAGTCTCTAAAACAGAGTCACTACCCCATGTCTTTATTCTTCATCTTAGAGCACACTGCATCCCCCAGATCCTAGATTTAACTCAGAAACAAGCCCTTACTCTGACGTTCCACAGTTCTCTTGAATCTTATTCTGCTTCCCATCTTACTCATCTCTGTCTGCAAAAAAATCAAGGAAATGTTCTTTGTTTAATCCCTATTTTGTCTATCATACTATGTATAATTTAAAATAATATATAATTATAATATTTTGTTCTGCCAAAAGGACAATCAAAATTTTTCTCTCTAAATAAAAGCAATCATTCCTTGACCTCTCCAGCTATTTTTCCTTGATAATCTTTCTTTAAATACTATCTGTCTTTCATAATTGATTATACCATTGAAATATATGGAGAATGTATCTTCGAATCAACTTCCTCTATATTTACTATGATTCTTCAAAAGAATAGTGATTTCATTGGGGCTGATCCTTTTGTACCAATAGAGATCACAATCCCTTTAAGTCTTGGTAAAGCATTCTTTATGAGTTGCTGCAGTCAAAAATTTAATTAAATAATGGCCAAAACCATCTGGTGATGAGCCTCTGTAAACTTCACAAGGTTTGTCCACAGATGCCTTTGCCAGGCCTGTGCTTCAAGTCTTTACAGCTTGGTTGAAACTGTCAGAGAATGACTTCTGCTGGCATAGCCCTGGAGAACCAAAGGTCACTTACATTTGGCAATGAAGCCCTAAAGTATACTTTGACAAGGAAGCCTACTTTATACAAATTCAAAATAAGCATGTCGATTTCCCACACACACAATGTGTCAAAATGAGTAAATATACACACGTGATTTTTAGCTATGACTAGATGGTTAACCGTGACCCCAACTCCCTGCCTAGCTGGAGCCCTTAGGAAATGAGATTTTCATATAATATAATTTTCCAAATAGCCGAGGCATTATTCCTTTAACTGTTCATGTTCAGTCACTTTTTCAATTGTGTCTGACTCCTTGTGACCCCATTTGGGGTTTTCTTGACAAAGATACTGGAGTAGTTTGCCATTTCCTTTTCCAGCTTATTTTCCAGATATGGAAACTGAGGTTTAAGTGATTTGCCTAGGGTCACACAGCTAATAAGTATGTGAGTCAGGATTTGAATCCAGGCCTTCCTGACCCCAGGAGCCAGAGAATGGGAAATCAAGGACCCAAAAACTCTACCCTAGAAACAGGATAAAGAAGGGTCAGAGAAAATCAAATGGAGCAATGTCCAAAAGCAATCCATCTTTATCCAGTTACTATCCAGCCTAGAGACTGGATTTAAGAAATCTTGGGATGGGAAAGTCCTTTTCTTTGCTAGGATGGCGTCAGTTTGTCTGTTTTTGCTGTTGATTAAGCTTAAGGGGAAGAGAGTCAGTTTGCCATTTGGAGGTATGCTGAGGACCATGTGGGACATATGGGTGCTCTGATTGGTGTGAGGAGCCTTGTTGGGCAAAAGTAGCTGCCTCATCTTTAGTTTGGAAGATCATATGAGCTCACTCCCGAACCCTTTATGTTCTTGTAACAGCATCATCCTGGTTGTTTAGTTCTACAGAAGGCCTCTGATGCCTCTTTTGGTTACTGATTTGCTCCGTAAACAACTGTATGCTGTGGGAGAAATCAGCAAGATTTCTTCATTAGTACTGATCCTAAAAGGAAAAGCCTTGATTATTCAGTCCTATAATCTCCAGGTCCAGTCCACTCAGTCAGACCCAAGGCCACCACCCAGAATTAAGTATAAATAAAGGTCTTCTCTGATCCATCCCTTAAGGCTCGCTCACAGTTCAGTCCACCAGGACCCCCATCTCTCAGGACATACTCCATTACTGGATTAATGTCTGACAAAATTTAGTTGCTCATGCCTCCCTCACAGTGGCTGAAGTCATTGATGAAGTAGATAAAACATACCTCAAAATCCAAGGTCTCATAGGCATGGCTCCACTGGGCTAGTAATCTCAGTCTTTGACAGAACCATAACCTGTTTGTGGAGGGTACTAACACCTAGGGACCAAGGAAAGCACAATATTAAATGTACCATTTACATTTAATGACAGTGCCTCAAGGACTCTGCCCATCTTGTGAAAGGGAATATTTTGCAATTCTAAATGAAGGATGATGACACGAGCCTGTATCATCTATTCCATAACTAAGAACCCACTAACAAGAAAGAACCTATTTTTCAAAAGCTTGGGATTCCAGAAATCTAATGATTATTTAACCTGACCAGCCCTAGGGTCTATCAAACCCAGTGTTCATGAAGAAAGACCTCCAAAGATCTGGGCTCCATGCAGTCATAAGGGCCTAGGGGAAGAGACTTCTAGGTAGTGGACTTTTATGTTTTCCAGGGCTGTAGCCTGTTTGGGGGCCCACCCAAAAGAGGCTGCTTTGAAGGTTTTTTTGATAAATGGGAGCTATTATGGGCAGCAGAAATCTATACCAAGGGCAAAGAAAAGTTGACCAGTGACCAGCACTGTGCCACAATGCTCAGACTGGGACAGCCAAAGTGCCCAGGGAATCTGAGGTCCCTAAAACACCATCCTGAAACATCATAAAGGGCCTTGAAAATGTCAGGCTCCAAAAGACTCATGATGGAAAAAGCTATCCACACCCAGAGAAAGAATTATGGACTCTGAATGCAGATTGAGGCAACCTATTTGCTCTTTTTTTTTCCTTTTCTCCTTCTTTTTTGGTTTTGTTTCTTCTTTCTTGTGATTCATTCCATTGCATAATTCTTCTTTACAACTTGACTATTGTGTAAATAAGTTTAATGTGAAGGTATATGTAGAACCCATATTGGATTGTATGCTGTCTTGGGAGGGAGGGGGGAGGAGAGGGAGGGAGAGAAAATTTGGAACCCCAAAACTTGTAAAACTAAGTGTTGTAAACTAAAAACCTCAAGGATCAGAGGTGGGAACGGGCATTAGGCTAACCCTGGGATGTAGATGTGAGCACAGAAACCCAGAGGACCTGATGCAGCCTGGAGATCCTAAGGTCGCCACTTCAGTGCTTTCTGACCACCCTGGGGCTTCCTCATGGAAGCCTTCTTCCCTCCCAGCTGGACAAAGAAACTTACATGCTATACTTGTGATCACCAATAGTGCACTGGGAGGTTACCATGTACTGACATTGGCTTTGCTGGCAGGAACCCCATTCCTATTGCATACAGGTTTCTAGATGAATTTGTATACTGTTTTGGGGTGGAAAAAATCACTTACTGTGTTATCTCACTGGATTTCTTTATTCAGTATGATGCAAATTTCAGGATTTTGCCCTAGTAGGTATGTGGGAGTTAGGTGCTCTGCCTCACATTCTGGAAATCATATTGATTGGAAATCCCAAAAATTCTATCTCTAATTTGCTTACTGTGTTTATTATATTTTTTGTATATATCAACCTAGATCCTTTGGATTTTCAGTTTTCAAGAACATAATCATGTATAGTAGTTTCTGATAATTCTCTTTCTTATCTGTTGTGAATTCATCTTGTTCATTTTTTTAATTTTGCAACTTGATAGTCCTCTTTTTTTTAATCAGCTTACCTAATGGTTAGTCAATTAAAAATTTTAAAGCTCATTTTTTTATTTGTGTAAGCATTTTCAAGTTTCTCTATTTCTTCTCTAATTTTAAGATTTCTTCTTTTTCACTTGTTCCTTGCTTATCTGTTTATTTTTCTAGTCATTTTAATTTTATATTTAGTTCATTGATACATTTTCTATTGCAATATAAGTTTTCAGCTATATAAATTTCCATCTAAGGAACAATTTACCAGCATCCCAGAAACTTTGGCACATAGTCCCATTATCATTATCCTTAACATAATTGAAACTTTTGTTGTTTGTCCTTTGACATATTCATTATTCAGGATGTTTTGCTCATATTTCCTTTCTTAATTACTACTTACATTATGTTATGGTATATTAAAATGCTTGTTATTCTGTTTATTTTACTTTTGTTTGTGGTTTCATTAGCCCTATAACGTGATCAATTTTAGTAAAATTACCAAGACATACTGAGAAATACGCATATACCCATCTAGAAGTTTTTCTAGGTCAATCAGATTTAATTTTTACAACAGCTCTATATTTTTCTTCTTGTTTGTATTTCTGTCTAATCTATCCTTCTCTAAAAGTGGCATATTATTGTTCTATAAGAAATGATTAACAGGATGGTTTCAGAAGAACCTCGAAGACTTATATGGGACTCATGTAAAGTGAAGTGAGCAGAGCCAGGAGAACATTGTAACTACAGCAATACTGTAATGATGCTTAACTCTGAAAGACTTAGCTACTCAGATCAAGACAATGATCCAAGACAATTCCAAAGGACCCAGGATAAAAAAAATGCTATCTTCCTCCAGAGAAAGAATCGATGGACTCTGACTGCAGATTGAAGCATACTCTTTTCCACTGAATTATTCTTGCATTGTGTGTGTGTGTGTGTGTGCGCGCACGTGCACATATTTATATGTGTGTTTTACAAGGCTAATATGGAAATATATTTTTGTGTGACTACATGTATAATTGATATCATATTGCTTGCCTCCTCAATGAATGAAGGAGGGATGGGAGAAAATTTGAAACTTAAAATTTTTAAAGATAAATGTTTAAAATAAAATGTAATTGGTAATTATTTAATGAAATAAATGAATATATAACAAAAAGGAGTACTAAAGTCTCCTGATTAATATCAATATTAATATCAGTGGTCTGGGATGACTAAATATAGTGGGTCTGGGGACAGTCAGAACAAAGCTCAGGAGTACCAAAATTGAGAATAGCTTCCCCAAGAATCAGGGCATGGATTCTGAATGTCTCATTTACAGGTTACTGGTCTGGATGAGGAGAAATGGGATCACCGTAGTAGTAACAGTGGAGCAGATGGCAAGAGAGCCTAGGTGGTCTACAGTGCAGGTCACTGGAACAAGGGACTGCCAGAGAGATAAGCATCCTTCTGATCGCCCTTGTTGATTTTCTCATGTTTGTTCGTCTCTCTGTCTACCTGTGAGTGTAGGGTGAGCCTACGGTCTCTTGAGGTACCATTTTAAGATAGATGTAACATCTTTGTCAAAGGAGGGTAGGGAGGACTACAGATTCTGCATTCCCTACAGGCTGAAGGAGGGACCTGGATCTACCCAAATAGATGCCTAGGATTTTGAGTTTTCACTCATATCTTATCTCTTAGTTTAGAGCTGAAGTGAGATCTGGAAAACTCAATGAAAGAAGAGTTAAAACAATAAAGAAAGGAAAGTATCTCCTCATTGAGCAGATGGAGAATTGAGAACAGTTTTATTAGCAATAGCACAGATGCAATCTCCATTCTTCCTAGACCAAGAGGATTGTTTCACAGAAGATTTTCCAAGCAGGATCTAGTCCCCTTTCCTGCTGAAGCTTTCTCTCTTATCCTTTGAGGCACCTGAAAAAAATCCAGAAGCATTCCTCCCTCCATGAGGTTACCCACACTATTTCATCCATGGACTTCCATAGTAAGAGAGTCCAAAAATATGTAAGAGAGAAGAAAACTTGTCTGCTTACTCTTTTTGCCAACTTTAGTTCTGCATAGTTATCAATCAGCATGATTGATTTTAACCTTTATATACACTGACTGGCTTAGTGCTGACTAACAATTCTCCCAAATGATGACAGAGAGAGAGAGAGTGTGTGTGTGTGTGTGTGTGTGTGTGTGTGTGTGTGTGTGTGGTTTGTCCTTTGTTCTCTAAAAGGACCATGACATCAGGGAGATGATGATATGACTTGCAATTGACTTTGATGGTAGAGAATATAGATACACTAGAGGACAGTAGGCTGTCCTCCGCTTTTTCCTCTTCTTCATCCCTCTTTCCTTGGTTAATTCAACACAAGGAAAAAAAGACTCAGGCAGTAAAATATGGGCCCCTGCATTGGGAACATTTGAACAACTACAGATACTACTGAAATCTCAAACTGCTGCTTAGGAAGAGAGTGGAGGAAGGAGGATAAGCAAAGGAAGAGTTTCAGTCAAGTTGCCTGGGTATCTTCAAATGTTACTATATCCCTTAATATCTCAAGGTATTTATGACCCTGCTACTTACAATGTGATGGAGAAGATTCATCAAAGTATAAGGCAAAAGACAAGACTTAAAAACCCCATAAAACTATAGGAACAAGATATATCCTGCCCTGATAGCAAGGGGTCTATTAACTCATTCTTAAAATATTTTGATATCTGTATTTCAATAGAATTGGTTTATTGTTTATGTAAATGGTATTTTTTTATAATTACACATAAGGACTGTTTTCAACATTCATCTTTTTTATAAGATTTTGAGTTCCAAATGTCAGCTGGACCAAATCGGCCTCTAATCTGTAAATGGCCAGAGCCAAACAGAGAGGGCTAGAGACAAGAGAGTCAGAAATCAAGCAGAAGTTTAATTGCAAAGTGAGGGAAATAGCTTGCAAGCAAGAAGGCAAATAGACACATGTGCCTCTTTCGGGCTCAGCTCTGGGGACCTGCTTTACTGTGGGCAGATCTCAATACTTGTACTAGTGGCTAAACAGTGAGTGGTAGCCCTGACAATGAAGGTTAGCAAAGAGACAAATATGCTTCATAGCAAGACTTCATGACCAGGACTCGTCCAAGCTCAGAGAACACCGGTGCTGGTCAAGGCAATACAATTACTACGTGATTCTGTCAGAGGGTGAAATCATCTAGAGGGTGAGAGCAAAGGATTGTTGTTATGTCAAGCCCAGGGCACAGCTAGTTTGCTGAGCCTTAGCCCTGGAAAACAGGGGGTCTCTTGATATGTTCACACACATTTTTCTCCCTCCCTCCCCTCTTCCCCTGCCCCAAGAGAGCAAACAATCTGATATAGGTTATACGTGTATAATCACTTTAGACATTTCCACATTTGTCATGTTGTGAAAGAAGAAACACAATAATAGGGGAAAAACATGAAACAAACCAAAGAAAGTGAAAATTCTATGCTTTGATCTGCAATAGAATTGGTTTTATTTGTAATTCTATGTATTTTATTTTATGCATTTAAAAACATTATTCTGAGAAAAGATCCAAAGGCTGCCCCAGATTATTAAAGATGCAGTCAATAAGCATTTATTAGACCTCAACTATGTGCCAGGCACTATGCTAAGTGGTGGGGATACAAAGAAAGGTAAAAGACAGTACCCTCAAGAAGCTCACAATCTAATGTGGGAAACAACAGACAAACAAATATATACAAATGAGCTAAATGTAAGATAAACAGGAAATATTTTTAAAAGGGAGGGCAATAGAATTAAGAGACATTCAGAAAGGCTACTTGGAAAAGGTGGGATTTTAGTTGAGTCTTAAAGGAAGCCACAGAAAACAGGAGGCAGGAAGAAGGGAGGGCATTCCAGGTCTGGGGACAGTCAGAACAAATGCCCTGAGCAAAGAGATGGAGTGTCTTATTCATCAAACAGCAAGGAATCCGATGTTACTGGATCAAAGAGTACATGGCAGGATGGTTGGGGGTACAAAGTGTAAAAAGACTGGAAAGATAGGAGGGGGCTATAATACAAAAAACATTGAGAATCCCTGGACCAGGGGATTCAGCCTAACCTCCTTCTTTTTGTTCATGGCCTCATTCCATTCTGTCAGGTTAGCACACACACTTGTATTCCAAGAGGCAGGATAATGGTAGAGGGATGTTAAATGAGCCAAGAGGAAAAGGCCCAGATCTACTGCCCTGATCAGTCCTAATCCTGCTGTTTTAGCTCTCCCTAATCTGCAACTGTGAATGTGCCTGACGCTTCACTGCCCACCCACACATTGGAACTGTGGGAGGCTGGACATCGATGACTCAAACTTTCTATACGGAAGCTTTGGTGTGTGCAGGGGGCACACAATAGGACTTGAAACCTATGCCCTTCCCAAGTCCTATCTACCTCACTGGCAAATCCACATGGGACTTCAAAGTTATTGTAGGTCCTTGACAATCTAAGTGAATTTTACCCTAAAAAAATAATCTGTAAGGAAATACTCTAGAGTCAAAAAGAGATACCACTTACAGAGTATGACAGCATTGATAGGAAAAAAAAATCTCTATTTCTATGCAAAACTAATCATTTTGAGCTTTTTTAACTTTTTAATTGTCATTTTTCTCTTTATTACCCAGTGAAGGGGTTTTTTTTGTTTTGTTTGGGGATTTTTTTTTGTTTTTTGTTTTTTGAGGAAGGAGGAGGAAGCTAATCTTACCATGTTGCCACTGAATTAAAGGAAGAATGATTCTTACTCATACTAAAAGCCAGGAGGTCTGGGGAAATTTAAGGACCCCAGAGGCAAGGAAAAGGAAGGAGCTGAAATCTCCAAATTTCTAGGATCTAGATCAGTTAGAAAATGTTGAATAAGCCAAGATGGCAACTGGAAAGCAAGGACTCGCTTAAGCTCTCCCCCAAATCCCTCCAAACACTGTAAAAAATGGCTCTGAACAAATTCTAGAGCTACAGAACCCTTGAAATAACAGAGGGAAGCAGATCTCCAGCCCAGGATGGCCTGGATGGTCACTGAAAAGGGTCTATCACACAGTGCTGGGAGCACAGCAGAGCCCAGCATGGGCTGTGCCAGGACCAATCAGACTGGAGGTCTGGTGGGTGCAGTAGGCCTTAGGGCCATGAATCACTGAGCTGTAGGAGTTACCAGACTTCTTAACCCACAAACGCCAAAGGCAATGAAGCAGGTTACTGGGAAAACTGCTGGATCAGGATGAGAGCAGTCCGGCCCCAGCCCTTGGGGGTGGCAGAGGTGGCACAGCGACAACAGCAGGAAGCTCATGAAGCTGCTTCCAGAGCTCCAGCTGCAGTTGCTTCCGGCCCCAGGCCCACCCAGTGTGGGAGGAAACAAGTGGCAGATCAGAGCAGGAATGCAGGGAGACCTTTGCTGGCATGGAGGCAGGGTTCTCTTGCTTTGCCCTGCTTAGATCTGGGTCACGGTCCTGGTTGGCAGTTCTTGCGGGAGGAGGAGTGCTGGTGTGGCAGAGTTTGCGGTGATGGTGGAGTAGAAGTAGCTCTGAAAACAGCAGCGCAAGGCCCCTGAAGCTTGGGACAAAGTACTCTCTACTCTACAAGCAGTCATATCCTGACAAAAAGCTCAAGGGTCAACATGGCCAGGCAGCGAAAAAGAATGCAGACTCAGACTCAGACTATAGAATCTTTTTTCAGTGAGAAAGAAGATCAAAATATACAGCCATAAGAAGTCAACAAAGTCAAAGAGCCAACATCAAAAACCTCCAAGAAAAATATGAATTGGTCTCAGACCATGGAAGAGCTCAAAAAGGATTTGGAAAAGCAAGTAAGAGAAGTAGAGGAAAAATTGGGAAGAGAAATGAGAGTGATGCAAGAAAATCATGAAAAACAAGTCAACAACTTGCTAAAGGAGACCCCAAAAAATACTGAAGAAAATAACACTTTAAAAAATAGACTAACTCAAATGACAAAAGAGCTCCAAAAAGCCAATGAGGAGAAGAATGCCTTGAAAGGCAGAATTAGCCAAATGGAAAAAGGAGGCCCAAAAGACCACTGAAAAAAATACTACCTTAAAAATTAGATTGGAGCAAGTGGAAGATAGTGACTTGATGAGAAATCAAGATATTATAAAACAGAACCAAAGGAATGAAAAAATGGAAGATAATGTGAAATATCTCACTGGAAAAACCACTGACCCGGAGAATAGATCCAGGAGAAATAATTAAAAAATTATTGGACCACCTGAAAGCCATGATCAAAAAAAGAGCCTAGACATCATCTTTCAAGAAATTATCAAGGAGCCCTCGGCCTCTGTTCTCTGAGCCCAGCAGATGAAGCCCCATCCAGAAACTCAACATGTCTGTTTTGAAGATCCAAGCAAAAGAGATCTTCGACTCTCATGGAAACCCCACCCTTGAAGTTGATCTCTACACTGGAAAAGGTCTCTTCTGAGCTGCTATGCCCAATGGGGCTTCTACTGGTATCCATGAGGCCCTGGAGCTCCGAGACAATGATAAGACCCGCTACATGGGGAAGGGTGTCTCAAAAGTGGTTGAGCACATCAATAAAACTATTGCCCCGACCCTGGTTAGCAAGAAAGTGAATGTTGTGGAACAGGAGAA
This sequence comes from Trichosurus vulpecula, assembly GCF_011100635.1. Taxonomy (NCBI): domain Eukaryota; kingdom Metazoa; phylum Chordata; class Mammalia; order Diprotodontia; family Phalangeridae; genus Trichosurus; species Trichosurus vulpecula. The sequence goes on along the minus strand of NC_050580.1, from coordinate 210,732,734 downwards.
GATCAACAAATTGGTGATAGAGATGGACAGCACTGAAAATAAATCTAAATTTGGTGCAAATGCCATATTGGGAGTGTCTCTGGCTATTTGTAAGGCTAGAGCTGCTGAGAAAGGTGTCTCCCTGTACCACCATATTGCTGATCTTGCAGGCAGTGCTGAAGTCATCCTTCCAGTTCCGGCCTTCAACGTGATCAACAGTGGCTCCCATGCTGGTAACAAGCTGGCCATACAGGAGTTCATGATCCTCCCTGTTGGAGTGGCAAACATTAAGGAGGCCATGCACATTGGAGCTGAGGTCTACCACAACCTGAAGAGTGCAATTAAGCAGAAACATGGACAGGATGCCAGCAATGTAGGGGATGAGGGTGGTTTTGCTGCTAACATCCTGGAGAATAAAGAAGCTCTGGACCTGCTAAAGACTGCTATTAGTAAGGCTGGCTACTCTGATAAGGTCATAATTGGCATGGATGTTCCAATCTGGGAAATATGACTTGGATTTCAAGTCTCCTGATGATCCCAGCAGATACATCTCCCCTTCTGAGCTTGTGGACCTCTACAAGAGCTTCATCAAGGACTATCCCGTGGTGTCTATTGAAGATCCCTTTGACCAGGATGATTGGGGAGCTTAGAAGGATTTCACTGCTACTGCAGGCATCCAGGTGGTAGGGGATGATCTCACAGTAACCAATCCTGAGTGCACTGAAAAGGCTGTGAACGAGAAAGCCTGCAACTGCCTCCTCCTCAAAGTGAACCAGATTGGCTCCATAACTGAATCTCTCCAGGTTTACAAGCTGGCCCAGTCCAATGGCTGGGGAGTGATGGTTTCCCATCGTTCTGGGGAGACTGAAGATACCTTCATTGCAGACCTGGTGGTTGTTCTCTGCACTGGGCAGATCAAGACTGGTGCCCCCTGCTGATCTGAGCATCTGGCCAGGTATAACCAGCTTCTCAGAATTGAGGAAGAGCTGGGCAGCAAGGCCAAATTTGCTGGAAGGAACTTCAGAAACCCTCAGGCCAAGTAAGCTCTGTGGCCAGGAGGCCTATGAGCTCACAGGCACCAGTCACCTCTGTAGAAGTCTGCTCCTGCCCTAAGAATGGGCAGTACCAAGTGCTAGACCAGTTTCATTTTGGGATCAGGGGCCTCTGCTGCTTAACTTCCCTCTCTCTTCCACCTTTCTGTGATGATCTCACTGTTTCGTTAGAACTGTCTTACGCCAGAGACGACCTGACATGTGGTTCTCTGTCAGAAAACCCTTATCATCTTGTGACTGGGATAGAATCACCTGGTCTCACCCTCAACCCTGGTGTTGATGTGTGGAGCCCTGTCCTTGTGATGCAGTCCCAATGAGCCCACAGGCCAGATCCTTAGTGGCTTCTATGTGCAGAATAAAAGTATTCAGTAACCCACTGGAAAAAAATTATCCAGGAAAACTGCCCTGATAGTCTAGAACCAGAGGGTAAAATAGAAATTGAAACAATCCACCAATCTCCTCTTGAAAAAGATCCCAAAGAGAAAACTCCTAGGAATATTGTTGGCAGATTCCAGAGTTCCCAGGTCAAGGAGAAAATACTGCAAGCAACCAGAAAGAAACAATTTGAGTATTGTGGAAACACAATATATACATACAAGATAATACAAGATCTAGCAGTTTCTACATTAAGGGATCAAAGGGCTTGGAATATGATATTCCAGGGGTCAAAGGAGCTAGAATTAAAACCAAGAATCACCTACCCAGCAAAACTGAGTATCATGCTCCAAGGCAAAATATGGATTTTCAATAAAATAGAGGACTTTCAAGCTTTCTCAATGAAAAGACCAGAGCTGAATAGAAAATTTGACTTTCAAACACAAGAATCAAGAGAAGCACGAAAAGGCAAACAAGAAAGAGAAATCATAAGGGACGTACTAAAATTGAACTGTTTTGTTTGTATTCCTTCATGGAATGATGATGTTTGTAATTCATGAGACCTTTTTCAGTATTAGGGTAGTTGAAGGAAATATACAGAGGGCACAGGGTGAGTTGAATATGAAGGGATAATATCTAAAAAAATAATAAAATTAAGGGGTGAGAGAAGAATATATTGAGAGAGGGAGAAAGGGAGAGATAGAATGGGGTAAATTATCTCACATAAAAGTGGCAAGAAAAAGCAGTTCTGTTGGAAGGGAAGAGGGAGTGGAAGGGTGAGGGGGAATGAGTGATTCTTGCTCTCTTCGGATTTGATTTGAGGAGGGAATAACATACATGTTCAATTGGATATCTTACCCCACAGGAAAGTAGGAAGAAGGAGATAGAAAAGGGGGGATGATAGAAGGGAGGGCAGATGGGGGGAGGAGGTAATCAAAAGCAAACACTTTTGAAAAGGGACAGGGTCAAGGGAGAAAACTGAATAAAGGGGGACAGGATAGGATGGAAGGAATATAGTTAGTCTTTCACAACATGAGCATTGTCGAAGTGTTTGCATAAGGATACATGTGTGGCCTATGTTGAATTGCTTGCCTTCTTAGAGAGGGTGGGTAGGAAGGGAAGAGAGGAGAGAATTTGGAACTCAAAGTTCTAAAAGCAGATGCTCAAAAAAAGGTTGTTTTTTGCATGCAACTGGGATATAAGATATACAGGCATTTGGGGTATAGAAATCTATCTTGCCCCACAAGAAAGTAAGGGGAAAAGGGATGGGGGAGGGGAGTAGGGTGACAGAAGGGAGGGCTAACTGGGGAATGGGAATCAGAATTTATGCCATGTTGGAGTGGGGGAGAGGGTAGAAATGGGGAGAAAATTCATAACTCAAAATCTTGTGGAAATCAATGTTGAAAACTAAAAAGATTAAATAATAAAATAAGAATTTTTTAAAAAGACAAAAAAGAAAATATAGAATATATCTTATAGGAATGGCCTATGAGGGCTGTCAACCCACCTGTCAGGGTATCTCTTTGAAGGGGATTTTCACTATTTTACTGATCAGAATGTGTCTGAGGGTCATATACAAGAATTTTGTAGGAACAGGACCCAAGAACTGATTATAGGAGATACATACCAATACAGATGTAAGTTACTTGTAGGAAAATACTTCAAGTTGAGGTCATGGCATACATAAGTGGGACAATGGCCCAAAGAAGTTAAGGTCTTGGTAGCCTCCCATCATATATGAAGGAGCTATGTCCCACAATTTATACAGAATATCCCACAGCCTATGACCAATTTTCCCTTGCATTATTTTCCCCCAGGAACTCTCTAAGCACATAATACTGGACCATTTACACCTGGCTTTGGCCCAATCATGATCTCATGCCTGACACATTTTTCTTCTGCTCTTTGCACTCATAAAACCTTAGAATTTTAAGGACAACTATCACATTTTATAGCTGAGGAATCTGAACCCAGAGAGATTAGGTGACCACACAAGTTCATAAAACCAATAAGTAGGAGAAACAGGATTGGAATCAAAGTTCTTTAACCCCAAGTCCAGTGGTCTTTCCCTTACCCTTTTGGCTGCTCTTTACCCTCCCCCATCCATCTTTATAATTCATAACAACCAGGACCACAAAGTCTCCAAAGACCATAACAATCTCCTCCTTGTGTCTTATGATTATGTTAAACAGTGCCCTGACTGGCGGTACTCCTAGGACAGCTTATAACCTCTCTCTTGTCCACTTTCCAATGTGAGGAATGGTCCACGTGCCAACTAAATGCCAGCTATTTTGCTTATTGAGTGTCTGTTTGGAATAGGTGGTAGATGGTTAAATCAACCATAGATAAGTAAAAGGAACATCTGGGGGAAGTGATGTATCAGGATATAATTTTTACTACCACAGTATGTACTCTCTCTATTCACATAGCAACAATACCATCCCTGCTACAAGCATTCAAGTATGTGATGATGATGATAATGACTAGCCCTCGATTGCAGCATGTCCATGTCCATTCTCGTCTTGTGGTCTCATGCTGAGAAAAAATTCACTTTAGAAATATCTATACTTGGCCATGTTTCAAAAGATCTGTAATTCCATTGATGCGTGTATGCCTTTCACCAATATAGATTCTAAATACTCCACATCTTAGTATATGGTCTTCCTGAGTTACTGTGTATAATCAGTCAGGTGTGGTCCATTACATTTGGTGTAGTAGTTGTAAGATTGGTTCAGAATAACTTCATTAAAGTGGAAGAAAGGAAACATAGGGGAAAGTGAGTACTGGATGGTGTTTGCACCAGGGCTTATGACGGTGCTGGTCATTTAACATGAGGATCACCCAAGACCTTGGGAGGATTATAGAGTAAACTATCTGTGAGTATTCCACAGCTAGGAACTGGTGTGAATGTGCTCTGTCTTTAAGACCCTACCTTTCACTTGGTATGGCACTTGGGAGGCCACTGGGAACTGTGTCACATGGACTGTGTGATGACCCTCTGGCGCAAAACAGTGGCTACAGCACTTTAAAAGATAGTGCTCGACTGTCCAGAATCCCAGTGACCTTTCCAGAATTGGGGATGATATACACTTTAGTTCATTTGATAAAGATAAGATGGTGAGTAGGTGGGGGTGGGAGTTCTTTATCAGTTTAAAAAGTTTGAAAGGATTCCGAAGGACTTAGGATGAAAAATGTTGTCCACCTCCAGAGAAAGAACTAATGGAGTCTGAATGCAGATGGAAGCATTTTTTTTCTTTCTTTATTATTCTTATTTTGGGGGGCACTTGGGAGGGGTCTGAATTTTCTTTTGCAACATGGCTAATATGAAAATATTTTGCATGACTACACATGTATAATTTATATCAAATTGCTTGTCTTCTCAAGGAGGGGAGAGAAGAGGGAAGTAGAGAACATGGAAATCAAGATTAAAAAAAGAATGTTAAAATTTTTTGTTTATATGTAATTGAGAAAAAAATAAAATAAAAATTAAATGCAAAAGAAAAATAATTTAAAAGGGGGCAGCTGAGTCCACTCTTACTCCAGAAATGTATGTTCTTCTTTCTCTTGAGAGTTGAGTGAAGAACCCCACTACGGATCTGGAGTGTCCTCTCCCACTATAAGACCTTTAGGATATTGCCACCAAAGGGTGAGATGTAGTGGGAGCAATAATTTAAAGCATAAATGCCAGGCAGGATAGGCTAGTTTTTCTTTAAAAGATTTTTAAATCATCCTCAGGACTTAATTGGCTCAAAACACTAAAGGCTCTGGCCATTGACATGGATTCCTGATGTCCTAGGCACAAAACAAAATAAAGATAGGAAAAATCAACATTGGAGCAGCTAGATGGTTCAGTGGTTAGAGCACTGGGCTTGGAATACGGAAGATTCATCTTCATGAGTTCAAATCCAGCCTCATATATTAGCTACGTAACACTGGGCAAGTCTCTTAACCCTGCTTGCCTTAGTTTCCTCATTTGGTAAAATGAGCTGAAGAAGGAAATGGCAAACCACTCCTGTATCCTTCCCAAGAAAATCCCCAGTGGGGTCATGAAGTATCTGAAACAACGGAACATCAGCAACAGTCAACATCTCTTCCTTCAGTCTTCTGACTGGTACATCATCAGAGACAACATAGAAGCAGGGAAGCTGCATCCAACTATGTCCTCACTGAACATCCTTTCCCTGAATATTTTAATATTGTTCCCTTGTTATGGCTAAATTAACTCTCAGATGTTCTCATTTTATTCTAGTTTTCAAGCTTGAGTTACCAGACAAGCCTGAGTCAAGACTGGCCAATGCAGAGAAAAAAAAAACAAATAAAACTTGTCATTGGGTGACCAGCCTTTCAGAATTTAGTAGTCACCGGAAAGTAGCCTTGAGAAAGTGCGAATGCACCAGGCCCCATTTCTCACGTCAAAAACCTCACTGTTGGCCTCATATTCTTCCTTCACCTTATGATGAACCAGGAACTGTGAGTGCTATGCTGCATATTAGCTGCCAGTATCGTGCATATTTACAGTGTGAAGTATAAATTCCACCCCTTCCTCCCGTGCAGGGCTCGTACATTGTCAGAACACTCCATAAAACATTCTTCTATGTACTGTAATACCAGCTTTTGTGATTTACTTTATACGAAGCCTCAGAGTTAAATACCAACAGAGGTACTCAAGAATATTTTCTCTCGCAGCACCTGTCTGCAAACTGCCATGCCCCCAAAACTTTTGTTCATTTATCATTTTACTCCTCCAAATGTCACTGCCATCCCCTGAATTACAACAGAGCTCCACAAAACTCCTCGGTAAAGAGGAGGGCTGCAGAATCTCCTTCAGCTGGAGGTCGCAAAGATTTTAGAATGGTTTCTAAAGAATGTACCAAGAAGAAGGTCACTTCAGTTCAACTAGGCCCTGCTAAGCATTGTTTCTCTCTCACTGCCTCTGCCTTCTTTGCCTGCCCCAGTCAGGTCAACTCTAGATTGAATTAGCTTTAATTAATTAGTTTAATTTAATAATTAATTCAAAAAATAATTAATTAATTAATGCAGCAATGACTTCTGGTGGAATAAATGTCTGTACAGGAGTAGGGAGTGTCCCATCCCTGGCTAGCAGGCTTGGTTTTGGTGCTCTGGTAGTCCTCATAGCTTATCAGCTATCACAGGATCTGAAGAGCATTTGGGTTTACCTAGCTACCTCCAAGAGGCTGACTGGAATTATGAGAATCTAGTTTGACTACTTGGGGAAATTCCTTCCCACGGTCTTAATTGCTGTTTCTATCCTGCTGATGGTTGGAGGACTTGGGTTCAATCTCACCAAATATAATTACAGATTTGAGTTAAGATTGCTGTGAGATTAGGAAACCTGAAAACTCCCAGTGCTTGAATGTGTTAGGAGAACTGATCAGAGGATTGAAGCATTTGCACATCTGATTCTTTTAAAGGTTTGTTTTCTAGCAAAGAAACATTGAACTTTGCAACACATCAATCACTAAATTCCTTTGCAGGCAGCAACCACATTTCACGGCAGGTTGCTGCTGTAACTTAATGTGATCTGGTCTTCTTATATTCAAGTTGTCTCCAGAGGTGTGAAAGATTAGGTTCTGGCATCTTGTGACAGCTGAAATATTGTGTGCTAGTTGAAGATGTCTGTTGTATCACAAAAAAAGCCACACTGTGAAAGGAAAATCATGAAAAATGTGTATTTCCATCCTGTTTGGTTATCCCCAAATATGCATACCTGTCTTAGAGCCACAATTACATTAAAAAACTCTTTTTTCTAGTATTCCAAAAGATTTCTGGTGAAGATATTCATGTCAAAGCTCAGTAAGCCTAACAAACAGCTCAGTAAGGATTAAAAAAGGCATCGGATGAAACAATAAGACATAAGGGAAGCTTATAACAGTAAGCTTCTCCATCTTGCCCAGGACAGCACAGGGAGTCATTCAGAAGCCTGCAGGTATTCTAAATTGAGAGAGGCAGGGAGCTGAAACCAGTGGGATCTTAGTCCTGGCCTATCAGAAGGGCAGTGAAGGACGGAGCCAGCTCCATCCATGCAGTATGCCACTGTGTAGGACGTCAGGCTCAGATAACATGTGTGTTCCCAAGAGCCCTCCAAAGGGCCTGAAGCCAGAGTTTATGTTGGAGCCACAAGAGACAGGGCCAGGTCCCAATAGACCCTGGTCTTTTGAGAGGCAGATGGTACAGCACCTGGGCAGTCCACATAAAAGGCTCTCCTAAGGCCTGAGAGCAAATTGATCGCTACTGTTGGTTTGGGGCCAGGCAGAATTATAGCAGGGGAGAGAGCCAACTCACAGTTAGGACCAAGTTTTTCCCCTTTTCTACTTCTTCATCCAAAAATCAATCTGTTTGGGAAATCTTGGCCAGAGACTTATGCAAGCAAGGGTAGCTAAGATCTAATCAAAGACAGTAAAAAAAAAAAACTCTTAGTTTAGGCAAATGGGTGGATTCCTGTTCATTGTGTTTACTCAGAGAGGTCTGGGAAAATGTGAATTCCCCCTTTTATCAGACAGGTGATATGATATTGATACATGTCTTTGACCAAGATTTAAGTGTCACATACCCCAACACCCTCATTGGAATAGGTCTACCTCTCACTATAAAATTTATTCTCTCTCATTACTTTTTTTTAACCAATCAGAGTTGATTACCACCCTCAAGAACACCCACCCTTCTAAGGGCATATAAGTGTGGGTTCCATGAGGGGGTCTTTGATATTCGAGTATGTCACTGACACATTTTATGGGTAATATGCTAGCATTACTAACAAAATGATTAATTACCTAGAAACTGTGTCTCTAGAACTTTTTAAAAGTCACAGTTGTCAAAGAAAAGGAGACAGACTCAGGGCTAAAGCTAGCACATGCACTAGGTCACCCACCAGGATCCAGAGGCAAAAGTCAGAGACTGCAGAGAATAGGGCCTAGTCACGACCACCACCTATGGAACTAACTACCAGGTTAGCAGCAGTGGCATCCAGACTTCAGAGGGGAAAGAACCAGGCAGGCCTGCCCGCCTCTTCCAAGAGTGTAGGAGAGGGTAGAGCAAGGCCCTGGCACAAAATCTCAATATAGAATGGAGACTGGGTTTTGAGTAAACCCAAGAAAACTCAGAGTACAATGAATAAAGGGTAGCTAGGTTGCCCGGTGGAGAGAGTGGCCATGCCTAGAATCAGGAAGACTCATCTTCCTGAAGTCATATCCAACCTCAGACACTTACTAGCTGTGTGATCCTGGGTAAGTCACTTAACCCTGTTTGCCTCAGTTTTCTCATCTGTAAAATGAGCTGGAGAAGGAAATATCAAACCCTTCCAGTATCTTTGCCAAGAAAACACCAAATGAGGTTACAAAGAGTCAGACACAGCTGAAACAACTGAACAGCAAATAACACAATGAATAAATACTGTAGGTTAAGAGAAACCAAAATGTCAACCCAGAAGACCCGCAATTAAAACAAAAAAAAATGGCTTGGCCACAAGGCTCCCATAGTGGGTGGAAAAAATGAAGCAAAAGATAAAAAATGTATTTAGAGCCCTTGAGAGAAAAAAATCTGGAAGCAGAATGAATAGCTTAGAATAAAAGATGGAAAACATTGCCATAGTGTGATAATGTATGCTTCAAAATAGTGCACACTATTACTATACTCTTTGAAGAAAAGGCTAGAACGTTCAACAGTGATTCCAGAAGGCAACAACATAGATCAGAAAAAAGTCAAAATGCTGAAAAAAAAATAAAGAAGAACTGATCTGAAAAACAGGTCCACAAGAGATAACTTAAGAATCATTGTGTTCTCTGAAGATCATCACCAACCAAAAAAAATTCCTGAATACTATATTTCAAGAAATCATAAACACCTCCCAGATCTACTAGAACCAAAGGGCAAATGAAAGATAAAAATTGAAACGAAAGTTCAAAAAGAAAAAAAAGGAGAGTAAATTACTTATTGTTGTTCATTCGTGTCTGACTCTTTGTGACCCCATTTAAGGTTTTCTTGGCAAAGATACTGGAGTGGCTTGCCATTCCTTTCTCCAGCTCATTTTACAGATGAGGAAACTGAGGCAAAGGTGGTTAAGTGACTTGCCCAGGGTCACACAGCTAGTAAGTGTCTGAGACCAGATTTGAACTTGAGAAGATGAGTCTTCCTGACTCCAGGACTGGCACTCTATCCACTGTACCATCTAGCTGCCCAATAAATAATAAAAATGAAAAATCTTACCCAGCAGTGGACTCCTTGAAAAGAAAAGCATAATGCAAATATTTCAGTGACTCTGCGAGACCACTGAAGACCAACCAAGCTCAGAAGTCAAAAGCATTAAGAAAGAGTGTGGTTCCCCTATCTTGCCAGAGGCATGCGTCAATTTGGTCCTGAGAGTAGAAGAAATATTAAAACAAAGCAAAACAATCTTTTTTTAAATCAGAAGAAGAAAACGTAAGGTCTTCGGCAGCAAAAACAACTTATCTTGTAAACAGGTAAAGGAGAGAGAATTTGAGAATCATCGGACTCCCTGGAAACCTCCACAACCAGACAAAACAATCTGGACACCATATTTAAAGACATCATAAAAATAGGGTTAAAAAATAAGTAAGGAAAATATATTATACTTAAAGGCACCAGAGATGATGGAACCATAGTAATATTTAATCAGTTTCTTATATTCACATACTTCAACCATGCTTAATTAATTTCTCTTTAATTATAAGCTTGTATTTTTATTAAGAGTGATAGAGACATATTCCCCAATCACGATACCACCCCGGCCCCAGAATGGGGAAAGTATTTTTGTTCAGATTAGAACTGCACAACATTTTTAATGGTGCTAAGAGCTTTAAAACAGAAAGCAATAATCTCTGATTATTTTTCTGTGTTCAAGCAATTATTTGAAGCTAATTAGCTCCCTCTGCCCCCCTCATATTTCTTAAGCAATGTTTATGTGTTTTTCTTTGAATTAACATTTTCCTAATATCATACTGGCATGTTTTATTGTTGTAGAAAAATTTTTATTGTCATTTTTTTAATCTTGAAGATATGTGACATTGTAAATGTGTTTGAAAATGTTGTGTTTGGAAAGGGTTTTCCTGTAAGAATGTGAAACTACATGTGTGATTTAGATTACGCATTAGGACTATGTTGGATTCTGAACACTATAAATGAAAAAATGCTAAAGCTACAATTTTTGAAAAGAAAGGATACAATTTTAATACTCCTCCCACCCCCACCAGGGGGCAACTAGGTGGTGTAATGGGTAAAGCCCTTGACTCGGAGTCAAGAAGACTTGGGTTCAAATCTGTTCTCAGACATTTGCTAGCTGTGTGACCTTGGAAAAGTCACTTAACCTCCGTCTGCCTCAGTTTCCTCATATGTAAAATGGGAATACTAATAGAACCTACTCCCCAGGGTTGTAAGGTTCAAATGAGATAATGTTCATAAAACACTTAGCACAGTGTCAGGCACATAATAAGTGCTTGTTAAAATATCTAAAACTTTAATGGCATATTGATAACATTTGAAAATGTAATTCTTTTTTTAACATTTAGTGTTATTCAAAAATATTTTATTTTTTCAATATTCAGTTTTTAAAAGTTTTTGAGTTTCAAATTTTTTCTCCCTCCCATCCCCCCCTCCCCAAGAGGAACAAGCAATCTGATATAGATTATACATGTGCAATCATGTAAACATATGGAAATACAAATCTTAAATCAAGCAATAATTGATAGAATTTAGAACTTTGAGGTTGTTAAAAAAAAGACTTTTGAATTTAGAGTCAAACTACAAAATTATACCTATCCTGGTGCCTCCAACTCTTGGCACAGTGGACAGAGTGTCCGGATAACAGAGATTCTTTGCAAATCTTAAAGTGCAAATAGAAATGTCAGCAACCATTTTTACAACTTTTGAGACATTACAGCAATATTAGTTGTTATTATACCCGCAGGGTGATATTTTGTTTGTTTGTTTGTTGTGACCTAAAAGGCGATTTCATTAATTAGGACCTATGTCTTTAAAACAAAATCAGCGGAGAATTTTCAGAGTTTTCAGGTAGCCAAAAATACAGGCTCACTCTTTCCCTAGTCCTTGTTCCCTTTTCCCTCATCCTTCTAGCACCAGTCATGCTAGACCTGGCTTTCAGCAGTTTTAAAAACAAAATCCCAATTACATAATCAGTGAGTTGTATTTACTGAATTTGAAACTTATGGATTGAATTGTAAGGTGAAAAAAAGTCAAGAACTCAAATTAGCACCCAACTGGGCTATTAAAATGCTAACCCAATCATGTGGCATCTTAGCACGGGAATTACTCTGCAAAACCAGACTGCCTTGTGTGATTGAGCACAGTCCATGAAATAAAACCAAAAGATTTTTCATTGACGTAGCAAACCTACTGATTTGTAACTCCCGACTGTTTTAAAATTGTGTTTGCTTAATAAGTTGCCTTGCAATTTAAGTTTGATTTAGCTTCAATGTCAGACTTGCAAAACATCAAGCTCTGATAACTTAAATATTAAGATGTAACAATTTAAGTGTCAAAGCCTGTACTCTACTTGTAAGTCTTTGGAATTTTTCTATTTGTATTCAAGAAATATTGTTTAGTTTAATTGTAAGTTACATGCTGCAATGATACATAGAACATATGCTCATATTGGATATTTTTTGTCTAATTGGTCCCAGAAGTATCCGTAATTTGACAAAGTACATAAGAACGGTCCCCCCAAAAAAGGATAACCTAGTTTTATGAGGATGGTGAGAAAAAAAGCTTTTAGGAAGGAAGGAGGGAGGAAGGGAGGGAGGGAGGGAAAGAAGAAGGGAAGGAAAGAAGTAGGGAAGAGGGGAAGGAAGGAATGAGGGAAGGAGGGAAGAAAGGAAGGGAGGGACTTACAATGTGCTTATTATGTGCCAGGGGTAGCTAGGTGGCACAGTGGATAGAGAGCAGGACCTGGAGTCAGGAAGACCTGAGTTTAAATCCAGCCTCAGACACTTAGTAGCTGTGTGACCCTAGGCAAGTCACTTAACCCTGTTTGCTTCAGTTTCTTCACCGATAAGATGAACTGGAGAAGGAAATGGCAAACCACTCCAGGATTTTTACCAAGAAAACACCCAAATAGGGTCACAGAGAGTCAGCCACAACTGAAAGGACTAAACAATCACAAAATTATGTGCCAATCACTGTGCTAAGAGCTGGGGATACAAATACAAGCACAAAAGAAAGTCAGTCCCTGCTCTCAAGGAGCTTATATTTTAATGGGGTAAAATAACATGCAAAGGAGAACTGAAAATTGGGAATGAGGGTGGAGATGAATGTACCCTGTGTAGGCATTGTTTTGAAGTCCAGAAAGTCAGGAACAGATCAGGGAGGAGAATGGAGGCAGCCCAGCCAAGCATTTCTACAAAATGAAGGTTTCAATGGAAAAAGAGATGGGCTTTGCAGAGGAATATTGCAGGGTGAGCAGGCCATGTTTCAGGGCTGAGGGAAGTTCCAGGATGAGCCAGCAAGTAAGGAAGGCAGGGTTTTGAAGTTCAGAAAGTCAAGGACAGGTTTTAGTTCTACTGTAACATAATTTGTTTGAAACAACTATGCCTGATTACTATATTAATTGTTATATTATATTATATTATGTCATATTATATATTATTATATGCCTTAATCTGATTATTATCTATACTGTAATTATTAAAGACTACAAGAGAATGGAAATAAAAGATGGTGCACATTATGGTTTGAGGTAAAATATCACTCTCTATCCTTAACCCTTTTGACAGTCATAATATCAGACTTCTATCTAGGGACACCCTACGAAATTGTATGGTCACTCAACTAGTCACTTGTCTCCGAGTGTGTGATGGAATTAAATATGTGATTATAGCAAGGATTATTGACTTATTAACTTTGAGTCGTTATATGTGTTTGCCCTTCGTTTTCGAAGAGGACCATGGCATCAGGGAAATGATGACATGACTTGCAGTTGACTTTAATTTGAGTGAGGGAGGGATGTGCAAGGTCACCAGCCTCACTTTCTCCTCCAGAGCCATCCGAGTCCAGCGGCCAGATATTCATCAGGGTGGCTAGAGATGGCCCAGGATGTAATGGGAGGCCCTGGCCCTTTTAGGCTCAAGGCTTTTCATGTACTCACTAAGAGTGAGGTAACGCCCATTCAGTGAATAGGCCTCTTTAAGAAGTGAGTCAAGGGATGGCCCCTTTGATTAGAAAAAAAAGAAAAAAATCAAGCTGAGAGGGGAAGACCCCCACAATTCCTGTACCAAAGAGAAACAGCTATCATTGACATTCATTCTAAGCCAGGAGGCCCCAAAATACAGCCATTAAGTGGAGCTTGGGCAGGGCTGTTGATTAACTACTTACCATTAATTATTGATACTGAATCATTATTGAGTTATTTTGTTTTAAAGAAAATTATTTCATCATGCTACAGCACAAATTGTAAATGGATGGGTATACAGTTATCCCTTCCACATAGTAGGGGCCTGGGGCATGGTGCCCTGGCTATCTGCAAAGTCTGCGTAAAATTTTTTGATCCTCCCTTTGTACTAGAGAAGTCTGAATTATTATAGTATTAAAAGGTAAAATATTTTATGCATTTGTGAGTTTCTAAACTTTTTCTGTATTGGCTGCTGGCCTTCATATGTCATCAGTGGCTTCTGCAAAACTCACAAAAAACTCTCATTTAATTTTTTATGCTTACTTGTGATAGATCAAAACCCAATAGGGAAAGCCACGATCGGGAAGGGATAGCTATACTCTAAAGGCTCTCATCTGACCAGTCTGCTAGCTTTCAATCTGGAACCTACAGATTCCACTCTCAAGACTCTCAAGATTGATATTGACATAAAAGTGAAAGTACTGGTAATCTCTCTCCTGAACAAGAAAGAAAAAGGCAATCAATATACAATACAATCACTACAATCTCAGAGGCATTAAGCCACATTGTCTATCCTTAATTATTACCATTACTGATCTAAGTGATACCCTACCAAAACTCCCATATATTCCTTTATTATGTAAAATCTCACAACATCATTGTTTTATTTTTGTGATTGTTAACAATTATTACTGATTACTTTGACGTAATGAATAGAATGTCTTATGTAAAATGAATGAAGGGTTGTGCCAGTGGCAATACAGAGAAAGGAGATTTTAAAAATTATTTTAAACTATGAACCAATGCAAAAGATGCTTCAATTATGTATCCGGCTATATCATTCACTATGTGTGCAGCTATAAAATAATTCCAAAGTCTCATATTATTAATATTATTTAGTATTTATTAATATTGTTATAGTGTTATTAATATTAATACAGCAACAACTAACATCCCACTCTAAAGTTTAAGCAGTGAATTTTATTTTGTGAGTAGGAACCCTTTGGGACCATAATTTTAATTTGATCTCCACTGGAGTCAACTATCCAAAATTCCAACAGCTATTTATAAGAAATGATGGCTAGCACCCTCAGATGCTATAGTTAATTCTAGATGGATGTAAATTTTGGGAGGGTGATCTTATGAAGGTATCTTATTGACACAGTTTCTTTTCTTATCTGTTGAACATGAACAAAGTCTTCAAGGCTCTCTCTTGAACTCGAAGAGGAAGGCTCCTTCCCTCCACCGTAAATCAACTAATGTGGGCACGTTGTTGCCTAGGTGAGCCTGAGACTAGACCTTGGGTCCCTGATTGCCCCTTCTTACATTTCTTTCCTTGAGCATAGGTAGCTAAATAGCAATTATGGGAAGTGGATTTGGGGAAATGGCTCCCCTAGGACTTTGGGAATGCCTGAGTTTCTCAGTTGAAGCCAACTGACAGCAGGCACCCTTCTTGGAAAAGATGAACACAAAAAGGAAAAGTACAAGCCAAGACAGTTGTCCGAACAGATCAGAGCAGAGACAAAGGGGAATTGACTGTTCAGCAATTTCACTAAATGTCTCATGTTTTAACCTTCCAAGAGAGGACAATCAGAGTTATGGACTACTATATTATGTGTGAAGTATATAAATTTATACTTCTAAGTCTTTTGTGTTTTCAATATATCTTTTGTGGTGAAGACAAATAGTTTTCTTATACCTGATCGACATAGAAATTTTCTCTTCTCTTTTAGGAAGACCCTAGATTTGAGCTAAACATAAGTTTTAAATGATTTTCCCCAAGGCTCTAGTGTGGGGACACAAAGAGTCAGAGATAAGAAGAAAGACCCTAACCACCTCTCTTTAGAAGTCAGGCACTTACACTAGGGTATGCAAGCCTAGAGCATTCCCCAGATCTCCTGAGCTCAGGAATCTGTTATTGCCTATAAGTAGTAACATAATAAAACTAGGAAACTTCAATGTCCCTTTGCTGTGGGGCAGGACATTAGTGGAATTGGAGTGGTTTCAAAGAACTCCCTCATTTCCATACTAAGAAAAAATTGCTTTAACATGTAATTGGGGGAGAAATAAAATATTATTTTTAAAAATTAAATTAACTTACTCGGAAAAAAAATTAAAAAGATTCTATATAGCAGGTCTGGAACAGCTTGAGTTAACTTTGTCCCTAGGCAGATTGATCTGGGACCTACCTGTGGTCCCTTTTGTTTTTTTTTAATTTATGGAATGAAACAAGCATTTCTATAACATAGTATAATAAAAAAAGATGATTGCACATGAAACTGCAAATCTATTATGTACAATTTGCTATTCCTTTCAAATATACAATGCACATATATGTATGTGTGTATGTATACATACATGCAATTATTCTTCACATCTATCAGTTCTTTCTCTGGATGAAGATAGCATCTTTCATCATATGTCCTTGATAGTTAATTTGGGTATTTATAATAGTCGAAATTACTCATTTGCTCAAAGTTGTTCTTAAAACAAAATTGCTATTACTGTATACAATGTTCTCTTGGTTCTGCTCATTTTGCTCTTCATTATTTCATGCAAGTCTTTCAATGTTTTTCTAAGATCATTGAGCTCATCATTTCTTATATATAGCACAGTAGTAATCCAACACAATCATATACCACAACTTGTTCAGCCATTCACCAATTGATGGGTATCCCTGCCATTTTCATTTCTTTGCCACCACCAAAAGAGCTGCTATAGACATTTTGGAGAATATAGGTTATTTTCCTTTTTCCCTAGTCATCTTTGGAAATAGAGTTTATTGCCAGGTCAAAGGGTATGTAGGCAGTTTAATAAGTCTTTGGACATAATTCCAGATTGCTTTCCAAAGTGGTTGATTAAGTACACAATTCCACCAACAACGAATTAGTGTCCCAAGTTTTCCACATCCCCTCCAACATTTGTCACTTTCCCCTCCAATCATTTTAGCCAATCTGGCAAGTGTAAAATGACATCTCAGATGATATCTGTGGTCCTTTTTGGCAAGAAGGATATAAGAAAAAATTTTAGAACTTTGAATGAGAGTGGTTGAGACTCCCAAGAATTTCCTTGAGCACTACTTTTAATCTCTTTGACAATGTAAAAACCATTGTCAAAGAGATTAAAAGTAGTGCTCAAGGAAATTTTTTACCCTCCTGTTTTACCCTCCTGGAGAATGCCTTTTACTGCCTTGGGATCTAATTTTACATGGAGCTTTCTAAACAGATTTTTATTAAAGGAATTATTTCTCAAGCTCTGTGTGATCCATTGCCCTTAAGCTGGGACACTCTCAGAGATGGACCCTTATGAAGGATGCCCATAATTTTGCTCATAAAGATTTTGCATAGATGAGATAGTAGGTATATAGATCATTAGTTATCATTGTTTTGGTCATATTTTTTAAGTACTAATAGGGTCCAAGATTTTTTTTGTGCCTGTGATATCTTCTCTCTCTTGAGGTACCACGTGTATTGGTCACATAACATCCTCAAAATTGTGTCAGCTCCATATGAATCTCCTCAATATATACTTGATGTAATAGCAGACTTGTTCCCTGTGGTGCCATATTAATCTCCTCTACGAGCGTATCTGGACCAGTGATTTTAGTGTCCAAGAGCAGTGGTTTCACCATCTTGATAAAAAAAATTACAATGATTTTTGCAAATCTTTTTCGTTGTTCTTATGGTTGCAATCCCCTTTCCATTTCATTCTTGAATGACTGTGGGATTATACATGGTAGGTGCATGCTACAGAATAGGTAATTAATAAATTTTTATATTCTTTTTTTAAAAAATCTTTTAAAGACCACAATTATCAACATTATTTAAACCTCAACTGCCTCTTAAACATTTTCCCATGGAAATGTTTTCACTGTCTTCTTTAGCTCCACTTTCAATAATTATGGCATAAATCTTTTGCCATCTAATTAAGGCAGATATGAAGAAAGGATAAAAAAGGTAATCATAGAAAAATAAATTGGACCACTTCTAGTCTATATCCCAAAAAAATCATAAAAATGGGAAAAGGACCCACATGTACAAAAATATTTATAGCAGCTCTTTTTGTGCTGTTAAAGAATTAGAAATTGAGAGGAATGGCTGTTGTGGTATATGAATATAATAGGATACTATTGTGCTATAAGAAATGATGAGCAGGCAGACTTCAGAAAAACCTGGAAAGATTTTTATGAACTGATGCTAAGTGAAGTGAGCAGAACCAGGAGAACATTGTGGACAGTAATAGCAACACTGTGTGATGACCAACTTTGATAGACTTAGCTCTTCTCAGCAATGCAAGAATCTAAGACAACTCTAAAAGACTCATGATGGAAAATGCTGTCTGCATCCAGAAAAAGAACTGTGGAGTCTGAATGCAGATCGAAGCATACTATTTGTTCTCTTTTTCTGTTTGTTTGTTTTATTTTGTTTCTTCCTTCTCGTGGTTCTGCCCATTGGTTTTGATTCTTCTTTATGACATGACTAATGTGAAAATATTTTTAATGTGAATGTTTATCCATGCTGTCTTGGGGAGAAGGAGGAGAAATTTAGAACTCAAAATCATATGAAAGTGAATGTTGAAAACTAAAAATAAATAAATTATTTTTCTAAAAAAATAAATAAATTGCCATATTTCTGAACTCTTTTTGGTTAGGGACTGTCATTTTTTCTTTACTAAATTAGATGAGAAGAATGCTGTGGATATGGTATATCTAGATCTTAGCAAGCTTTTGGTAAAATACCTCTTCCTATTCTTATAAAGAAGGTAGAGAGAAATGTATTAGATGATAACAAAATTAGATGAATTAACAACTGGGTGGCTACCCAAATTCAAAGAGTAATTGCTAATCTTTCAATGTCAATAAGGCAGGAACATTTAGGGCCATGGAACCTGTACTTTATCCTATTCTGATTAACATTTTTACCAATGACTTAAAGACACAGAACATAAGCTCATCAAATTTTCCCATATCTGGAAGGATAGTTAACATACTATATTATAGAGTCGGGATACTAAAAAACCTCGAAAGGCTAGAGCATTGAGCTCAAACTAAAAAAGATGAAAATCCAATAGGAATAAATATAAAGTCTTATATTTGTCTATACAAAACAAAATTTACCAATGCAAGATGGAAGGCATGCATAGATAGCAATTGTCCTGAAAAAGATTTGGAGGTTTTAGTGAATTGTAAGCTCAATATGAAGCAGAAGCATGATGTGGTAGCCAAAAAATGCTAATGCAGTTTGAGGCTTTGTTAAAGGTGGATAGCAAAGGTAGCTACGTGGGGCAGTGGAGAGAGTACCAACCTTGGAGTCAAGATGACCCGAGTTCAAATCTGACATCAGACACTTACTAGCTGTGTGACCCTGAGCAAGTTACTTAACCCCAATTACCTAAAAAAAAAAGTGGATAGCTTTCAGGAATAGGGAGGTAACGATCCCCTTGTACTCTGCTGTCATAAGTCCTCATAGGGGATATTGCCTTCAGTTCTGGATTTTTAAAGGACATTGACAAACTAGAGAGTATCCAGAGGGCAACCAGAGTGGTAAAGGGCATTGAGTCCACATATAATGAGGCAGAAAAGGCTTAGGGTGGGGGGAAGGGACATGATAGCCATCTGCAAGTATCTGAAGGATTGTCATGTGGACAAGGAGTTGGACTTTTTCTGTTAGGCCCTAGAGGGCAGAACCAGGAGTAATGGGTAGAAGTTGTAAAGAAGCAAATTTAGCCTTAATATCAGGAAAAGTTTCCTAAAAATCAGGGCTGTCCAAAAATGGAATGGGATTGGAGGTCTTCAGATAGAGGCTGGGTGACCAGAGGGATTCACTCACTTCATGTGTGAGTTGGACTAGGTAGCCACTGAAGTCCCTTCCCAACTCTCAAATTCTGTGATTCTGTGATTTTATGAACACAGTGTTTGTCGAATTCAAATGAAGAATGGAGGGAAAAGTTGAAACTAAAATACAACATGGCCCAAAAGTCTTACTTTTGGCAGGTGAAAGATAAAATGACTGAGGAAACTAAGCAAGCCAATTCCCCAACAAACTGGGGCCAAGCCCCTTCCTCAATTTAGCGCTAGACCCCAAATAAAGAGGGAAAGACTTTTATACATCGGAAATAATTCCTCAAGTAAGGCCAATTAATTAAAAACCATATAACATAAGGTAATCTGATTTCTACTTAGAGGAAAGATTAGGGAGTTTCCCAAGTTGAGAGCAGGAAGAGTAAACAGGTACAATTCTCTGAATTCAAAAAGAGGTGTCCCATTCCCCTCAAGTGTCTGTAAACAACCAAAGGAACATGAAAACCATAACTGATTGATCAGCATAGGACCAGTTTTCAGATAAGACATACGGGTTGCTTGAAATGTATAATTATAAGAAAACTCCTTGCCTCAATTTCCAGATCTGACAGAGGGTTTCTGGTCAGCATGAGATAGGCCTCTATTTAAGGGTCCCTAAGCAGCAGGTAGAGGTGGTCAAGCTTTCCAGCCACTCAGGTCTAGGTTCAAATAATACAATAAAGTTTTCTCCCAATTCTACAACTGAATAAAGTTTGCTCACAAGACAGAAGTTGGACTAAACCCATAATTAAATAGAAAGTGAACTGAGCTAGCTCCAGAATTGAGTCACAGATGGAGTCATTGTGGTTCACTCAATTTCCACAATTAACCACTTGCTGTCCTAATCCCCTCAATTCTCACATATTGTTGTTTAAAGTTTTAATAAGTTAAGGCCCTAAAAATTATAATGTATTGCTGATATTATATTAATTTATTGTCAAGCATTTTCTAAATCTTAGTTTTTATTAAAAAGTTGAAATTTGCATCATAAATCAAGTTACCACAGGATCCTAATGTCTCCTTTTTCCTTACTCAACCTCTTCTGGAAGTATTATTTATAAGTGAAACAATCCAAAGGCAGCCATCTTTCTTAGGAAGATTATTGTTGTGGTCTAGTTGTTTTCAGTCATGACTGACTCTCCATGACCCCATTTGGGGTTTTCTCAGCAAAAGATACTAGCGTGGTTTGCCATTTCCTTCTCCAGCTCATTTTATAAATGAGGAAACTGAGGCAAACAAGGTTAAGTGACTTGCCACAGATAGTAAGTGTCTAACAACCAATTTGAACCTAAGAAGATGAGTTTTCTTGATTCCAGGCCCAGCACTCTATTCACTGTACCAACTTGTTGCCCTCTTAGGAAGAAAAGCAGTATTTATTGAGTGCCTACTACATGTGTCCCTATACCTAGTCTTTTACCATTTATTTAAATTACCATATATTTCTTTCTCACTTAAGTACAACCCTAAAAAAGCTCATTTCTCTCCTTTTTCCCATTAGGCATCAAATAGAATAGAATCTAGTATCTTACAATATTTTATACTTTTGTTACAGCTTTTAAATAAAGCATTTATATCTTCAAAACCATTTTTCCAGAGCTTAGGATTTACAATGTGTGTAGCACTTGTGTTTAAAGACCACATCAGGAGATAATCAACAATGTAGGCTTTTGGTCCATTTCAGATAAGCTTCAAAACCCTTGAGAAACAGGATCTGAGACAATAGGAGCAGAAAACACCCAAATACCTGTTCTAATCAAATGCAAACAAGACTGTTCCCTTATAACAACTGACATTTACGTCATACTTTTGAGGTTTACAAAGTACTTTGCATACATTATCGTATTTCAATTCCACAATAACTCTTTGAAGTATGTACTAGAAGTATAACTATCCCAATTTTACCAATTAGGAAACAGGCTCAGAAAAGTTACATAATTAGCCTACGAGGTCACTCAGTCCCAGAACAGAGACCTAGAACCCAGGTCTTCTGAGTCTAAGAACTAAGCTCTCATCACTACACTATGACATTTCTCATGAATTGCCTCTAATGTTTCCTTTGCCTGAGGAGTAAGGGGGTGAAGTGGGTGGGAGGTGGGAGATTTTGTAAACATTTTGTAAACATGCATTCTCTTATTCACTGAGATATTTCATGGTAGAGTTTCAAGAAAATAGAGTCAATATAAGATGTAGGTTTTCAAGGCCAACTGTGCTTCCATGACAGATGTATTGTGCTGGCTCTTCAGGAAAGACTCCCATTGCACTTATGCTCAGGTGCTTGAGCAACATAAGTAGGAACAAAGTTTTTGTGGAAATGTGCTTAAAAGAGATGGAGTTTGGAAGTACTTTTAAGTTTTAAAAATGTCTAGAATTGCCTCTTTCCGATTGATGATTTATTAAATTGTAGAATATGTTCTCATACTGAACTTAGGAGTCATTTAAAAATCTTATGATCAAATGAAGCTTTTTTCATACAGAACAGTCTGAAGAGGACCTATAGAAGTTGTCATGGCAACCCATCAAGCTGCAGTTCTGTTACTTTTCTGGGTATGGGTCTAGAAGAGGGAGAGCAAGTAATTTGGGTTGATACTGCAACAGAGGACTGCAATACCGGAAATTGAGTTAATCAACAGCTTACACTCTCTATAATTTCTCTCACTGGTTATTTAACCTGCAGGGGAGAGATAGGTAGCAAGAAGGCATAAAGGATTTAATTTGAGCTCTCTAAAAATGCAAATGCCATTCAATTGCTGGTTCTGCTGGGGAGGAGGTAGCCAAGGGAGACCATAGGGAGCTGCCCTGCCTGAACAGGAAACTACGCTCTCCGAAGGAAGATAAAGACAGATAATTACAGGATTCAGGTGCATTTGTCGTGAGGTGGAGGTCTAAAATATCTCTAAGGTTCACATCTCTCCAGAAACCTTGTGTGATCCATCGGCAGAAACTTCTTTGCTACCACTTCCTCCTCTTAAACCTTGACCAGGAAGTCCCAGCCTTAATTTAAAAGCATCAGCTATGTGGACTGAAAGAAAAGTCCCATGTCCACACTTTTTGCCCTTGCCATCATTTTCTGAAATCAGGATGGAAAGCATTAGGATACTTCTATTGAATTGCTAGGCAACATACCCTGAGAACCTACCAACCCACACTGCTGTGCAAAAGCCAATTCACTACCACTGAGTGGTAGCAACATTCAAGATCCATTAAACCAATCTGTATTTGAATACACAAATGTGTTCATCTTCCCTTCAGAAGTCTTCATGTCATGAACACTCCTGGATATGGTTCTGTAATAAATTCAGAATTCTCGACACATGTGTTCACAAGTCATCTCTCAGCACCACTGAACTCACTCACCATAGAAGATATGTAACTAACATTGAAATCCATTCTTTTTAACAGAATAAGGTTCACTAATCACCCCGATGAGTTTTAACAATTTCATGCTTTTTCTACTATATCATTCAAGCCCAAAAAGCCTTTTCCACCCCCAAAATGTTCTTGTATTTTTCTTCTAAATTTTATGGAAATAGAAATTATAAACCCTACTGGGCATGTAACTTACCTAATTTATCGGTGACCAGAAAATCTGACCAATAACAATAATCTCAAGGGCATGATTTTCCATAATAATGAATAACAATTAGCTTTAAAAATTCCAAAAGGTTTGAAACAACTGAATCATTTCTGCTGCTGTTGCCAGCAGTTCTGCTCTTGCTTTGTTATTTACAGGTGGAACATCATAGATTCGGCAGGAGCAGGGCTAGTAAATCCTAGTTCTCTGGAAAATTTCCAATGTCCAGATCATGTTAATGGTTTGTACTGTAGAACAAGTGGTTTTATAGGCAACATGTAACTGACTTTAAGGGATGTATTTAGGTATAATAAATGAATAAAGTGATTGATTTCTTAATTATAGGAAGATGCCCACATCTTTTGGGGTTTATTGGAGGCTATTTGGTATTCTAGGAATTAATTCAATAGCAAAACTGGCTCTGTGGTTTTGCACTAGAGGAGTGATTTGTGAAATTGTTGAAAATATATATGAAAAGAATTGGAAAAGAAGGAAGGAAGGAAGGAAGAAGTGACTTCTGTCTGAAGACCTCTTATTTGTTCTTATGTGTTATACATGAACCAATTGTTTGAACAAATTGACAAATATACTAATTTTCATGTAAAAATTTCTGCTCTGACTTAGCTCAATGAAGACTCTACCCAGATTAAACCTATAATGCCAAGAGCTCTCTAGCCAGCCAGCCTGCTATTAAAAATATAAACTCCTCCTCATTTTTTCTTTTCTACTACTTTAATAGAATTGTTTTTGCTACTACATTGTGGCTCCTATTATCATGGCACTCCCAAATTTAGACTTTATATAATTTACATTTGGCATAGCACTCAGGGTCATATGGACCCCCAGATAAGAGGCTATGCCATTGGTCAGAGCAAAACAAGGGAAGGAGGGAGAGGAAACTATCTCTGATATAGCCAGATCTATCTATCTACCTATCTATCTATCTCTAGAAACATGTATATACATATATAAGCATGTAAATATTTATATAAAGCAGCAGGTGGTTCAATGGATAGAGTACCAGGCCTGGAGTCAGGAAGGCCTGAGTTCAAATCAGACACTTAGCTAGCTATGAGACCCTGGGCAAGTCACTCAATCTGTTTGCCTTAATCCACTGGAGAAGGAAATAGTAAACCACTCCAGCATCTTTTGCCAAGAAAACTCCAAATGGAGTCACAAAGAGCCAGACATGATTGAACAACTAAATTAACAACAGCAAATGTTTATATGAGTTTACATGTATGGATATGCATGTATGTATATGTATGCACACATATATATTCAGATGCTTTTTTTTTAAGATGGGGTGCAGTGTGTGTGTGGTGGGGGGGAGGGTCATGCCTGCTGCCTGACCTTATTTAGAAGATGGAATCATCAAATCGTCCTGCAGATAAGTAAGATGGTCTAAGAGTTGGAGATGCAAAGTAGAAGGCAGTTGGATGCTAAGGATGGATTCTTTTTCCGGAGCTTTTCTATCTGATTAAGTCTGCTTCAAGCAGAGACTAAAAGCCGGCAAGCAGATGAAACGAGACGTTGAGGCTGGGAAAGATCAACAATTAATGCATAGGGAGGAAGTAGAAAGTGCTGCCTGCTGAGCCTAGAGGAAGGAACAAGGAAGCTCCTAAGCCATGTTTGCAGGGGCAAACATTCCAGGGCTCAGCTCTGTGTAACAGAAATAGCAGCAGCCTCATTGTCTCTCCAAAGTGGAGAAAAGTTTGAAAACTTGGCTCATGGCTTTGCGCTTTCTTTGCTGTGCAATCGAGTGAATGGATGCTTTCGGGACCTTTATTTTGTACGTAAAGGTACGTGCCAGCTCTGTTTGGTGAGAAAAGAATAATACCTCTTTCATTTAGAAAATCACCCTAAAATGAACTTAGAGTACAGAGACAAGTTGTTTGGGCCTGGGCAATGTGGGACTTCGTTTGCTTTTTCATTCATTTTTTTTAAAGTTTTTGTTTTTCTTTCTTTTTCAATAGATGGGGAGAGGTGGGAGGGAGAAAAGGTGGATTTTTGTTCATTAAAAAAAATTAAATAAAAGAAAGGTCTTTTTAAAAATAAGATTTTTTAAAGGAAACTTCCTGAATCTATTAAATTGGATCCTGTGAATAGTTTTCTCTCTCTTCTTTTCTGCCCTAGACAAGTGGGAAGAGAGGAAAGACTTAGAGCAAAGAATAAGGAGAAAGAATTCCCAAGATTTATTGCACTGGAAACTTTAAAATCATACCTCTCTGAGAGAAATGATCATTTCTCTATTATATTAATAACCCATATTAGTTAAGATTTAGATTTTTTTCTTTCTATTTCCTCATTCAGAAATAAACCCCTGTAGGTTAATAGTCAGTCTTTGAAGGACATTACTGAGCTTGCCCCTCAAAATTTACCCCACCTAGACCATCATTATCTAGGTGTGATTGTTACCCCAACCAACTAGAAAAACCTTACAAAGAGAATCTAATCTAGGTGAATTCTGGCCCGCTGTGTTCTACTCAAGCTTAGCTGGGGTGGGGGTAGTTTCTTTGTCTACCTTGCCCAAGTCTGGGGGTGGTCTGGGAGTGAGAGTGACATAATCAAAGTTATGTCCCCCAGTCTCTCGTTAGAATCTCTCATTATAATATTAATTCTCTCATTGTTAACCAGTCAGAATTGATTGTCACCTGTCAGGTACACCCACTCTTCCAAGGGTATATAAGCATCAAGAGGTTTGCAGGAGGGGTCTTTGGTTTACAAGAGAAAGCCAAATGACCATCCTTTTACTAATTATTTACTAGCCATAATTAATAAAATGATTAATTACCCAGAAATTGTGTCTCTCAACCTTTTTGTACATCACAACTCAAAAATCTTTTTGAATGTAGATTTCCAAATTGTAATGGAAATGAGTTTAGACTTCCTTAAATGCTATACTATATTAATAGGGTTTCCTTTATTGTATACTTCCTCCCCATATTTAAAGTATTAAAGTGTGGAACTTTTGCACAAATATATCCAGATTAAGGAGTGAGAACACTCTCCTCTTGCCCCTTTCTCATTATCTCTCAGAAATCCCTAACTATGGTAGAGATGGAATTTATGGGGCACAAGAGTTTTATTAAACCCTGTACTGACTATGTTCTGTGTTGTAGAAAATATTCATATTTTTGAGGCTATAACTCTGTACAGGGCTGGTAAAGATATTTTATTGTCTTAAAAATGGTAGGAAGTGATTAATGACTGGGATCTTTAAATCCAGGGCAATGCTCCACTGCATTAAACTCCCATACATACAGACCCATACCACTATCAGAGGTTTGGGAAGACTTGTAATGATTTTTTTAAAATATTGAATCTCATAGATATATGCCTAACCTTGCTATGTTAAAAGTTAACTTGGTTTGGGGGGAAATACAAAAGACCTTGAGAAGCCTCACCGCCTGTTAGAAGTTCTGTGAAAACTAGCTAACCCTGCAGAATTTTTGGCCTTGGATAGATTTTACAACCATATCGACACTCTCAGAGAAGGGAAACATCACCTTTTACGGTAATGTGTGTGCAGAGACAGAAACTTTTCATGAATTTTTGTTTTTAACCAAAGATATATAAACCATAGTAAATAAGAAATTGGCTTTTCAATTTTTCAAAGTCTTGCCTGTGTTACTTTACGAAAGGGTTACACAGAATTTATAAATTATATAAGTTATATACAAATATAAATGAAAGTATTTAAATAAGAGCCTGTCTAAAGAATTTCTTTCTGTACAAAGGACCCAAGGGGAGGGTGGGAATAGCAGTGGGGAGTCTCATCCACACCTTAGCACCCTCTCCTCACACATACACACCCTCTCCCTGATCAATGGAAGGATGGTTATATTATAGCTGACTATCACCTATGAATTATTGATGATTATGAAATCTGTGGATAATAGTTGAAAAATTATTGTAAATATAGTACTGCACTCAAAAATTTCTTACTTTTCCCATCTGCTAATCATATGATGTTCAAAAATAGGGCAAAATAATGAAACAGCGACAACTTTTATCTCTTTAAATGTGTGTATAGGCATGTATATACATACCTATACGTATGTGTACATCTATCTATAATGTTTTTCAATTGCTGTAAGACATTGACGGCATATAAAAAGAACTTCACCCCTAGACTTCCACTCTATACCATCAAGAAGAAAAACATTCTGAAGTTGCTAGCCCTGGTCCATACTATGGGTGACAAACTTATTTTAATTTTAAACCTTTTCCTTTCCACTTCTTTTATCTTCTGGCTCTCACTGAGACTTGGCTCCCTCTTGATGATACAGCTTCCCTGGCTTCCTTTCCAGCTGTGGTTGGTTACACTTTCCCTCATTCCCTCAACTCGCTGTGACAAAGTTGGAATACTCCTTAATCCCCATTGGCACTTCCAAGCTCATCCTCTGTTATCGTCACTCAGTAATCTTGCTTCCTTTGAGTTTTAAAATTCTGGTAGCTGTTGTCTCCGGGACTCTTCCCTTCTTTGCTGAATGAGTTCAATATGTGGCTCACCGTCTTTCTCTCCTCCCCAACTCCTGCCCTCGTACTAGGACACTAATACTCCCTCAAATATCCCAAACCCCTGAAACTCATTTGAACCGTCCATTCTCATTAGCTATATCATCCTATATCTCTCTTCACCTTTTTGGCTGAACCAAAGAAGAAGATCATCTAACACAGAGGCCTCATTTTTCTCTCTTCTGTAGTTTGGTTTTTGATCTTAACATTCAACGGAACCTGCTATCTCCAAAATTTCCAGTGGTCTCTCTTTTTTTTAAGATACCTCAAAACAGTGTATTTTGGAGACCAAGGAATAATTCAATTCCATTATTCAGCTTTCTGTTACATACTGTATTCAGACCACAAGATTGTTAGTGAGCTGACATTAGATTACAATGTTTGGACATATATTAAGGATATTATTTCTCACTCCCTAAAATAAAACCAAAGTAAACTACAATTATTATTTGAATGTTCTTGCTTGAATGCCTATCACAGTATTGATTATACTTCGAAGGGAAGAGAATCCTAAACTTCCCCTTAAACAGCATGTTCATGCCATACATTTTTTTTAAAAAGTGGTTTAACAAAAATAAAGAGAACATATCTGAAAATATGCATCACAGGGAATGAAGACATCAAGTATTTTCTCAACACCTTATACAAAATATCTTATTCAGACTAGTCTAGGAAACATGCTATAGCTCCATGTTTTGGAATGCTTTAGTCCACTTCTTCCATGCATGATGTGTCATCATCTCCTTCAAGAGGTGGCATTTCCTCAGTTATAACTGCATTGGTTTCTTCCGTAGTTGAATCACCTTCATCAATTCCAAGACCAAGTTTGATCGTCCTGTAGATGCTATTGGCATGTGTCTGGGGATCTTCCAAACTGAACCCAGAAGACAACAGCGCAGTTTCATACAATCAGATGACCAGATCTTTCAATGATCTATCATTCTTCTCAGCCTCTGCCTTTTGCCATAGAGTTTCAATAATGGAATGGTCAGGGATTATCTCCAAGTCTTTCTTTGCTGCTCTGTAACCCGTTGTTGAATTGCCTCTTAGTGCCTGAGCCTTCGTTATTCTTTCCATGTTTGCTGTCCAGCCATATGTACTTGTGACAATGCAGCATGGAGAAGTAGCCAATAGGTTCGATACAACTACCTTTTCCACTTTCTTTTCTAGTATATCTTTCATAATTTCACAAAGATTTTCATCTTCATCTTCTGGGAGTTCCAAACCCTCTTTGGTTACAGACACTAACGTCTCACCCTTAAATTCTTTTAGCTGTTGTACACAATACTCATTGATAGGTTCAATCATATATATTACTTCTAAACCATGCTTCTGAAGATGCTCAGCAAAAGCTGAATTAGCCACTTGGTCCTTGGTTCCATCAGTAATATAATAGATAAGTTTCTGGTTCTCCTTCATCTTCATGCAGTAGTCCTTAAGAGAAACCATCTCATCACCAGAAGCAGAAGTATAGTATCTCAGCAATTCTGAAAGTTTCCTTTGCTTCTGGGAGTCTTTGTGTATTCCAAGCTTAATGTTTTTAGAAAACTGCTCATAAAACTTTTTGTAATTCTCTCTGTCCTCCAACAGTTCAGTGAAGAGTTCCAAGCACTTTTTGACCAAATTCTTCCTTAACACTTTCAGAATTTTGCTTTGCTGCAGCATTTTATGTGAAATATTTAGAGGAAGATCTTCAGAATCCACCACACCTCTGAAGAAATTCAGACATTCAGGGATCAGCTCTTCACAGTTATCCATGATGAAAACTCTGCGCACATACAGTCTGATGTTATTCTTTGTCTTTCTGTTTTCAAATAAATCAAAGGGGGCATGTCTTGGAACAAAGAGAAGGGCTCAGGATTCCAACTGTCC
Organism: Trichosurus vulpecula; assembly: GCF_011100635.1. Lineage (NCBI taxonomy): Eukaryota > Metazoa > Chordata > Mammalia > Diprotodontia > Phalangeridae > Trichosurus > Trichosurus vulpecula. The sequence goes on along the minus strand of NC_050580.1, from coordinate 210,703,149 downwards.
TTCCACTGAGAAGTGCTCCACAGCTAAATGAACTTCGCAGTCCATTTGTCAAGCTCTTATGTAATTCACCATATTCTTTATTAGGATTTCTGGTCCAAATTGGCTTTGTTTTGTTAAGCTCTTCTTGATCAATATAGTTTTCTTAACTCTTCTTCTTGTCACCATCTTTCTTTTCTTCTTCTTCATTGGAGCCAACATCTTCTATCTCTGGCTTGTCCTCAGACTCCTTTTCATTTTTTTTCCTTCTCCTGTTTCTCTTCTTTTTCTTCTGCTTCATCATCACTGACTTCTTTATCCAGTTCTTTTTCCACAAATAGTGTCATTGGATAGCCAATAAATCGATAATGCTTCTTCACAATTTTCGTTATTCTTCTTTCTTCCAAGTGCTCAGTTTGGTCAATTTTCAAATGCAGAATCTCCTTTGTTCCATGACCCATAGGTTCACCTACTTCAGTCCTAATGGTGAAAGACCCTCCTGCTGAAGACTCCCAGGCAAATCGTTCATCATCATTATGTTTAGCGATCACTGTAAACTTCTCAGCAACCAGATAGGCAGAATAGAAACCAACACCAAACTGACCAATCACGGAGCTATCTGCACCAGCCTGCAATGCTTCTGTAAAAGCTTTGTTTCCAGACTTTGCTATTGTACCAAGATTATTGATTAAATCAGCTTTGGTCATTCCAATACCAGTATCCACAATGGTAAGGACGTGATCATCTTTGTTTGGAATTATGCTGATGTTCAGCTTTTTCCCAGAGTCAGACTCTCATACCCGATTTTATCCACGGCATCAGAGGAATTTGAAATTAGCTCTGTCAAGAAGATCTCTTTATTACAGTAGAATGTATTAATGATTAAAGACATCAACTGAGCAATTTCTGCCTGAAAGGCAAAAGTCTCCACTTCCTCCTCCTTCTCCATTGGTTGGTTCTGGGTCTGTGTTTCCTCAGGCAGAGAGAGCAGGAGCCCAAAGGCTTCAGCTGGCAGCAAGACGAAAGAGGAGCAAACTGGCGCATGGCCGCCCCCGCCTGCCCCCTATATAGAGTTGGGCCCAGTGATCCCTTAATTGCCACATCCATTGGTCTTTCCTTAATTCTCATTCCTTTTGACTTCTCTGCAATTACCTTCTTGATACTCTCTTCTCTCTGGGTTTTTGTGACATCGCTCCTACCTGCCTCTTTCTCAGTCTCTTTTGCTGATGCCTACTAACTATGGGTACCCTACAAGGACTCTTTCCTGGTCCCTCTTCTTCCTCTATACTATTTAACTTGATGATCTCATCAACACCCATGGATTTAATTATCATCTCTATTCTGATGATTCCCGGATTTATTTATGCAGCCCTTGACCTCCAGTCTTACGTCTCCAACTGACCATTTGACATCTCATACTGTAGATGTCTTAAACTCAGGAGGCCCAAAAACTGAACTCATTCTCTTTCCCACCAAATGTTCTGCTTTTTGCAACTTCCCTATTACTGTCAAGGATACTACCATGCTACTAGTGACCCAGTCTCACAACCCAAGCGACATCCTCAACTCCTCACTCTCTCACCACCCACATACTATCTGTTTCCAGGTCTTGTATCTACTTTAATAACATCTTTTGTATGTGCCTCCTTCACTCCTTTGACGTTGCCACCACCCTGGTACAGGCCTTCATCACCTTACATCCCCACTACTGCAGTAGCCTGCCGGTTAGTCATCCTTCTACAGTCTCTCCCTACTCTAGCCCATCTTCCATTCACCTGTCAGAGTGACCTTCCTAAAGTACAAGACTGACCATGTCACTCCTACCTCCACACAGGAAACTCCAGCGCTTCCTCTGTTTGGTTTTCAAAGCCTGTCATTACTATACACGCGCACACACACACACACACACATACACACACACACACACACACACACCCCTTTCCAGTCTTCTTCCACTTTACTCACCCTCTTGTACTCTATAGCCTAGTGATGCTGACCTTGCTGATTGTCCCTCTATGAACTCCATCTCCCTACTCTAGGCATTTTGACTAGCTATCCCCCATTCCTGGAATTCTCTCCCTCCTCATCTCCACCTCCTGGTTTCTTCAAGTACAAGCTAAAATCTCACCTTCTAAAAGGAGCCTTTACCAGCCCCCTGTTGTTGATTACCTCTGATTTATCTGATATATACTGTTTGTTCATAGTTGTTTCCAGGTTGTCTTCCCCATAAAACTGTGAGGTCCTGGACAGCACTGGTTGACTTTTGCCTTTCCTTGTATTCTCAGGGCTCAGCTTAGTGCTTGGCACATAGTACGTGCTTAATAATTGCCAAACTGATATCCCAGGAACCCTACACCACCAGTACTGCTGCTAAACATTAGGATCTTCAACCCTGGACCCACAATTACTAGACATTTGCCCCTGAGAGGTTAACGTGAAGCCTTTGAAACCTCAGAGACATTCACAAATGCCCATCTGATTTTAAAACAAGCCTTTGCGATTTCTTTGTAATATTAGTTAATAGCTAACATTTATGTGGCATTTAAGATATGCAAAGTGCTTTACATATGTCATCTCATTTTAATTTAATAATCTTAGGAGGTAGTTACTTACTCTTTCATCTACATTATACAGATCAAGAAATTGAGGGAAGGGTTGATTAGTGACTTGCCCAGGGTCATGGTAAGAGTATAATAAATGAAGGTCAATTAACTAGCATGGCTAAAGTCTGAGGTAGGATTTGAATTCACGTCTCCTTGACTCCAGGTTTATAACTCTATTCACTATACTATCTGTTGTTTCAGTCACTTTCAGTTGTGTCTGACTCTTTATGACCCCTTTTGGGTTTTCTTGGCAAAAATACTGGAGTGGTTTGTCATTTCCTTCTCCAGTTCATTTGGCAAATGAAGAAATGGAAGCAAACAAGGTTAAGTGACTTGTCCAGGGTCACATGGTAAGTGTCTGAAGTAGAATTTGAACTCAGGTCTTCCTGACTCTAGGCCTGGATCTCTATGGACTGTGCCACCTAGCTGCCCCTCTGTGTCATCCAGCTCCTTCTAAACCAGCTTATATTCATCTTCATGTAAAAATAAAAAACATAATCATTTTAATTTTCTGATTCTTAATTTATAAAATTGTTTGAATTGAAATGTTTAAAACAGAAAAAGAGCTGGAAACTCTTAGAAAATACATCGCATGAACTCAATGGGTACAAAATGGATATTTCACAAGATTGTCAGGTATTATGTTACAATCGGGAGTCTATTGGTTTTAATATAACTCCTGAAACAACTGTACCCTGCTCTAAGATATAAACATTGACTTATCTCCTATATGATAAAGAATCTCTTGACACTATAAATAAATGTGATTTAATCTCAATTTGATCCAGATTTACACTTCTTAGTCCAATAATCCACCATTGCAAGGGAAGATGCCAATGGCCTGCATTGCCTGGCACCTCCAAATGTTTCAGTAAGGTCCAGGCAGGGGTGCGTGAGGCCATTGCAAACTGGCTCCCTTGAGTCAATTGTTAAGTTCTCGGCGTGAGCATTTATACCTCAGAAATCGGCTACAAATCAGGGCTTGATTTGTTGTTTTGCTAGTTGTCTAGACTTGAGAAAGTGATAAGAGAAGAGGGAATCTAGTCCCAGAGTACTAACGATCAGTCATTCTATGACTTTCAGGCCTATTCCTGAGAGATTCCTTTTGATATTGTGTTCACTAGGTCACCCTTTCTTTCACAGCAAATTCCTCTAGCCATGGCAGGAGGTTCTCGTGTCTAATGAGAAATCTTAGCTCACTATCATTACCAGGTATCCCTGTACCCCCAGCGATGAAGATACAGAGGGATGAAAAACTTCACTGCTTTTATTTTTACCATTTCCCATTTGTAGATGCCTACATATTATTGCGGGATTCTGCTACCTACCTTTGGGAACCAAAACCTTTTAGAGACCTTTGTTGGGAATAGGGAGGATGGATGGATGGTAGCCAACAGGAAATTCTGCCAAAGACTTTCTTTATGCAAAGAATGGTCTTTCTCTTGTTGAGATATATAGTGACCTCTGCTTATGGGTGGCCTCATCCAGCCTTATAAATTGGGGAAATAAAGGTTCTCCTTATCTATCCTTATGTGTTATAAAACACCCATCTGTGTAGCAGAAAGGTGCCTCAGAAGATAGAGCACTGGGAAATCATTGTTCATTCATTCATTTCAGTTGTGGCTGACTCTTTGTGACCCCAGTTGGGGTTTTCTTGGCAAGGATACTAGAGTGGTTTGCCATTTCCTTCTCCAGCTCATTTTGCAGATGAGGAAACTGAGGCCAACAGAGTCAAGTGACTTGCCTGGGTTCACATAGCTAAGAAGTATCTAAGGCCAGACTTGAACTCATGAAGACAAGTTTTGACTCCAGGCCCAGATCTCCATGCATTGTAGCACCTTGATGCGGTCAGGAAGAGCTGAGTTCAAATCCTGCCTCAGATATTTATTAGCTGTGTGATTCTGTGCAAGTCACTTAACTTCAGTTTCCCCATTTGTAAAGTGGAGATAATAATAGCAGCTACCTCTCAAAGATATTGTGAGGATAAAATGAGATAATATTGATAAAGCATTTTGCAAACCTTAAAGCATCATATAAATTCTAGCTATTATTATGATCATTAATAATTTAAATTATGATAATTTGTATTTACTTGTTTACAGAAATATATTTATTATAATTATATTTATTTATAGTAATTATTAATGATAATAAGTCATTTTTATTTTTTATTTATTGAAAGTGGTCATTTATGAACAAGGACTTACTCCCCAGCTATTCATTTAGGAATAAGAGTATGCCTTTATTTATTATTTATTACGCAATATCAAAAGCTTATCAGAATGGTTAAGAACTGAATTTCGTATAACAAGTATTTCTCTGGCCAAATTCTGCGAGGCCTCTCCCCAGATCAAACCTGTAATGCTGTGAACTCCCCAGCCAATCAGCCTGTTCCTCCAGGATTTTATCAGAGCCACCCCCTGCTGTTAGAAAAATAAGTTTCTCCTCACTTATCTTTTCTGCCACTTTAATAAAATAGTTTTTGCTGCTAAATTATGGCTCACGTTTTCATGGTGTCCCTCATAACCCTGAACTCTGTGGTTTACACCCAGGGATCCTCTCCTCTTCATGCTCCAACTGAACTCAGAACAGCAGCTCCGGGTTGACAAGCCAGCCATAGCAGTTGGTAGCACCCCGGGTGGTAATTGAAAACTGAATATTGTACGAAATGGCAGATGTCAGCAACCTCAGAAGTGAAATAAGAAGGCGTACTCTTATTCCTAAATGAATAGCTGAGGAGTAACTCCTTGTTCATAAAGGGCCACTTTCAATTTTAGCTTCTACACAATCTATTATAGCCCTTTGGCCAGGTGGAGTGAACTCAAATTAGATGGTTATTTTCCTCTCTGTTTCTGACTTGGTATTTTAAGAACTAATTAGGCAATCAGCTTTTCACCTAAAATGACCCATAATCAGAGGAGAGAAACCTGACTAAAAATAGTCTGAGAAAATGCTATTGATAAAGGAAAGAGTTCAAAGATTTATCAGGGCAGAAACACGGCAAGAATAGGAATCTAGGCTGAACAATTTTCATGAAAATACCATAGCATTGTAGTAATTTCCTAATTAGGGTAAAAATTTTGTCATCTAAGTAATGCGCAAAATAATGCCTTTTAAGAACTGATAATACTACATCCAGAGAAAGAACCATGGAATCTGAATGCAGATGGAGGCAAACTATTTGCTCTCCCTTTTTATTCTCCTTCGTTTTTTTTTTTTGGTTTTGCTTCTTCTTTCTCATGATTTATTCCATTGGTCATAATTCTTCTTTACAACTTGACTATTGTGTAAATAACTTTAACGCAAAATTATATGTAGAAGATATATCAGATTCCATGCCATCTTGGGGAGGGAGGGGTAGGGGGAAGAAAATCTGGAACTCAAAATCATGCAGAACTGAGTGTTGTAAACTAAAAAAAAACTTAATTAAAAAAAGAACTGATAATAAAGGAAATAGAGGTGGCTTATGGAGGAGGGGGAGATGTACTATATGGTTCATAGAATTAAAGGAGAATAGATTTGGAACTGGAAGGGACCCTAGGAGCCACTGAGTCCAAAAGCCTCATTTTGCAGATAAGGAAAGTGAGAGAGAGTTTAAGTATTTTTTCCAGATCACACAGATAGTAAGTGTAGTAAGCTGTAATTTGTACCGAGGTCCTTTTGACCCCAAGTCTAGTGCCTTGAAACTAAAACACAAAATGAAGCCCAAAATCACTCCAACCAAGTCAATCCCAAGTAACTTTGTATTCCCAAAGTTTTCATTGTTGTGACCAGAATCCATATTCCTGGCAGCTTGGTAGTTCAGTGGATAGAGAGTCAGACCTGGAGTCGGGAAGACCTGTGTTCAATTTCTGCTTCAGACATTTACTAGCTGGATGACCCTACGTAAGTCTCTTCATCTCTGCCTGCCCCAATTATATCCTTACCTTCTATGGATCAATCAGTATTCTAAGGCTTCTTGAGTTGAACTACCAATTCAGATCTTGCATATAATTTACTCATAGGTGGCAAACCATAGGATAGTTGCTGCCCTTGGGATTCGATTGGTAGCCCTATGAGTGGCTACTACTAACACTGTAGCTCCTGATCCCCCACCCATGAGCTTCCCATGAATACTCTGCCAGTAAATTAATTAGCTTTTAGCAAAGGCATTTACTAAGATGGGACAGCAAGAAGAATCAGTACAAAATACACTTATCAAGACTTAGGGTATGCTCTCCCATGAACACACAGAGCATCCATGGGAAGAGTGGGTTTTAAAGTATTTAAATCAGAGGTTCCCAAAGTGAATCATTCTGCTGTTTGAGGGACACTGGAACAATCCAGGGGGGTGGTAGTAGCCTCAGGTGCAGGTGGGGGTGTTGAATAAAAATAAGGGGGTGGTGGAAGCACAAGGAAAGAAGAGAAGAAAATTTTGCATAACCATTTGTACATGTTTCATGTGTTGCGTAACAGAGTTAAAATCATGGTGATTACAGTATTTTCCAAATAAATACACAAAATGCAAATTATCAGTGGCCAAGTCTGTTGACAGGTCTTAACAAGCAAGTGTTTGCAGGCAGGCAGGGAAGTCCAGCATGCATCTGCAAGAATATGTGCCTGTAATGACTTGTTTATAATATGATACTATACAGTTACATGACACGATTTTTTATCATCAAAATTTCAATGCAGGAAAAAAAATCACAAATTTACAATAAATTATTAAATTGAAGATGAATCATTTTTTAAAATATATTTTATATCTTTTTGAAATGATTCAAATTTAAAAAAAAATTAAAAGGTTAAAGAAAGTAGGGGGACACTGAACTATGTTCTTTTGTTTGCTTTTTGAGAAGGGGTCAGTAGGCCAAATAATTTTGGGAACCTCTGATTTAAAGTATAATGAAAGCGAGTACTGCAATAGGATATACATGTGTCAAAGAGTAACTCACAACTCCTGATACTTTGAGGGTTAGAAGTCCCCCTTCTCTCTTCAATCAATCAATCAATAACACTTATTAAGTGCCTACTGTGTTCCAGGCACTGCATTAAGAGCTGGAGGTATAAAAAGAGGCAAAAGATAGTCTCTCTCCTCAAGGAGTTTACAGCCTTCATAAGGTCCTCACCAAACTCCCCTTGAGACAGCATCTCTAGCACGCCTCTCTACTGTGAGGGATTATGATCACTGAACCTTCTTCCTCCCTCAAGTGACTATTTTTCTGTATAGTCCCTACTTACTTACTGTCTCTGCTCCTTACGTAGACAGTTCCCCTTTGCCTCCACCATCAGCAACTGCTGCTGTTCCAATATATCACCTAAGATCTTCAGATTGTGGGGGGAAAGGGGACTGACAAGTCCACTCCCTAAATATTTCCATCTTGAGGTTGCTGTTGAGTCACCTATTCAGAAAAGGAAATACAAAAGAGGAAGCACAAATCTCAGCTCATGCTTCCCTTATGGGCTCATGAACACATGGTAGAAGAATGGGACCCCAGCTGCCCCTTTCCCTCCCTAGCTCAAAATAGCCCTCCTGTTTCAAAGCAAAGAGAGAGAGAGAGAGAGAGAGAGAGAGAGAGAGAGAGAGAGAGAGAGAGAGAGAGAGAGAGAGAGAAAGGAGGCACTCCTTTTTTGTATATTATCTGTCTTCCAGTTTAGCCGCCATTTAAGGAGCTCCTCATCACCTCTTATTGCAAGCCTCTGAGTCATCAACTCTTCAGAGTCTTTATCTAGACACAGTGAAAATCCCACTGCAGGGAAAAGATGGAAGTAGGCCCCCTCCCCCACCCTAGTAGACTTCTAACTAGACAGGGCATACTGGAGAATGCTCTAAGAATGCCTCTATGGACCAATTCACTCACATTACATATATTTTCAATTATTTTTATCTTTTCTTTTATTCTCAGAATATCTATTTTTGTGTTTATCTGTGATTTTAAAATTTGTTGATTTTCCATCCTTTTTTGTTGCACACTCAATTTGCTAATTCTTTCTATTTTGTAAGCAGAATTGTTTAAAGATATGTTTTTCTCCTAAAGATTGCTTTGGCTATCTCCCAAAATTTCAGCATGTTGTCTCATTATCATTTTTTAATAAAAGCATTTATTATTTCAATGAACTGTTCTTTGACTCATTAATTCTTTAGATTACATTAATTAGTCTCCATATATATCTTATTCAGATATATATGTATATGTACATATATAGTCACAGAAACGGAGCATAGAGCATATCCTTTTTTGTTGTCTTTGGGGGGTGATTACTTCAGTAATATTTCTCCCAGTTAATCTTTTTTGAAATCTTTTTTATTATAATTTTTATTGCATTGTAGTCTATAAAGTATGAACTTAATATTTCTGCTTTTCTACATTTGTTTATAAGATTTTTATAATCAAGCAGCAGAACCATGCAGCTATTATCACTCCACATGGAGACGAACTCTCCTCCTTCACTCCCACCACAACCTACTTATCTTGGCCCCACAAGGATCCATGCACCCATAGATGCTTAGGGGACTTCCCACCACATGGCTCCAGGTCGGTGCCAAGGCACTGTCCACTTTCACTTTGCTCTTTGGTTCTATTACTTCTAGATAGTTTTCTTTTGTGATTAATGTAGTATTTTATCATGATTTTCAAACAGCTCAATGATTCTTAAATTCTCTTTCTTCATCACTTTTTCTAGATTTTTAATAATAGATATCATACTTTTTCTAATTTTTGAAGCTTCTTTGGTTATTTTATACTCAGGAGACCAGGAAGTAATGTTAACATGTCGTGGCTTTAGTCCCCTGAGCCAATTAGGTCTCAAAGATGGTTTCAACAACTTTTAAGAAAAGACTAGCTTAATTTGCATTGGAGTGGGAAGGGTAAGGATATTTATACCACTAGACTGCCCAATAGTTGATTCACCATCTCAACGACTCCCCAGACCAGAATATTCTTTCCCCTATGTGACTTCTATGTTAGAACATCTCTGCCCCTAAACACTTAGCAAAGTGTTTGCCAGGTGGTACACACTTAAAATATTATATTCATTCATTCATTTTAAGAGACTATTAGGCACATCAAAGCAGAAATTGCAATGCTTCAGATTCTGGTTATTGTGCCTTCTCCCTCTTATAATCTTAGGCAGGATATCTAAGGTTATAGTGGTCTCTGGGCTGTGGCTATCTGCCATAGTCCTGGACTAGGATGCTGAATTAAGGCCATGTCATGCTTCCTCCCATGGTATCAAATGAGATTGCAAAAATCTACGCCCTATCTCTTCCCATAATCCTGAACTAGAATGTTGAGCTGGAGACTGTGCCTCTTCCATCCAACAGTCCTGGATGGGTTGGAGGAGATAGGATCAAGATCTCATGGACTAAGAGCCAAAAGTCTACATTCTTTGACTCCTTTCATAGTTTTGAATGGGGCTGTGGGGGGATGGGAGAAGGATTTGGGTCCCCTTAGTATTGTCACAGAAATGGAGCATAGAGCATATCCTTTTTTGTTACCTTTTTTTTGGGGGGGGCGGTGATTACCTTGCTAATATTTCTCCTAGTTAATATCTCTTTGCTGATTCTTTGCTTCTTATAGAGCTGTTTTTAATATTCTTGGAGTGAGTGGGTCTAGAGGGACCTGGACTTTATTGGCATTTTTCAAATCACCATTTTTGCCAAAATTTCCTTCAAGGTTCATCTCAGACATCACTTTCCACACAATGTTTTTCCTCATCTTCCCACTAAATACTCTCTCCATTCTGAATTTATTATTTTGTGTCTATGTAGCATATACTCCCAATCTCCCAGTCTCCACTAGCACTGACGGGTTGTGGTCCCCAAATCTTGGTCACTGCTTCTTCCCTTGGGACTATAGGAATAACTTTAAGACATTGAAAAACACCCCACATGTGACACATATATGCTCCAGGTCTCACTATCTCAATCCTAATTCCATTGGCAAGTCAGGTCTCCAGGGCAAAGTTCCATTTCTCCTCAGAGTTCTAGGGGTAACCGAAGAGTTGGGCTGATTTTTGCCTAATTAGTTAATCAATCAGTCATCAGTTATTATGATTCATTATCATATTATGTGCCAGGCATTGTGTTAAGCTGTCATTCACAAGTCAACATTCAATGTATTCCCTCTTCCATCAGACAGCCAACAGTCTCCCTAAAGTCAGTTAACCATTAATATCCCTCAGTATCAAGTAATCAATTAACATCAATTAGTTTTTACAAAGGGATATTTACTGAGAAAGTATATCAAGAACAAAAGTATAAAAACCTCTAAAGTGAGAGGTCCCTCTTTTCCACAAACTCAGACCTTGTAGACAGCAGACATCTTTAAAGTGGTGACTACAATATTCCTCCCACCAGGTTCACTCCTGGGTACTTTATGGACAATGGATGAGTCACTTCCTTGCTTGCAGGATATGTGTCTCAGTTGCTGTGCCAATGCACAATTGTATTGGATCTACTATGTAACTCCTTGAACCTGGTTTGGCTGCCATGACTACTGGCAAACTTTGTTATGGACTTCAGTTGTTGGATCACTGGTAGTTCTTCTGATCTATCAAAGCTCAACAGGTCTTATCATGGTCCATTTAGTTTCCAATGCCCATTGACCTAAGATCAGAGAATAAATGCAACAGAGATAGGGAGGGGAAAAAAGTAGTATCATATATGCACAGCCCTATAGCATTGGGATGGGGGAAGGGGTTCTCTTATTCAGTGGCTTACAGAATTTCTTCTTTACTATTGTGCTATAAGAAATGATGAGTAGGATGCTCTCAGAAAAACCTGGAATGATTTACATGAACTGGTGAAAGTGAAATGCGCGGAACCAGGAGTTCACTATACATACAGTTATAGCAATATTGTACGATGATCTATTACAGATGATTTAGCTATTCTCAGAAATACAATGATCCAAGATAATTCCGAAGGACTTAGGTTGAAAGGTTCTGTCCATCTACAGAGAAAGAAACTGGTGGAGCCTGAATGCACATTGAACTTATTTTTTCTTTATTTTTCTTGGGGCTTTTTTTTGTCTGTGTTTTCTTTCACAGCATGACTTACATGCAAATGTGTTTTGCATGACTATGTATGTATAACACGTCAAATTGCTTGCCTTCTCAACGAGCGGAGAGGGAAGGGGGAGAATTTGAACTCAAAATTTGAAAAAAGGAATGTTAAAATTGTTTTCACATGTAACTGGGGAAAAAATAAAATATTAAATTGAAAAAAATTCTTCTTCATTTGAAAGCCACCAGGGAGAGGAAACATTTTCCTCTGTTGCACCTTAAATGTGCGTATTCAGATCATGCTCTACAACCAATATTACCACAAAATCAGGTGACAGGGATTCTTCATGTTCTGAATCAAGGTTAGGGGTTCCCTTCATTACAAACCATCCTACATTTCACAACGTAGGCTCACAAAATCTCCACTCAGATAGCCAGCAGAACATAGCAAAAGATAATAGAGACCTGCCCTACTGGCCAGTCCCTGTTACATGTAGGTAGACATTTCTGTGTATGCTGTAACTTCCCAGTAGACCAGAAGTTCCTTGAGGGCTGAAATTGTTTTCTTTTTTGTGTTTGTAACCCTAGTATCTGCCATAAGGCCTTTGACATAGTAGCCACAGAAAGAGTGCTTGTCAAAACTGAAAGGTTCAGGCATTGAGTCCCAGCTTTATAGCTACTCTCAATGGAATACCGTCCTGAAATGTTCCCTTCGCCAGCGGATACCCACTCCTAAATGAAGTCTCAATTATAATCATCTAACTTTTCACAAACTATGGTAAAGTTGATAGCTATAGCAGCAGGGCTTTGAAGCGATCAAGAAAAAATGTAATTGCATTGAAGGCTAATGACATTTTACAAATTGCAGTGCACATCCCGAGAGTTCTTCTTGATTCATGACTGCTCCTCAACTCCCAGAGAGCCTCATTAACCACAAACATACTTGCCATCCATTTCTATTCCTGAAAACAAAGTATGCATTTTTTAGTCACTGTTTGAACTCATTGAACTATTACAAGGTACTATGATATCAGTGAGAAGATTCTGTAACTTGGTTTCTAAGGAGAAAGGGTTTTGTAGCTCTAATAATAGAATTGAGAATAGTTTCTTATTCATTCCAGTCTTTAATTTTTTTAAAAATGTAATATTATTTGGGATTATGTGACATCTGTTCCATGAACTAAGTTTACACATACCAAATCTAGTCAGGCCATGACAACCATCGCCACAAATGAACACCCAACGAACCCAAAGGCACAAAAAGTACAGGGAGATAAGATGCTTTTTCTTGCAACAAGTAAAAGGCAAAAACTAAAAGTTCTTGAAAAATTCTTTTGGGATTTCCACTTGGCCCACTTACAGTATTTTCCCATTGTGTTCATAATAAAAAATTTTAGTTTCGAGTTTTCATAACTCAGCTAGCTCCAAGTTAAGTACAAGGATTGTGATTGAACTAACATTTCTCTGACATAATTTCTTTCCTCCCATCCACAACATGGAGAGGCTTTGCCTAAAAGATGAAAAAGATACCCCACCCCCGATGTGGTTGGCCCTGGCTTCCCTGATAAAGTTTCCTGGTCATCCAAGGACATAAAAAGTCCCCACCATGTGGAGTCCAAGCCCCTTAGGAATGGTGGATTTTTGAAGACCACACAAGTTACCACATCCTTCACTGAATCTTGTCCTGATGATCAGATACATTGATATACGGAGACCAAGAGGGCTGTATCCAGAGAAACTAAGTGCCACTAGATCCGTGTCATTACCTTTTTTGTGTTAGGGCAAAGTGAACCTCCTTTTGATAGGGAAAAGTAAACCATTTGGTTGACTTGGGAGTGCCTAATTTAGTGCCAACATTGAACTTGAGTTGAGAGAGTGCTGGCATCTGAGCTGCACCTCAGACAAGACTCATCATTAATGATTAGCTTCTTTGAGATCCAGCAGATTAGCTCACAAAGTAGTGTGGAGGTGAGAAGGAAACATGGAGAAATTTATGACAAAAGATGAATAAGGCAAACTTGGAGAAGAGGTAATGGAAGGAATAAAGTTATGTCAATAGTTTATGAAAAGGAAAAATTCCTAGAGTCATACTATTAAAAGAAAACTTGATATCTGGTCCATTGTTCCATACCTATGTGGGATCAAATACATGGGTCCCACCCACTTCAAGAGACCACTGTGATATAATGTTAGAGCAATAAGTGCATAGTAGCACAAGTGCCCTTTAAACACACTATAAATTAATCATCAACAACATTCCATATTTACAAGTTGGAGTACTCATCAGTGGTCATCAAACAGATGGGGAATGTTATAGAGAGGGTTCTTGGTCACCTATGGCTTAAACAGCTTGAACTAGATGGCTTCTGAAGTCTCTTTCTTTTTGCAATTCATTCTCCAAACATGTACCATCTCCATGGTTTTGTTGAAGCTTTTCTTTATATCTGGGATGTCTTCTTTCCCCACCTCTTAAGATTCTACCCTTCTTTCAAGGCCCAAATCAAATTTTGCCCCCTCCAGAGAAGCCTTCCTTGACTTCCTCAGCTCTAAGAAATCTGAATTCTTTAAACTCTCATAACACTTTACACCTCTATACATCTGTATTACATATATTTTTGTCTTTATTTTAGCCTTCTTACTAGATGCAAATCTCTTGAGAACAGGAACGATTCTTATTCATCTTAGTATCTCTTTCAGTGACTAGCCATGAACAAACTGTTTTGTACAAAGACAAATGGTCAATAAATATTCATTGAATTGAACAGTATAGGATAATTTGACCTAGAAATTAGGCAGGATAACATCATAGCTCACTAGAGCTGTAGGAAGAATTTAAATGATTACCCAACTGTAACTTGTTTTAGGAGATTAAATTTAACTCATTCAACACTTATTCAGTGCCAATTATGTATAAGGTACAACATGTGCTGGACATTGGGGATAGAAGGACACAAAAGGACATAATCACTTCTCTCAAAAAACTCACATTGCAGAGGAATGGGGCATAAACATACTGTTAAATGATAAATATATATATATTATATATATAGGCATTCCAATTTAAATAAAAAGAGGAAAAACTCATCTCACCTTTTGCAATGGATTTCAGTATATCACTAAAAAGTTTTTTTTAATTGCTATCTTATGTTTTTACATCCACTTCATTTCCTGATTTATACCTTCTACCATGCCCTCACAGAAAGCAATCCTTTATAACAAAGAGTAAAAGGAGTTCATCACCATCAAATCAACCAGATGCAATATTACATTCAATGATCCATACCCATGTATTCCATTTCTGCAGATAGCTGGAGGGAGGTGCCTTCTCATACCTCTTCTTTGGGGCCGAGATTGATGACTGCAATTTCAACGCATTCAGTTTTGATATATTTGTTATTTTTTGACTGTTTTTTTTATTTGTTTTTATTTTATCAGAACTCAAATACAAAATAGAGAAAAGAAACAAAAACATATCATAAACTTAAATATTGAAACTTAAATATAAAGTAAGGAAGAAAAAAAGCATGTCATATCCATAGGGGAACATAGGTGTAATAGGAGGGCAGAGTTTATAATTTCAAAGAGGATCATATATATGTCTGAAAGGTTCAGAACCACCGGATATAAGAAACTCTCAAAGTAGGAGGCAGAAGAATCAAAGCATATATTTAGGCTCCACAGTAACCAACCCATGAACCAGCATCCCTATTTTGATATATTGATCAAAAGCTTCCAGGCCCAATAAGTCCGCCTCACAAGAGTAACCAGGAGGCCACAGAGAAGCATGATGGTGTAAAGCAAAATCATATACATGCTTCCCCTCTATGGTAAAAAGATTACCCACTGGCCTCAAGTCTTTGTTCAGCTTCCTCCCATAGGTCAGCTCTGCTACCGGCAGCTCTTGCTTCAAATTTTAGCTTAAGAACTGGGAGAAACTTCAAAGGACTAATGGAACCATCATTTTACAAATAAGAAAACTGAGATCCAAGGAGCTTTAAGGGATTTGCCACTTTCCCGTAGTTAATGAATGTAAAAAGCAACAATTGTTTCAACAATCCAAGTAGCAGCTTCTGTGGGGGTATAAGATTCACCCACAGCCAGCACCCAGAAAGCTGCCAACAGCACAGGTTCTTCTGATCTGCTTAATTAAGGAAAGCAGAGTGAAGGGGTTGACAAGCTTACTTTTAATTCAGCATTCAAATATTATTCAGTTAGTTCAGGGGAAAAATCCAGCACCATGAACTTCAAAACAAAATACAAACAAATTACAAACATCAACAGACTTTGTCTGATTCAAATCCTAACACAGTTACCACAGTTCAACAAAGTTTTGACATCCGGGTTTACAAGCTGGAGGGCTCCTTAGCTACAGCTGCCTGGAGTCTCCCCATCAACACCATCTCCAGAGCCCCGCACCAATGGCTCTGTCCTCCCTTCTCACAGGACTTCAGACATCAAACATCACCTGAATCACCAGAGCTCAGGCTCTGGTGATTGGTTCTTGAGTTGGCCCCTCCCCTTAGGACCCTGGGAGGTTCACATCCACATGGATTATGTTAACACTTAATGGGGTTTGGGCCTGGGGCTTAGCACCTAGTAAAGCTCACTGAGATAAATTGAGTCACTCAAAGAAAACAAAGGCCATTCTGGTTACAATAGCAGAGGATTCAAAATACGCAACAATGTATTTGTTATTTTTGTTGCATGAGCTCATAGAAGTCCATGCTTCTCTAGATCTCTTATATTCACTGTAACTTACGGCACCATAATATTCCATTATATTCCTGGACTATAATTCCCCAATTGATGGGTCTCTATTTTGGTTCTGATTCTCTCTGACTACAGTAAATGCTGTTAGAGTTTGGTGTACTATGGGACCTTAGTAAAAGTTTTGTTTAGGCTTTCAATCCAGGTTCAGTGTGTCTTTACCTTAGAGATGGAGCCCTAGCCATGAGGCGCCATGTTTTTATCCCACTTGACTCTTCATCATTTTTCACCATTGTCATTCACATGCATTTATTAAATGCTTACTATGTGCCAGGCACTTTGTTAAAAAGGGGGTACAAAGAAAAACAAACACAATGCTGCCTTCAAAGACCTCCCCCTTTTCTTTAGGGCAGAATTAATGTCTACCACTTCTCATAGGGTAGAAGGGGTAGGAGATCCTCTTAAAGTTACTGCATTAGCAGCAAGGGTGTGCCAGTAAATGTTTGACAACCAGCTTGGGGGCGCAGAGGGGGGAGATGTACACAGATGTATTTTGGGATTTTTTTCTTTGTTTTGGAGACAATCAGGGTTAAGAGACTTGCCACAATCACATGACTAGTAAGTATCTAAGGTCACATTTGAACTGAGGTCCTCCTGACTCCCAGGCTGGCACTCTATCCACTGCACCAGCACCTAGCTTTCCCACAGAACACACTTTTAATTTATCTGCATTTTTAACATACTCTCTATCACTTTCTTAAGTCTACATAATCAACAAAACAATACATAAATATGTGATTTGTGGTTTGCTGATTTCTGCGGTGTAAGGGCTCATACTGAAAATTTAATGATCAGGCTTGCTGAAGTCAAGTTTCTGATTATCAGAGAATCTCAAAATGAGTCCCCTGGTACAAGCCTGCCAGTTTGCTTGTGCTCACTGCTGCTGTAGGTGCATAGGAGTTAGTTGGAAGAGGAGGGTCGAATGAATGCTTTAAGTGTTAGAGTTATACAGTATTAATTCACAACAATTTTATCTTGTCCGGGGTTCTGTCTTTTCTCCTCTATATTTAACTGTAAGTATTCTATATAAGTACAGTGAGAAATTTCAATGAAATCTTCTAATTTCTTGTGATGGACAGGGAACTTTTATCATTTTGACTTCCATCTTTAGACAGAATTTCATAATTTGTAGTTGATTTGAGTCAATAACTTGCAGTGGCCAGGTAAAAAAAATAACAGCAAAATCAGATTTAAGGTATTTTGTCCTTAAAAGCAAGTTGTCTTTGAGGCTAATGTAAGGAGGAAGAAGTTGAGTTAATTACCCCACTACCCCAATTACTTTAAGCAGGTCAAAAACACCAACATTTAATGAAACAGAGGTGTGAACTAGGTGTGAACAAGGTCTAGAAATCTTTATTGAATCAAATAAAGGCTATAAACTAGGCGTGAAAAGGAGTTTAGAAGGTCTGGAAAGCCATGGGATGGGGACATCTAAGCAAGATGGCTCCGTGAGCAGGAAGTAGAATGTTCAGCACCCATATACTTCAGTGAAAACAGGAAATTTTTATCAATCCAAATAATGACTAAGATATCCAATGAAAAACTGCAGTAAAGGACTTCTTCCATACCTGAATTACACAAAAGTCCAGAGCTCCCACATCAAAGTACCCAGGAAAAAAAGCAATTCAAATACCATAGACACAAAGTCACAGAAAACCTGGCAGCCTCTATGAAAAAATGGGAGAGATTGTGGGTTGCAATATTCCAAAAGGTGAGCAAGAATAATTAATCCTGTATATGAGTATAATCCTGTGGGGGAAAATGAACCTTTAATGGAAGAGAGGGTTTTCAGGCATTTCTGAGGAAAAGACCGGAGCTGGGTGGGAACTTTGAAATGCAAATAAGGTCCAGAGAATTCTAAAAAGGTAAATTAATTTGAGCAATTAGAAGGTGCCATATGATGGTGTGGTGCTAACATTCTAACGGGGGACAAGAAACAGGGATTTTTTTCAGAACCTTAATGTCTTCAAAGGGTATTGAGGGACTTAAGTAAGAAAAAAAGAGGTCCTGGGGGTGGATTGGTTTTGTTCTGAGGGTTTTAAGAAAGGAAAGAGAAGTAGAGATAAAAGGAACATGTGAGTGACTAAAGGAAAAATAAGGGAGTGAAATATGCTATTTCTCATAGTTACAGTTTGTGAGAAGAGTGCATAAACATGAAGGAGGGAGGGGAGGCCAGCAGATGAACCTCACTCATAGAAAATGGGGAAGGAAAAAGAAGGGAGAGAAAGAAAAAGCATTTATACAGCACCTACTAGGGACCAGGCACTGTGCTAAACACCTTTCAAAATAAATACTATCTTATTTAATTCTCACTATCCTGCATTCAAGGTAGGTCCTATTATCCCCATTTTACAATTGAGGTGACTAAGGTAAACAGAGGCTGAGTGACTTGCCCAGGGTCACACAGCTAGGAATGTCTGGGGCCGGATTTGAACTCAGGTCTCCTGACTCCAGGCCCAGTATTCTATATCCACAGTGCCACCAATTGCCTCTACTGGACAAAGAAAAGCTGTGTTTGGTGTAGAAATGCATCAAACTTAACAGGGAAGGGATGGGTTTAATAGGAAGGATAATATTGGGAAGAAACTAGCCACCAGCAAAATCTTTCTAACTCTGAAGAGAGAACTCTAAGAAGAAAGAGATTAAAAGCAAAACACTAGAATATGAAGGGGTGCCTTAGGTTGCCTCTCAGTCAGGGAATAGCTTAATAAATTGTTGTATATAAATGAAATAGTGTTGTAACAAAAAGTGACGACATGATTTCAGAGAATCCTGAACTTACGTTGTGTGAAGCGAACAGAACCAGGTGGACAATTTACAGAAAGATAACAGTATCATGAAGAAAAACAACTCGAAAGATTTAAGAACTCTCTGAGTGCAGATTGAAACATACTTGGAAAAACTTTATTATTCATGTTTAGTTCAGGGGCTTTTTTGGTCTGCATTTTTTCTTCAATATGGCTAATATGGAAATGTTTTGCACAACTGAACATGTATAATCTATATCAAATTGCTTTCTCAAGGAGGGGAAAGGATTTGAAACTCAAAAATTTAAAAAACAAATGTCAAGACATTTTCGTTTATATGTAATTGAGAAAAAATTAGATATAAAAACCCCACTCTGTTTAGTGTCTCCAGAGGAAGGACCCATGATGAAGCATGTTGCCCACTTCCTTACTCATTGTACAGAAATAGACATAGATTTGTGGACATAGCTACCACAGATTTGCTTTTTGTTTGCCTATGTTTGTTACAAGATTTCTCCCCATCCTCTTCTCTTTCTCAATTTTTTTAATACAAGGGGGCAGGGGAGGTAGGATTAGCAATAGTGATGCGAAAAAAAATGAAAAACAAAAACAAAAAGGAAGTTCAGAAGGAAGCACAGCTAAGTGGATATTTTGAAATTAATGTATGGAACTTAGATGTGCATTTTTTTTAAAAAGCAGGTGACAAAAATGAGACGGTTGCATATAGAATTATTTTTTGGTTGAAGTTCAAAACAATATAATGAAAATATAAAAAGAAAACCACTGAAATAAGGGATGTTGTATAGGATGTATTGGATAAATTGAGCAGATTCGGTCACTTCTTGGGTCTTTCGTATAAAATAACAAGCCTATTTCAGAACCTAGAAATCTGAATGCCCGGCAATGACTGTGATCATTCAGCCAAATCCTTGAGAAGGAATCACTAGTGATGGAGAAGGAGAAAAGCCTTGGCTCTGGCTTGAATTTCCTCACATCCTTACCCCTGCCTGGAGGACTGTGAGCTTTGGAAGATTGGAGAATTTTATACTATAGGAGAATTATGCTATTATGAAACACTGAATAAAGATCTTGAGCCTTTAACTTGGATCTGTGATGTTTTAGGGGTCTGAAGACTGGCTCAGGAGAATCAAGAATTGGGCCTGCGTGCATGGGGCAGGGGTGGTGGTGGTGGTGGCGGCGATATAGCAGTATTCCTGAAATAGCACTGACTGCAAGCAACGTTAGCATTGGCAGCACAAAAATGAGGAAAGGCAAATTCATGACTCTACCAGGGGTCCAGCAGAAAGCTACACCCAGTGATAACTTCAAGAGTGCCCTCACAAAGGGGAGGAAAAGAATTCTAGCAACCAAGAGCTGAGAACTTTATCCATCGTACTCTCTTAAGCTTGAGCCCACTTTCTCCTGGACTCTTATGGACTGGTGGGAGAATGTGTGGGGGAAGGGGGTTGGGAGAATGTGTTGCACCTTACTATGCCACCTCAGGAAATACCCATTTCTCCAAGTCCATTTAATCATTTACATCAACCAATAATCATGGGAGGGAAGCACACTGGTGAAGGCATGTGAGCTATACAGCATTTAGGAAAAATACTCCTACCTCCATCTAGATTACTTCACATCTATTCCTAGTATTTATTTCTCATAGAATAGTATTTCTCATAGAAATTTAATTATAGAAAAATTGTGACTACAAAAAGGTTCATTCCCCCCTGACCTCCACTCCCCAAAAAAATTCCTACTGTGGTCTTGGGCTGCTTTGATGGCATTAAAGATTTCAGAATAAGAGAAGAAACAATAGGTCTGTTCTCAGACTACATCTGGGGTATTGTGTTTAGCACTAGGTTTTGTGGAAAATATTCTACTATTTTATATCATTTTTAATTTCAACCAGACCCAGAGCCTGAATTAATGAGTAACTGGATGAAGATCCAGGACCCGGGCTTCTTTGTTCTCTCTAAAAGTTTCCTCAGGAAATACCCTTACCACTGTCAACAAGGCCAGATTAGACTGGACATTCTTACCCCTGTTAGCCACTAAAGGATGAGACCCTAATCCCAAGAGAGACTATTAACTGACCTTTGTCAACATTCTTTTTTTTTTTACATCTTTATTTTATTTAACATATTTAGTTTTCAGCATTGATTTTCGCAAGAGTTTGAATTACAAATTTTCTCCCCATTTCTACCCTCCCACCCACTCCAAGATGGCATATATTCTGGTTGCCCTGTTCCCCAGTCAGCGCTCTCCTGTCACCCCACTCCCCTCCCATCCCCTTTTCCCTTCCTTTCTTGTAGGGCAAGATAAATTTCTACACCCCATTGTCTGTGTATCTTATTTTCTAGTTGCATGCAAAAACATTTTTGTTTGTTTTTGAACATCTGTTTTTAAAACTTTGAGTTCCAAATTCTCTCCCCTCTTCCCTTCCCACCCACCCTCCCTAAGAAGTCAAGCAATTCAACCTAGGCCACATGTGTATCATTATGTATAACCCTTCCACAATACTCATGTTGTGAAAGACTAACTATATTTTGCTCCTTCCCAACCCATCACCCTTTATTGAATTTTCTCCCTTGACCCTGTCCCCTTTCGAAAGTGTTTGTTTTTGACTACCTCCACCCCCATCAGCCCTCCCCTCCATCATCCCCCCCCATTTATTTTTATCTTCTTCCCTCTTCTTTCCTGTGGGGTAAGATTCCCCATTGGGTATGTGTGGTATTCCCTCCTTAGGCCAAATCTGATGACAGCAATGTTCACTCATTCCCCCCTCATCCATCCTCTCCCCTCCCACAGAACTGCTTGCTCTTGACTCCTTTATGCGAGATAATCCACCCCATTCTATCTCTCCTTATCTCCCTCTCTCAGTATGATGCTCTCTCATCGCTTAATTTGATTTTATTTCTTTTAGATATCTTCCCTTCATCTTCAACTCACCCTGTGTCCTCTCTCTCTCTCTCTACATATATATATATATACACACATACATACATATATATATATACACACACACATAGATATATACATACATACACATTCACTTATATATATACATAAACATATATGTATGCATATTCCCTTCAGCTACCCTAATACTGAGGTCTCATGAATCATACTCGTCATCTTTCCATGTACGAATGTCAACAAAACAGTTCACCTTTAGTAAGTCCCTTGCAATTTCTTTTTCTTGATTACCTTTTCATGCTTCTCTTGATTCTTGTGTTTGAAAGTCATATTTTCTATTCAGCTCTGGTCTTTTCACTGAGAAAGCTTGAAAGTCCTCTATTTTATTGAAAATCCATATTTTGCCTTGGAGCATGATACTCAGTTTTGCTGGGTAGGTGATTCTAGGTTTTAATCCTAGCTCCATTGACCTCCAGAATATCACATTCCAAGCCCTTCGATCTCTTAATGTAGAGGCTGCCAGATCTTGGGTTATTCTGATTGGGTTTCCACAATACTCAAATTGTTTCTTTCTGGCTGCTTGCAGTATTTTCTCCTTGATCTGGGAGCTCTGGAATTTGGCGACAATATTCCTAGGAGATTTCTTTTTGGGATCTATTTGAGGAGGCGATTGGTGGATTCTTTCAATTTCTATTTTGCCCTGTGGCTCTAGAATATCAGGGCAGTTCTCCTTGATAATTTCTTGAAAGATATCTAGGCTCTTTTTTTGATCATGGCTTTCACGTAGTCCAATAATTTTTAAATTATCTCTCCTGGATCTATTTTCTAGGTCAGTGGTTTTTCCAATGAGATATTTAACATTGTCTTCCATTTTTTCATTCCTTTGGTTCTGTTTTATAATATCTTGATATCTCATCAAGTCACTAGCTTCCACTTGCTCCAGTCTAATTTTTAAGGTAGTATTTTCTTCAGTGGTCCTTTGGACCTCCTTTTCCATTTGGCTAATTCTGCCTTTCAAGGCATTCTTCTCCTCATTGGCTTTTTGGAGCTCTTTTGTCATTTGAGTTAGTCTGTTTTTTAAGGTGTTGTTTTCTTCAGTGTATTTTTCAGTATTTTTTGGGGTCTCCTTTAGCAAGTCATTGACTTGTTTTTCATGGTTTTCTTGCATCCTCATTTCTCTTCCCAATTTTTCCTCTACTTCTCTAACTTGCTTTTCTAAATCCTTTTTGAGCTCTTCCATGGCCTGGGACCAGTTCATGTTTTTCTTGGAGGTTTCTGTTGTAGGCTCTTTGACTTTATTATTTCTTCTGTCTGTATGTTTTGGTCTTCTTTGTCAGCAAAGAAAGAATGCAAAGTCTGAGACTGAATCTTGGTGCGTTTTCGCTGCCTGGCCATATTCCCAGCCAACTAACTTGACCTTTGAGTTTTTCAATGGGGTATGACTGCTTGTAGACTACAGAGTTCTATGTTCCACGTTTGGGGGGGAGGTGCCAGCTCTGCCACACCAGCACTGCTCCTTCCCCAAGAACCCCCAACCCGAACTGGGCTTAGATCTTCAGCAGGCTGTGCACTCCTTCTCTGACCTGCCACTTAATTCCTCCCACTAGGTGGGCCTGGAGCCGGAAGCAGCAACAGCTGTAGCTGCCCCACCTTCGCTGCCCCCAGGGCTGGAAGCCGAACCTCGAACTCCTTCCGCTCCCGCAGCTTTTCCCACTAACCTTCTCAGCAGTCTTTGGTGTTTGTGGGTTGAGAAGTCGCGTAACTGCCACAGCTCACTGATTCAGGGCGCTATGGCATGCTCTGCCCAGTTGCTGGTCTTGCTGGTCCACGCCGCTCAGGCTGGGCTCTGCTCCACTCCGTTCCCAGCTCCGAGCTCCATGTGGGATAGACCTCACCCAGAGACCATCCAGGCTGTCCTGGGCTAGAGCCCTGCTTCCCTCTGCTGTTTTGTGGGTTCTGCTGTTCCAGAATTGGTTCAGAGCCATTTTTCATAAGTTTTTGGAGGGACTCGGTACAGAGCTCACGCTATTCCCTGCTTACCAGCTGCCATCTTGGCTCCGCCCCTTGTCAACATTCTTTACAACCCTATTCCATTAAGGAAAATCCTCTTCTTGTATCATGGTTAAACATACATGGGGGGTCATAAACATGAGGTAATACAGGCTTGCTGGGTCTGCTAAAATAATATATATAAGTTTTCTCATTCCTTTGTTCAGGCAGCCAGAGCCTATGCTCTGACTCCTTGTACTTGTGTACAAGTAAGCTACCCTAGCTATGCTTTAAGGGAAAATAATAAACAACATGGATTTTTCTATCACCTATCTCTGTTGTTTCCTTCAACCAAATTTTCAGGTTTAACAGTTTAAAAGACCATATATACAAAACAGTGGCCAGGATGGAGAGGGGTCTTAAATATATGTAATAGAAAAAAGAAATGGAGGTATAGCTTAGGAAAAAGAAAACATAGAGGAGAATGATAGCTGTCTCCAAATACATGGAAGGCTAGATTTACCCTTTGTGACTCCAGAAGCTAGAACTGGGATTAACAGATCAAGTACAGGAAGGTAGATTATGGTGCTAGAGAAAATTTTTCTACTCTTGAAACAAGGAACCTTCTAATGGGGCCTAAAGAGCACCCTGGTCAGAAATATTCGAATAAATGTTGACTGACCATTTGAGGGATACCATGTAAGATTCTGGTATTGGGAAAGAGGAATGAGAAGAACTAGAATGATTTCAAAGAGCTGTTTGGACTCTAAATTTTGAGAAGACTCAGATTTTGTGATTCCAAGCTGATAAAGAATGGTTGAAAGGGTGGTTGTGACTAAGCTCAAGTACATGTTAGAAGTGAGAATTGTTAGCAGAGTCTCCTCACAGAGGCAGGACACCCCATTATGAAATATTGAATAAAGGTCTTGAGCCTTTAACTTGTTCACAGGATCCGTGATGTTTTAGGGTCTGGAGACTGGCTCAGGAGAATTAAGAATTGGAAATTTAGGATATGGACAAATTTGGCATCATTGGTCATTATATAAACTGATGACCATCCATACAGGGGAGTTCTGGAAAATCCATGAAAAGCTGGCTCCTATCTCTGAGAACAGAGCCTGAGTCAGTCATGAAATGTCAAACTCTCTCCTCACTTCATCCTCTCAATGTCTTAATGCTCAAACACCGTAGTGAAAATCCTGGAGCCGAAGTAACATCATCTATTGCTTTTTTTCCCCCATACATCACTGACCTAGGCCTCTTGTAGACAGGGAGATTGATGAACATATTCCAGAGATGTAACTTGCATAAAAGAAGAAAGGTGGGAAGTCAGCTGCTCCACTATACCCCCTTTATTCCTTTTCTTATATAGATTTGCTATGGAATCACTCCTTTGGAGTGGCATTTTCCACCAAACACAGGAATTGAAATGAGTGAGAGAGCTTGATTAGTTCTCTTAAGGTAAAAACACACGAATTCAGAAGAGATAGCACGAATTCAGAATGGTACTTTAGTGGTCAGCTAAGTGGCACAGTGGATAGAATGCCAGGCCTAGAGTCAGGAAGGCTCATCTTCCTGAGTTCAAATCTAGTCTATGGCGCTTACTGGTTGTGTGACCCTGGGCAAGTCACTCGACCTTGTTTGCCTCAGTTTCTCATCTATAAAATGACCTGCAGAAGGAAACAGCAAACCATGCCAGTATCTTTGCCAAGATCGGGTCAAAAAGAGTCCGAAATAACTTAACAACAACACATAGCGAGGCTAATTTAATGTTACAAAATCAGAGAAAATTAAATGAAATTTTAACTCCTAAAGATTTTTTTTTAGCTGAAAAATTGTTCAAGGGCAACTGGGTAGATTTTCATATTTTCAACATCTGTTCAGCTTGTATCCTTTTCTTGCAATAATCAATAGCCTAGAATGCTTCCAAATCCCTCTTAGTAATACATTTTCATGAAAGAAAAAGTATTGTAAAATAATTCACTTTCTTATAACTATGATATAATTTTCTTAAGGCTTAATTTAAGCCTCGAGTTATAAGCACCCTGTTAACGACATTATTAAAAAGAAAATTAACTTGCCACATTCAGTCTTTGAAAGAAGCCTGCAATTACCAGAAAGAAAGGTATTAATTTGGTTAGCTGGGTTTACCAATACTCACCCTGAGAATAAATTTGAGTTCAGCAGATCATATGAGGGACAGGATAAGTACGACCAGGGACCAGAGTAGAGGAGACTGGTAACAGCTGTGAACCACCACGCTGTGCTAATTTCTAAAAGCCCTTCCTCAGTTTTCCCTAAGTGCTTACTTACCAAACCAATTCTACCAAGTTCCCAACCCTGCAATCTCCTCTCTCTCTATGTTCTGAACATGGAGGGTTGAGGGCAGCTCAGTCATTGTTACTACATTCAAGCAAATCACCCGGACGCTAAAAAGGTAAATCGTCTAAGACTATGAATGAGGTTGGTTGGTAATGAATGAGAAGGAAAGACCTTAAAATAGGGTTGGGGGCTTAGAGCAGACATGGAAAGATTTTCCTATCTTGGTAATTTTTGAACAAATTCCAGGCTATACCTCTCAAACTACATAGATCTTGGGACCAGATGCCACCTTAGGTCTCCAGAGAGCTTCAGAGATTAGGCAGAAGTAGTGGCTTACTTGTGTGGTCACCTCCCTCACTGGCCAATTAACTTACAACCTATTTTTCTGTAGATTGCTGAAGGTGAAGCAAGGAGACAGGCATGGGTGGCTATAACTTGGGCGGCACTGAGAAAAATGCCCATAGCCTACAGCACCCATCACATTAGCAAGCTAGCTTATATTCCTTAGAAGTTAGTATCATTCTGAGTAATAACACAAGAAATTGGCCATGGAAGTGCCAAGAGAATTTCTTTTAATAAATAAGGAAGAATTAAGGGAAAATTTCAGAGACACCAGACTTAAAAATTTTATGCAGAAGGTAAAATATAATCTAAACTGTTTAGGATGAACACAGATACACACCAAATGCAGAAATCAAGCATATTTATATACAATTTTTTTTGCACAAACTGATATGCATGATTAAAATGATCCATAGCCTGGGAATAAGGAGTCACGAATATATTGAAATAATAGTTTAATAGTTTTGAAGTTTTTGTGTTTTTTCCCCTGTAAAATGGCTTGTACTTCCACAGGTACACAACAGTGAAGAAATAAAGTTTTCAACATGACATGGTTTATAAAAGATACTTTTTTTTTTACAAATATTTCCAGAAAGTTAACAGCTAGTAATACTGTACATGGCAAACATCACTTAATTTCCTTTGCTTCATGTCATTTTCTTTTAGATAAAGTTATCTTTCAACAATTTTTTGTTTGTTTAGAACTAGAAAAAAATTGTTTCTCCCTTCTCACACTCTAGGGATACTAATTTTTCATATAAAACTCCTTTAAGAGAGTTTAAGTCAGTAAAAAGTTTCCTTTTGTTTCCATGTGTCAGGAATCTGTACCAGGGGTGGGAAATCTGCAGCCTCAAGGCCACATGTGGCCTTCTAGGTCCCTTGGTATGGCCTTTTGACTCAGTCCAAGTTTTACAGAAAAAATCCTTTTATTAAAGGGATTTGTTTTGTGAAGTTTGGATTCAAAAGGCCACACTTAAGGACCTAGAGGGCCACATGTGGCCTAGATGCCACAGGTTCCCCATCCCTAGTATAGACCTTTACATCCCCCTCCCCAGTACTTTAAGCTTTAAGAAAAAACATTTCCCCAGCTCCCTTATAATAGTACAAAGTAACTTCAATAAGTTATGTATCTCTAAGGATTCGGGGGGAAAAAACCTGCTGTAATTATTTTTATGACCAACTGCTGGCCTATTTTTGCACCCAAATTCATTAGTCTCCCTTAACAGAGTCTAGCATTTTTAATGGCTTTCTCTTTTCTTTTCCCCCAGAAATTCTACATGAAGCAACTCTATTATGAGGTTATCCATAGGCACTGTGGTACCATAAGTTATGAATTAAAACTGATGATAAATATGTACTACTCTAGGAAACCCGAAAATTTCAATTTTGGATCAGAGTTGAAGGAATGAAAAGCTTACCATTGACTCCTTGGTGGAGCCTTTAGTCCTGTTTTTAATAAGTTATGCCCAAATTCCTTGAGAACAAGGATTGTTTCATTTTTTCCTACCTTTATACATCTAGCACAGTACCTTGCACATTAGTCACTAACAATGCTTCATGATTGAAAATGTTCAGGTGTGGTATGCATTACAAGGAAAGCAGAGATTAATAAAAGTTCTCTCTAAAAACATACTCAGAGTACTAATACTTCATCTACTCTTGATCTCTTTTCAATCATAAACTGATTAAAAAACTGAAGAAAAAAATATTTTCTATGAAATACATCATTGCTGCCTTTTGAAATTCTATGTACCATCCTCTTTATCAGAGGGAATCACTATATAAATCAGGGCTGTGTCTAGGAGGCTCTTTCTGTGACTTCTCAGGAAGAGGTATTAGACAGTAATCTTTCTCTCTTCTCTGACTGCAGGTGAAGATAGAATAAATCTTTCCATTCGGAATTTATACAAGCTGCTTCTTGGATCCTATTCCTTAGCTTATCTTCTTCTTATTTGGCTAGTGGGCAACAAGATTTCCTTTCATTTACCAAGTTATTTTTTTAAAAAAATGAGAAAACTAAACATCAAACAATATAAAGGCAAGCATTTCTATCACTGAAAGTAAAGTACTTCAGCACAAAAATATTTCTCTTTTTCTGGACTTCCTCATTCAGCTTCTAAGTGTAGAGGGCAGCTCCGAAAAGGGAGAAGGCAAGAGGTAGCAGCACATCTGAATGCAAGAAAAAAAAAAGACCAAAGAGTGACCCAATTCTGTAAACCTAACATCCCAGCCCTATCCTTAGAGAATGAAATCTCTAAATTTCAAACTAATACTTATGAGATAGGCTTTGGAAAAGAGTAAGGGGCTTTTTCAGGTTAGTCAACTGCTTTCTGTGGAGTTTCATGAGTCTGCTAGGTTCTGCTATGCTTTTCAGGTTTAAGGACTGGTGACAGTAAATTTTAATAATCTTAAGGGTTCTCTGGACAAACATCTCTCAGAAAAGAAAAACCTGCCCCTTCTGGCTGAATGACTAGTAAGTCATTTAGTCTGCTGTTTAATAAGCTGAAGAATGTATATTGCTAATCATATAATAGAAATAGAGTAAATTTATCCTCATTTCCCAAACCATGAACCAATGAAGGGCTGAGCAAACATCCTGAATGACCCACAATGCTGGTAGAAGGACTTGGAACCAGATCAGAGGTCACAGAAGACTCTTGCTGAATAAAAAGGCACTCGTGCTATTATTTTAGGCATGTCCAATTTGTTCTTAGTCTTCAGGCAGAGATGAGCAAGATGTACAGAAAGGGATCACTGAGAAGAATGCCATGGGAGGAGTCTGTGGTGTTTTGAAGCTAAACTCTCCACCCCAAACCACAAAGTATATGGAAAAGTGAGACAATTTTAAATTGACAGGCTGACATTTTATATAATATGAATATTAAAAACAGCAGCAAACAAAACCAACACATCTCATCACCCATGAGTAAAGGGAATTAAAAATGCTAGGCTTACAGATTAATTATAAAACAATTTACAGCCAAAATATCAACAGGCCAATCAAGTATGTATTTATAGATATATATATATATATATATATACAATATATTAAAGTTATATAAATTATATGTCTATACAAAGGTCTCATGTGTAGCATAAAAAGCTCCAATGGTCAATTTAGCAGAAGTTACAGATTAAAATATTGTTCATTCAGTAGATTTTTATTTCTTTTCAGATAGCTATTAATATTCTCCCAAATGAACATTTTCATCCTGGATAGACTGATAGTCTCTATACTTGTTAACAGAGGTATCACAGAATTATTATTCAGAATTAAATAAAGCCAACTGAATGGGATGTTGGAGCTCCTAAGAAATTCGAATTTAATTATTCCTCAGCAAACACTTATTTTCTGTCTTAAAATCACACATTTCAAATTATCTCTGCAGAAGCACCATTGGGTGTTGTGTATATCTAATGATCACATTTAAATTTAGTTTGATTTGCAAACATTTTCAAAACTTACAGTGTTCCTCAAGCTGCAACAGAAGGTGCCAGATGGTGTGAAGTAGAGTGAACAAAATCTACTGTTTCATTACGGTATGAGGTGAGCTCTCCGTTCATAGAATGTTGGATATATCCAAGTCCAAAAAACATCCAAATAAGCTTTAAAAAAAACTAATGTGCAATCACTTTTTAGACTCAATAAATGATTCGGTATACACATAAATTTACTATTATGGTACCCAAACAATCTCTCCAGCTGCAATAATGCCGAGCTAATGAATTTTGAGAGATGCTACATTTTAATCAATCATATAGTCCTACATATGCAAGGTGCATAGCAAGGACAGGATGTAAAATTCAAACCAAAAAGTTATGGAGAATTCTTTGTTTATAATGTCAAAAGTTATTCTACAAATGTGCATAAAGCAATTAACATTTGATAACCAAATTTAAAAAGCCATTACAACATCTGAATCTTCTTTCTCAACTTCATATGATAAAAAATAGGTCACAAAGTTTCCAATATCAAAACAATTCTCTTGTTAATTGCTTAATGTCACATTTTCATTTTGGAACATCATGTAGATCATTTGTGTCAAACTCAAATAGAAACAGGGGACAATAAACCATACATAATCCCTGCAGGCCTGACTTGGAAAACCATAGGTATTATCGACCTTCTACTGTGTTTTTATTTATTTTGTTAAATATTTTCCAATTACATTTTAATCTAGCTCAGGCCACTCTGACGTAGATAAATAACCATCTTGTGGATGCCAAACATTTCCACATGCTATTCACAGCTCGAGTTAACATCTTGAAGACGAAGCAGAACAGTACTGCGGAAAGAGGGTCACGGGCTTTGGGAGTCTTGAGGCCCTGAGTTCAAGTTTTGCTCTGTCACTAACTACCCATTTGGGGTGGACAAGATGCTTACTTTGTGCCTCAGTTTTCTCCTCTGTGAAGTAAGCAAGTTGGACTAGATGGCCTCT
Organism: Trichosurus vulpecula; assembly: GCF_011100635.1. NCBI lineage: Eukaryota > Metazoa > Chordata > Mammalia > Diprotodontia > Phalangeridae > Trichosurus > Trichosurus vulpecula. The sequence continues at coordinate 210,672,060 of NC_050580.1, read as the reverse complement.
ATGGTCCCTTACAGCTCCAATTCTAGCATCCTAAAGACTGAGGCTGCAAATTAATAGTTAAAAATAAAACCAAAACCTTCTGGTTAAACTCCTAATAGTGAAAAAAAGCATTATTTCGAGATTTGTCAAAGTTTACAAGAAAAAAAATTTTGTTAAAAAACCCAAGATTAAAATAAAATATGATATTTTAAAATTCAACCACAAACACATACAGCAAAGACACTTATCAAACAAGCTTTGATGACTATGCAGCTGTTACCAATGCAACATCACCGATTTTTGTCACTTCCAGGTGTCTGTCACTACTGTGACCCCACCTCTCCCAATCTATCAGCACTCCCGCTCAACCCCTGTAACACACTATATAAAAAAGTAAAGTCTACATTAGTGGCAAAATCTTCACAGTAACTTGTTAGTGATATTATTGTAGATAGCCTCAGTCAACTGGACCTTGGAAAATTAATTTCACAAAGTTCTGCTCCCCAACGAGCTGCGTGGCACAGAAAGGGCAGGCGGCATGGAACGCGTGCGTGCCATGAGGCAAAGGGATCAGGGACCAGTACTTTGCAGACTTCTCAGAACACACGTGTCCACAAGGGGTGAAGGCATGAGTCGGGGGTCCAGCATCAACATAGAATCCGGCCTCACAGCCCAGCCACAGGGGCACGTATGGCCCAACGGTTCTGCACATGGGGCACTCCCTCTCGTTGGCTTCAGTATCACTTCGGTGTCCCCAGTTGTGATAGCCATGCACGTGACCACAGCTGAGGTATGCCCACGGCTGCTTCTCTTCCACCACATCCTTCTGGTTGATGCTGGGAAAGGCCAACGTGTTCAGTCCAACAGGGCACTGTGGTCGGGCGGCATTGATCTCTTGTCGAAGAGCTTCGATGTGCTTTTGAGTTGGAGTGTGAAAGAGACCATCGGCTGTTCTCCACAGAAGGGTTGCGCCACACAGATCAATGAGGGAACCATCTTGTAGGACGTTGGTCTCATTTTCAACCTATAACGAGAAAAAGAAGAAAAAAACACAAAATATTGTCAGTGGTAGAACTTTAAGAGTAAAACTCTAACATTCTTCTTACTGAAAAACATAGCGGGAAAAACACTTTTGGAAGTAATGTGGACAAAACTTCGATGGAGAACAAATCTACTTGGAACTTCTTCCCCCTACATCATGAGACATTTTCTAATTCATTAGAAGAAGGAAATTTTCTAACAATGGACATGTAGCCAGGCATTACACTGAGCACTGGGGATACAAACAAAGGTAAAAAACAAGTCCCTGTCTTCAAGGAGATAATGTTGTAACGGGGAAGACAAACATATACAGTGTAATTAGAAGGTAATCAATCTCAAAGAGAAGGCATGAGCTGGGGAAGGGAGTGAGAAGTAACTGAAGGGAGTGAGAAGCTCCTGCAGAAGCAGGGATTAAAACCGAATCCTGAAAGAAGCCAGGAAAACTATGAAGCAGAGGTGTGGAAGGAGAACATTTCAGATGTGGACAATGGCCAGCAAAAAGGTACAAAGTTGGGAGACTAGAGTGTCGTGGTCAAGGTACAATGAATAAGGCAAAAGATCTGACTCACAGAATGCATAGAGGGAAGAGAAGTCTAAGAAGACTGAACAGTAGGAAGGGGCCAGGTTGTAAAGGGCTTTAAATGTCAAAGCCAAGGTAAGAGAAACCCATTAGACTACACTGAGTTGGGAGGGAGGTGATATGTTTAGACCTGCTCTTTAGGAAAATCACTCTGGCAGCTGAGTGGAAGATGGATTCAAAATAAAAAGATTACTTTTATATACAACTATTCACTAATAATCTTCATTTTGGAAATAACCAAAGAACAAACCCATCCATATTTCAGCTATGCTGGCCCGAAGCACAAAGTTAGATGAGTAGCAATGCCAGAAATTGTCAAGTAGCAAACATTTATTTATTCACTCAAACAACAAATATTTACTATGCATAAGTTATACATAAGGCATTGTACAAGGTTCTGTGTGGGGTACAAAGCTGAGTAAGACATGGCTTCCTCTCTTTAAGGCATTTAAGATTTTGTAGAGGAGTTGACACATTTATTTATAAATATACATAATAAAAGGCAGTATGTGCCACAGGAAGGGAAAATAAAGAGGAATCTCAGTCTGCTTCCTTCCTTGCTGCCATGGTTCCCCATCCTTAAAAAACTCTCCTAAGAATCTACTTTGCCTGACAGCAATTGTTCTCTACGTCCTTCTCAGCTAAACACCTTGAAGTAGTTATACATACTTGGTGACACCACTTCTATTGTCACTATCTTCTAATCTTTCCATGATCTGATTTCCAACCTCAACATTTGACTGATCTGCTCTCTCCAAAGTTACCAGCAATCCAATTGCTGAATCCAATGTCCTGTTCTCAGTTCTTATCCTTCTGGACTTCTCTGCAACATGTGTCAACACTGACCACCTCCTCTGGAACACTGTCTCCTCTCTGGAGTTTCATGACTATGCTTTCTCTTGGATCTCCTATCTGTTTGACTGTTCCTCATTTTCCTTTGCTGACTCTTCAACCATATTACATCCATTACTGTGAGTTCCCAAAAGGTTCTGTCCTGGGCCCTCTATTCTCTTCATTGGTGATTTCATCAATTTTCGAGGGTTCAATTACTGTCTCAATGCAATGACAGCTAGAGCTGTAAGTATATTCTGTTCTAGTATCTCTCTTGAGCTTTGCTTCTCCATCACCAAATGCGTTATGAGCACCCTGAAATGGATGTCCTGAAGGCGTCTCAAATGTAACATGTCCAAAATAGAGGTCATCGTCTTTTTCTCTAAACTTACCCTTCTTTACACTTCTCTATTACTGTCACGGGCACTGTCATCCTTCCAGTAATCCAGGTTTCCAGCCTCATTATCATTTATCATCCCTGACTCCTCTCTAAGCTCACACCACAAATTCAATCAATAGCTACATTTGGATTTTCTTCCTTTACAACGTCTTATGCAAACGTCCCCTTGTCTCTACTCACACAGCTATTTTCCTACTCAGGTTTTCATCAACTGTCATGTGGACTATTGCAATAACCTTCTAATTGGACTCAAATCTCTCCCTACTCTAAAATACCTTCGACACTGCTATCAGTGATGTTCCTGAAGCACAAGTCTGACCCTACTCAATAACCTCCAGCAGCTATTGACCCCAAAGATCAAATATAAATTACTTACCTGGCTTGGTCCCTTACTGTATTTCCAATCTGTGAATCCCCTTCACACACTATGGCTCATTCCTACTGTACCTGAGATCCTGAAATAATACATCGCTTCATATCCTGAGAAAGCAGTAGGTCCCAAAGGGAAGGAACCCAAACAGGATGAAGGCCACAAAGCCATTCCACCTGAAAGTATGCAAGGCGTGTTCCTACCACAAAGCCCAAATGGGAAGTAGGGCTAGAAGAACAAAAAAACAAAAAAGAATTTCATCGCAAAGAGCTATTATGGTGACACGGATATCCAAGACACAAATCCAGAAAATGACTTTAAAACTCCTAGCTGCAAGAGGATTCTGGGAAGATGGCAGAATAGGTTGGCAAATTCCAAGCTCTCAAGATTTTCCCCCCACAAAAAAATAAAACAGTGCCTCAGGACAAATAAAGTACAGGTAAAAATAAATAAAGTACAGGGGGCACAACAGGAATCCTCCTGAAACAATCTGAGATCTGAAGGAAAATCCTGGGTCACCTCCAGGCTTGGGTCCACTTAAATAAAAGCAGCAAGCCCTGGTGTTAGCTGGGCTGGAGAGCCACCTCTACCCCAGCCACAGAAACTTTTATCCCTGGGACAGTGAGGGGAGTTGGGGGTCTGAGCTGGGGATGATCAAGGGAATCTCTGCTGCCAAGGAATGCCAGACCCAGCTGTGCTGTGGAAAGCAGAGGGGGTAAGAAGGAACCAGCACACACCTGCTGAGTGTGGAAGCAGTTGGGCAGGGACACTGCTGGCTGTGGGCACTTACAGGAGGGGAGAACTGAAGAGGATCTGGGGTCAGAGGCACCTCCCCCCACACTATACTCTAGGACTAGAGGTAATTATAAAAACTAAACTATTACCAAAAAAAAATATGCACAGGCAAAGAAGAAAGAATCCAAGCACAGAAAGTTATTATGGGAACAGAGAAAAGCAGGGTTCATTTTCAGAGGAGGCTACTGAAACAATGAAACCCTCTTCTACTCCAAAGAGTAATATCAAATAGTCACTTGCCTAAAAAGAATTTATAAAAGAATTTTAAAAAACTTTAAAAATCAAATGAGAGATTCAGAAAAAAAAAACAAAAAAAGAACAGTGCAATAAAAATAAGAAGAATAGGAAAAGAAAGTCAACCAATTAGAAAAGGATATCCAGAATCTTAGGAAGGAAGAAAATGACACCTTGAACATTAGAACTGTGCAAGGGGAAGCCAGCAAAGTTATAAGAGATCAAGAAATAATTAAACAAAATATAAAGAATGAAAAAAACGTAAGAGGAAGTAAAACATCTTATACAAGACATAAATGATCTGGAGAACAAATCAAGAAAAATCAGACTACCTGAAAACTATGATCAAAAAAAGAATCTTGATGCAATAATACAAGAAATAATTAAAGAAAATTGTTCTGAAGCATGAGAACAAGGGGGGAAGTAAAAAAAATCCATCAGCCACCACTTGAAAGAGTTCGTATGAGGAAAACTCATATGAATATTATAGTCAAATTCTGAAACACTCAGCTGAAGGATAAAAATATTAAGAGCAACAAGAAAAAACAATTTAAATATTAGAATCAATTATTAGAAATTAGAAACAATTAGAATCACACAAGACCTAACAGTGGAGACAATGAAAGAATGCAGGTCTTGGAACACTGCATATTGAAGAGCTAAAGAACTGGGTTCCAGCAGAAAATTTCATACCCAGCCAAGTTTAGCATAATCCTGAATGAAAAAAAGAGGACATGGGATCAACTGTCAGACTTTCAGGACTTTGTTAAAAAATATAAAACTGAATTTAATAGAAGATTTGACATACAAGAGCCAAGAGAAATATAAGGTACATACCAAAGACTGATTACAAGGAATTCAATAAGGACAGACCATTTACCTCTTATGCACGTAAAATGTAAAACATATGTCTAAGATTATCATTAGCAATTGGGTAGTTTGTAAGAAAGATTGGGGTAGACTTGAATATGATATGACTTTAAAATGTAAAACCACCTAGGAACAGTTAAAAAGAGTAATTATACAAATGAGGTGGGAGAAGAAGAACTGATACAGAGGAATTAGATGGGGGAGGAGGGCTGGTAGTTCTTGTAACCTACTTTCATCAGGAATGCGTTCAAGAGGGAACAATAAATATACACATACATACACATATGAATATAATAGTCTTCTAAATTCAGAAGAATTCCCCCTTTTCTTTCAGAAGAAAGATAGGGAGGGAGGAAAGGATAAGGGAGGGATCTTTAGAAGGGAGGGAGGGTGAGGGAAGTGGTTAAAGGGGTATAGAGAAGGGCGTTTAGACTTTTGGGAATGGGAGGATACAGGAAGCATCCTGGGCTGGGGGTGGGGGTGGGGAGGCTAAGTAAAGGGGGGCAAGGTAGTAGGTAGAAATAAACTAGAGGAGTCAGGAGGGATGGGAAATAAGAGATATGCGTAAACATTAAAATGAAGATTGGTATAGAATTTCTTAGGGAAAGTATATGTCTATATATGTACATATGTATGTGTGTGTGTGTGTGTGTATATATATATATATATATATATATATATGTATATATAAATATATACACACTTAATTGTGGCCTTCTTGAGGAGGGTCAGTGGGGGAGAAGAACAAAGTAAAAAGTGCACAGCAGAGAACAAAAGAGAACTTACAATGAAGCAAAAAAAAGATGTATGGCTATCAACACGACATGTAGTATTTATCATACAGGCTTTCTTGAAATGAAAATTTATTGCTATATATTTTGAATCCTCTCACATTCTGCTGTGTGCATGGCATGCTTGTTTTCTTTTCTTATTTTATATTTAAGTTTATGATATGTTTGATTTTCTTTTCTCTATTCTATATTTGAGTTCTGGTGTTTGAGTCTGAAATTAAAAAAAATTATTGAGATTAAAAAAACCTCCTAGCTACAAAGTCTCTAAGAAAATCATAGCTTAGGCATAAATTCAACATGAATTCCTGGAAGAGATGAAGCAAGACTTACAAAAAAAGAGCTAAAATTAGCTCATAAATGAAATGAGAGGACTAAAGGAAACAATTAGAAAAGAAACTAGAGCTATGGAAGAAGAATTAGAACGAGAATTAATAGCTCAGCCCAAGGAACAAAACCTTACTCAAGAAACAGATTCTTTGAAAATTAGAATGGACCAAACAGAATTTAAGAGCTCTGAGACAACAAGAAATTAAGGAGAAAAAAAAAGATGGGAAAAAATGGAAGTACAAAGTATCTCATAACAGAAACAATTGACCTGAAAAACAGATTGAGAAAAGATAATATAAGAATCACTGGATTATGTGAAAGCCATGAAACAAAAAAAAGAGCCTAGACTTCATATTTGAAGACATCATGAAAGAAAAGTGCCCAGATCCTTAGAACCAGAGGGCACAGTGAAAATGTAAAGAATCCACTAGTCACTCTCCTTCCCTAAAGAACCTCCAAGATAAAAATATCCCAGGAATATTACAGCCAAAAGTCAGAGCTTCCAGATCAAAGAAAAAGTACTACAAGGAGCCAGCAAGGAAGAATTCAAGTACTGACGAGTCACAGTTAGGATCACACAAGATTTAGAAGCCATGCCTCTAAAGGAGTGGATAACTTAGAATACAATAATCCAGAAGGCAAATAATATAGGCTTGTAACCAAGAATAATATACCCAGCAAAACTAAGTATAATCCTATAAGGGAAAAATGGACTTTTAATGAAATAGAGGATTTCCAATCATTCCCAATGAAACGACTACAGCTGTGTGGAAACCATGAAATAGAAATACAAGAATCAAGAGAAACATAGTAAGATGACGTGCGATGAAGAACTGTTGGAAATGCTAGAAGTTACTCTACCTCATCATCCCTTTCTTCTATTAGGAAATCTACTGTGAACTACAAAGATCTGGCACCACCTACCATACCAAGCATCTACATAATCAATGAGACCCGAAACTCTTTCCTTTCAAAGACAGGGGTATGGATAAAACCTGGGATTTTTGGCTTTTGGTCTCTATATTTTGTTTTCTTTTCTCTTTATGGTCACAACTTTGGGATGGCTGTTAAAATTTGTTATTGTTGTTCCATTTCTGTTTCATTTTTGTTTCTTAAATAAAATTTCTAAAATCACTTAAATAGTGGAAGGTCTCCAAGAAGATCCTTAGGATTTTGCAACAATGAGGTGGCATGTGATAGGACCACTAACATTCAGAGTTTCCCCCTTCCTCTGCAACTCTGGCTCAAAGAGGACAAAACTGCCTTCAGAACCTGATTGGTCCAGCAGTTTCAGATTCAAGCTGGGTTTCCCTCACCACATCTCCCTGATAGATTCTAGTCATTACTTCCTGTTCACCTAAGGGCATATAAATGCTCATTCACTTGGAATCAGGACCTTTCAGACTTGGGAAATGTCTCATCAACCCCACCTTGCCTTGTTGATCAGACACATTTTTATACTGAGAGAAGGGAGAAGCCACTTCTACCCATGCTAAGCATAAAGTTCCTCATTTTTTTTATGCTATGGTCAAGTAAAGCTCCTTTGTTAACTTTTTAAAAAGCATATGTAAAAATACAGAGGTATAGATGCTTCTTACTTAGGGAAATTCATGTAGTTTTCACTGGTTGAGTAGAGAGTTCATGTATGTTGGGGCTAAATTATAGAGAACCTCAAGTGCAAGGCTAACATTGTTTAAATTTAAAATAACAGGTTTTAGGAGTACAAAGGACTTTTGATATAATGTAGTTGGACTACCTTGTTTTACACATAAGGAAACTCAAGCCCAAAGATGTCAGTTAAGTGATCTGCTTAAGGTCACCCAGGTAGAGATTAGCAGAGCCATATCTCCCCCAGTCTTTAATGGTCCTGAATTCACCACTCTGTTACCTCTCTTTTCCATGACTTGACTGGGTAAGTAAAAGCAATAGTGGCGGTAGGGATGGGGCTGAGGGGTATTGACTGGGGAATGATTGAAGATTTTTGAGTAGGAGAATGAAATGATTAACATGATATTTTAGGGGTGTACAAGATGACACTGCAAGAAGTCAAGTCTAAAGGCAGTTTTAGTCAATATCACAGGCCCTAAGAGAGCAGGGTCTGAACTAGAGTGGAGCTAGTGGGCTAACACAGCATAAACATGGGTTTTAGCCTCAAGATGCTTAGACACAAGACAAAGGTCATATTACCATTGAGCAACATAAGTACAGAGTGTCTTTCCTCTGAGACTGCCTCCTCTCTCCATGTCATCTCCATTGGATGGGCTCCTTGAGGGCAAGGGCTACATTTGCCTTTCTTCATATCCCTAGCACTCAGCAAAGTGCCCGACACATGGTGTTTAATAAGTGTTCATTGACTTAGTAAAAATGGAGTATATAAGTGCTTATAAAAATAAGAACCAAGCGGAAGAAGAAACAAATTCCTTCGTATCATGACTTTAAAGCCTTTTTGAAGAAGATGAAACTTGAGACATATTTTGAATGAAGAACATGCAATCAGGCCTCCTAAAACTCCTGACATCCCCTGCAGCCATCATAAAGCAATGAGCACCTGGAGAAACGGCCTGTGTTCTCAGCCACAATCAACATCAACTGCTGACCAACTGTCACTGTCTGGCAGGTTAAATCCAAGAACACTGGGAACAGCAGGATCTCCCCAAACACTGGCCTTGCTTCCAGCCGAGATGCAACCTGGCAACAGTCTCTGCTTGAGGTTCCTGTTCCCAGCTCCTCACCTGTCACAGCTACTGAAGACTCAGAAGGGAAAGTTCTCACCACCAAATTCCTTGGCATTGTCAAATGGTTCAATAAGATTTTATCACTGAAAATGACAATGACAAGGTACTCCCATCCGCTTTTCTACTGTACACTAAGGGCCACTGGGATTTTCTATAGACTTGAAGCTAGACCCAGAGCTCCTTGACTGCAGGGACTGCTTTTCTGTTTCTATCTCCAGCACTTTGCACAAAGTGAATGCTTAATAAAGGATTTTCATTCATTCATTTATAAACTCTAGTTTATTTTGCTATCTCAATATGGAAATCCATTATTTTAAAATGTTCATATAGATATAAATGAAAGTTATACACACATATCTATGTATGCACACATGCACATGTGTCTACATGTCTACATATACACATTCATACACACACACCTCTTTCCTGACCCTATTTGTGCAAGAAAGAGTCTATAACTGCTATAGTTCTGCTATATGAAAAGAGAAAAATAACCAACTCATTTGATGATCATTAAGAAATGAAGCCTGATACATCTGAGAGTTGGAAGGAAGCTCAGAGTTCATATCTGTACAGGATCCCTCCTACATTATCCTCAGTAAGTGGTTATCCAGTTTCTGCCTGTAGACCTTTAATACAAGGGAACTCCCTCTGGAGGTAGACCATTCTGCTTCTGGACAAAAAGAACCATCAGAATGTCTTTCTTCAAGCAGAAAATTGGGAAAGAATCTTTACAATTAGTGTTTCTGATAAAGGCCTCATTTCTAAAATATACAGGGAACTGAGTCAAATTTATAGAAATACAAGTCATTCCCCAATTGATAAATGGTCAAAGAATATGAACAGGCAGTTTTCAGAGGAAGAAATTAAAGATATCTATAGTCATATGAAAAAATGCTCTAAATCACTATTAATTAGAGAAATGTAAATCAAAACAACTATTAGGTACCATATCTCTCCTGTCAAACTGGCTGACATGACAAAACAGGAAAATGATAAATGCTGGACAGGATGTGGGAAAATTGGAACACAGTTACATTGTTGGTGGAGTTGTGAATGGACCCAGCCATTTTGGAGAGCAATTTGAAACTATGCCCAAAGGGCTATAAAAATGCGTATAGCCTTTGACCCAGCAATACCACTTCTAGGGCTGTATCCCAAAGAGATCACACAAGGGGGAAAGGGACCCATATGTACGAAAATATTTATAGCAGCTCTTTTTGTGGTGGCAAAGAATTATATACACAAAATTTGGACTAAATCAGCAAAAGTATTTTAAAGTAATTTAGTTAATTTTAGCATACCTGAAAGAGATTTAAACAGATCTATAGTCTTCTGCTACAAGTTTCTATAAAGAAATATCATAACTGACTAGCTAAATGAAGATAAAATTTGAACTATCAAACTATTTGCTAAAGTGGGCCCAAACCTCAAAGTAGCTTCAAGAACTATGTTCATCAAGCACAGGCTTGCTTCCATACTTCTATCATTTTTGTAATGCTGAGAACACACAGATGATGTGTTATTAATATCATTCTCAGTGTGATAATACATCATTAAGGCAGAATTCATGACTTCAAAGATAACCATGAATATGCCTGAATGGTCCAGAATTGCAGAATATAAGGAATTCTCTAAGTAGAAGGCAGAGGAGTTAAAGCATTTATTGAAACTCAAAAGTAGTAGACCCATGGACCAGTGTCCCCAATTCGACATCCTGGCAAGAACCTTCCAAAACCAGTATGCCCATCTCACAACAGTGACCAGGAGGCCACAGGAAAACATTATGGCAGCAAGCCCAGCCATGCTGGTGCTTCCCACACCACCCTATGCCAGGGCCCTCCAGCAAGAAGACCACCCACTGCCCTCAAGCCCTTGCTCAGCACTTTCCAGTCTCCACGATGGTCAGTCCTGCTTTTCTGTAGTGCCTGCCACTGTCGCTGCTGCTTCCACTGGAATCTCCAAACTGTGTTCCAGCTAGCTGACTGCTTCCGACTGCTTCCTCTCTCCTTCAGCTCTTAACTGCTCTCACCAGCTGCCTCACCAACTGCCTCTTAGCTCTGCTCCAACCGTTCAGCAAGCTCCTCCACCACAGGCTTCATGTCGTCACGTGGACCAGAACTCAGGCGCCTACCACTGGCTCCAGTCCTAGCCACTCCCCCCAGGACGCCCCCGAAGCCCACTCAAACATCCCTTCTAACAGAGAAGATCTTCCCATTCACTGATTGCCTTTACAGATAAATACACTAAATGCTTTGTGTGGCAACAATACATAGCAAACATCCTCCTCAGCAATAAAGAGTATCTCATTAGCTAGGAATGGTTTTACATAGTGGTTTACACCACAATGGATTTACATGACAGACACTGCATTAGTAGTATTATAGCAAACAAAAATTCTGCAAGTTTAGCCGACCACTTTAGTAAATTTGGCTAACACTAGGATCTAGGAGGTCACGGAACACTTTCCATTTAATCTGCAAATTTATCTGGGCTAGATTACAAATGAAAAGCAATGTCAGAGATCATCGACCAAACCCCTAACCATCAATTTTTATCTGATAGCAATAGTATTACAGAGGACTCCTGAGCCACCAAGCAAAACAAGCTACAGAATAGTCAGGAGCTAATTATTTATGTGTTTATTTACTTAAGTCCAATGACCCTCTCTGTATTGCAGGTTTGGAGAGCTCACTGAAGGAAAAGGAATTGAGAACATATCCATATCTAGATAGATTTATTGATTCTTAATTTGAATTACTGTAGTTTTTTTTGGATCCACCATCATTGAAAGGAGGCCCAAGTGAGGGCTGGGTAATGAGGAGGTTTCTAGATAGGGACCATGGAAAGATATTCAAGTGACACTGATCTCCTGGCTGTTCCTTCAACATGATAATCCACCTACCAAATGTATGCATTTTCACTCCTCATCTCTACCTCCTGGTTTCCCTTTATTTGCCTTCAAGTCACAGTTAAAGTCCTACTTTGTTGAAGAAGCCTTTCCTGTTCTTTCTTAACCTCGGTACCTTCACTCCAAGATTATCTCCAATTTATCATGCAAATAACTCGTCCCTGACTAGTTGTTTGCATGTCCTCTCCTCCACTAGACTCTGAGCTCCTTGAGAGCAGGGACTATCTCTGAATCCCCAGAACTTGGCACAGTGCCTAACACATAGCAGGTACTAAATAAATTGGCCTTGACTCACGCCTTTACGTAGAAATGAATTAACATTAAAGTCCTGATCAAGGTGAAAACTGAAGTGGGCAGTGGTGAACTCATACCAGAGTTTAGAGGGTACCCAACATCACCAAAATTAAAACAAAAACTGGTGGCAACAACAGGAAGCACTAAAAATGAATCATCACCACCTTGTTGCCCACCATTCAATCACCATCCAACCTGGCACATTTTAAGATTAAAGTTTAAAGTTCTTGAAAACATTTAGATAAAAACCAACACTACAATAAGCTAGGTTCAACAGAGGGAGGACCACAAAATCACTGATTCAATGAATGTTTATTAAGTACTTATCCAATATGCAAAATCCTATGCCAGGTTGTCGTGAAATATTAAGACAAAAAAAATGTCTTTGCCCTGAAGGAACACTGGGGAAAACACCAAACACACACACACACACACACACACACACACACACACACGTAAATACACATTTATGTGTATATATGACTGTATACACACACACATACATTGAATCAAATGGATGGCAAGTAACAATGTTCATAATTACTCTTTATAGGACAGTATTTCTTTAAGATTTAACTCACTAGCTTTCCCCTCTGCTGCGCTGATCTTGTTTCTCGCAGTGTATACACATCTCCACAAACTGAAATTTCACGCCATACTCCTGGTTTGGACTCTTCTGTGAATCCTCCTTTGGGATGCATTACTAGAACACCGTTTGTAGTTAGTCCATCCATGTGTCCATCAGGATTCTTCCATTTTGCTGCCTTTTCCTGTACAACATACACATCACACCACTGGGAAGGAAAGTAGTCTCTACGGTTCTGGTTATACAAGTTTTCCCCTCAAGTTTAGTTCTTATTTTGTGTCTACGGTTAGACAGCCAGTAACATGCTAAAAAAATAATAATCAATTTAACCCATGAATTAGAGGAAACAAAGTGGAGAAACAGTTTGTCTACTGTATAAGGAAACTCCAACTAATTACTAATTTCATTTTAGGATCTCAAAATCCTTTATTCTTTTTATTTATTTATTTATATCATTATTCTTCACAATAATCTTGGGAGATAGCAAAGTAGGAAGAAAACAAACAAAACTCTCCTTTTCAGAAGAGAAAACTAAGGCATGGACAATTGGTTTAAATTTTTAATTAGTGACAAGAATTCTTAAATGCTTTGAGTTCTAAATCTATGATCCTATTATGTAGGTCACAATTCTTTCCTTTAAACCAAAGTTAGCTATCCCAAAGACCTCGGGTACAAATGCCTTTGATACAATAGGAACTACATGAAAACTTTAGCCATGTGCAAGGGGAAATATGCTGTACTTAATGTCATATTCACTAATATTTAAAAAATTTCTCTGAAATAAACTTTCCTATCTTTATGACCAACCCTTATGAACAGAATTTATTACTGTATTTTCCTTTAAAAACAAAGTGACTACTTAAAGAACTAAAACTTTAAAATGTAACCCGGTATTAAGCAAATTATTTTCTTAATATGATTGCATGTTATATATGACAAACATGGCTGATTCTGCTTGCATATAGCTCAGGTAGTAATAATACTTACTCCAAGAAAGATGTTTTTGGAAGAATCAAATCCTGCTGCAAAAATCCGTGCTGTATACGGTGCGTTCCTATCACAGACAATCCTACAGGCAAACCTGGATATGGTACTTTGTGTGATCTGGGTTTCATCACTATTTTGACTGCCAGAAATTGTGTCTGTTACCACGAAGTCTATTGGGCTCTCTGTTGATCTTCCCACCTTAAAGAAATGAAACGTTATTATACAATCCATTACTCAGATTCTCAAGTTACCTTTAATAATTACAAACTCTCCTTGAATTAACATAAGGTATATGCTATGATAACTGAGGTATACATAAACACATATACGCACATTTATATTCCAAAACATCAGCTACTTCCAACTAGTTTTAACCAATTCCAAGATAGTGCTAAGCTAGCAGATTTTTTTATATTAAAGTAGATTTTTAAATAGCATGGTGCAGTGGAAAGAGCACTGGATTTGAAGTATGAAGACCCTAGTTGAAATTGCAACTCTGCTATTTATAGCCTAAGCAACACTGGACAAGTCACTTAGATTCTGTGGGCCTCAGTTTCTTCATCCCCAAAATTAAAGGGTTGGTCATCCCTTCTAACTTCTATCTTTCCTTTATTGAAAGTTAGAGGCCAGCTTAAAAATACTGCCTACATTAGTGTTACAAATCTCAAAGAACCATATTTTTTAAGGAATTTTTTAAGGGAACTATTTCTTAAAGTGTTTGGCTGTCCTAGACCACACACCTATGAAAACTATTTCTTTGACTCTTTACCCTCAAACCAAGTCTAGGAAGGGAAGGAAGTAAGATGCTGTTCAATTAACCAATCAAATCAATCAACAAGACTTTATTAAAGGCTCACTAAATGCCAGGCACTGTGCTAAATTCTGCGGGATACAAAATATAATAAATGAAGTAATTCCCACTCAAAAGCTCTGATGGCACCACTTTTATGATACAGTGCCTGATTGATACTCAACACTGATCTGGCTTCCTTCCAAATTTCCTGTTGTATGAATCTTAATACAAGAAAGCAAAGGCTGACAAAATTTGTTATGGCCCATTAGCAATTACCATCATCACCCTGCTAGAATTTCAGAGAACTGTCTACATGCCTAGAAGATAGTCTGTTTTAGCATAAAAGTAAACAAACAGCAGCTAGACTAATGCTCTGCTATTTTAAGTCCAATCTAATGTCTTAGGTTAACTAATATTTTAAATTTTTAGTTTATAGAATAAAACAAGCATTTCCATAACATAATAAAATGATGATTGTACCTGAAACTGCAAATCTACTACCCGCAACTTGCTTTCAAATATACGACAAAATTATCATGTAAATTTCTTTTTTTCCTTCCCTCCCCACCCTAGAGATGGCTACCATTAGACACAAATAAGTATATATATGTAAAAATATTCTATACATATTTCTATTTATCAGTTCTTTCTCTGGATGCAGATAGTTCTTTCTTCATATGTCTTTTATAGTCAATTTGGGTATTTATAACAGAGGAAATAACTTAATTCACTCAAAGTTGGTTCTTAAATTGTATACAATGTTCCCTTGTTTCTGCTCATTTCACTTTTCATTATTTCATCTTTCCATGTTTTTCTAAAATCGATGAGCTCATCATTTCTTATTGCACAGGAGTATTCCATCACAATCATACGCCATAATTTGTTCAGTCATTCCCCAATTCATAGGCATCCCTACAATTTCCAATTCTTTGCTACCACCAAGAGAGCTGCTATAAACATTCTGGAACAGATAGGTTCATTTCCTTTTCCCCTAATCATCTCTGGAAAGAGACCAAGTAATGGTATTATTGGATCAAAGGGTATAGCTCGTTTAATAACTCTTTTGGGCATAATTCCAGATTGCTCTCCAGATTGGTTGGATCAGTTCACAATTCCACCAACAATGAATTAACATCCCAATTTTTCCACATTCTCTCCAAAATCTGTCAATTTTCCCTTCTATCATTTTGGTCAATCTAGCTTAATACATCACCACCTAGAACTGGCAGTCTGGGACATGCATGAGTAAGTGCCTGAAGAGAGCAAATGAAGAGACCAAAAACCTGAATCAAGTAGCTCTTTTCCAACTCTGTATACGGTAATCTATAAAAGTTGTCATTGTGTTGTCATCTAAATCCAGTCTACCCAGAGAAGTCACTTCACTTTATGTCTGAGAAACCTCACTGTGTGCTGTTCTGCCATGGCAAAAGTCCTCTTTTGATCACCTACCTACAAACCAGTATGGAAAACCCGTATTGAAAACACTTAAGAGCTTGCCCTTTCTTTCAACTATTAAATCTATGCCACATTACTATTTTAAAGCTAAGTTATAATATGGCTGCATATGGAAGCCATTATGAGGATGATGCTCCTGTAACTAGAACCTAGAGTTCTGGTGATGAGTCCTTAACACACTGACATCAGGGATGCTTCTATAAAAGGGGAGAGCACAGATATAGCTTATCTAAGACCTCACTGAAAATTATCCAAGAGTGGCACAATAGAGGCCTAACCTGGGAGGCAGGACAAATTGAATTCAAGTCCCATCTCTAACACATGCTGGCTTTGGGACCACAGGCAAGTAATTTAACTCTTCAATGCCCCAAGACATTTTCAAAACACGGGAGTGGGAGGACAGCTGCTGGTCTGCATTGGCAGGAAGGAGGGCATTTCTAACTGGTAAAACTTCCTACGCTGATGAAATCACAGGTCTAGTGACACCCCTCTTCCCCCCTCAAAAAAAGAAAGGAGACAAATTAGACTTTAGAAAAACATTCTTCAAATCCTATAAAAAGGAATCTGCTGCAGCATTCTTTTTTAATAGTGATCTTCCTCAGCATATTTTAAACAATTCAATCTACCCTCAAATCAAAGCCAAATTTTAAAAGGTAAAAGAAAAAAGCTCCTCCCAAATTACAGTCAGCTTCTACACAGAATACAATTACTCAACCCTTCGCATTTCTTTTCTACCCTATTGCTACTGCTGCAGCAGCTATATGCCTGCCTGCCACAGTAGTGGGATGGGGCCTGGGCTATTCAGTGAGAATAGATCAAAACTGGAATTTTTATATAGCAAAGTTCAAATTTGTCCTGTATTCCGGAAAAAAAATGTTATGCATGATTTTAAGAACCCAACTACTGCATAAAGCAAGATTAAATTTTAGAGGTTTTCTGTAGAGTATTTCCTATAATCAAATAGGGATGAAATTGGTGGCATCTAATAATACTGTATAACTAAAGATACTTACTGCTACCTAATTAGTTAAGAAAAGGTAGTAAAGAGATCTTTTAAAAAAAATAGCAACAACTTCCAGTTCTACACACTCTATTAAAAGACTCTTCACTTCTCTGCTTCATATGCCATTAGACACTTCAATAAATGGTGGGGACTTATAGAATCAGAAAGTCATCTGATAAATTTTCCTAGATCCCTCCTTTCATTTATACTAGAGTCCCCTTTCTATACTGTAACAACAATGCTACTTGCTGCTACTGTGGCTGTGTAAGACTAATAACACCAGCACACAGGAGGGTTGCCAGCACAGGTTCTTTGATCTGCTTTTCTAAGGAAGGCAACTTTTTAAAATTTTTTTTTTATTTTTTATTTTTTAAATTTTATTAAATAAATTTTTTAAAATTTATTTATTTAACATATTTAGTTTTCAGCTTTTCACAAGAGTTTGAATTACAAATTTTCTCCCCATTTCTACCCTCCCCCCCCACTCCAAGATGACATATATTCTGGTTGCCCTGTTCCCCATTCAGCCCTCCCTTCTGTCACCCCACTCCCCTCCCATCCCCTTTCCCTTCCTTTCTTGTAGGGCAAGATAAATTTCTACACCCCATTGCCTGTGTATCTTATTTTCTAGTTGCATGCAAAATTTTTTTGTTGTTGTTTTTGAACATCTGTTTTTAAAACTCTGAGTTCCAAATTCTCTCCCATCTTCCCTTCCCACCCACACTCCCTATGAAGTCAAGCAATTCAACATAGGCCACATGTGTATCATTACGTATAACCCTTCCACAATACTCATGTTGTGAAAGACTAACTATATTCTGCTCCTTTCCAACCCATCCCCCTTTATTGAATTTTCTCTCTTGACCTTGTCCCCTTTTCCAAAGTGTTTCTTTTTGATTACCTCCACCCTCATCTGCCCTCCCCTCCATCATCCCCCCCCCTTTTTTATCTTCTTCCCTCTTCTTTCCTGTGGGATAAGATACCCAATTGAGTATGTATGGTATTCCCTCCTCAGGCCAAATCTGATGAGAGCAAGATTCACTCATTCCCCCCTCATCTGCCCTCTCCCCTCCTCCCGCAGAACTGCTTCCTCTTGCCACCTTTATGCGAGACAATCCACCCCATTCTATCTCTCCCTATCTCCCTCTCTCAATATATTCCTCTCTCATCCCTTAATTTGATTTTATTTCTTTTAGATATCTTCCCTTCATCTTCAACTCACCCTGTGTCCGCTCTCTCTCTCTCTTCATATATATATATATATATATATATATATGTGTGTGTGTGTGTGTGTGTGTGTGTGTATATGTATATACGTATATACGTATATACATGTATATACATATGTATATACGTATGTATATACATATATATACATATACACTCATACATATATACATACATGCATATTCACTTATATATATAAACATATATATATATATATATATGCATATTCCTTTCAGCTACTATGATATTGAGGTCTCATGAATCATATACATCATCTTTCTATGCAGGAATGTAAACAAAACAGTTCAACTTTAGTAAGTCCCTTATGATTTCTCTTTCTTGTTTACCTTTTCATGCTTCTCTTGATTCTTGTGTTTGAAAGTCAAATTTTCTATTCAGCTCTGGTCTTTTCACTGAGAAAGCTTGAAAGTCCTCTATTTTATTGAAAGTCCATATTTTGCCTTGGAGCATGATACTCAGTTTTGCTGGGTAGGTGATTCTAGGTTTTAATCCTAGCTCCATTGACCTTCGGAATATCATATTCCAAGCCCTTCGATCTCTTAATGTAGAAGCTGCCAGATTTGGGGTTATTCTGAATGTGTTTCCACAATACTCAAATTGTTTCTTTCTGGCTGCTTGCAGTATTTTCTCCTTCACCTGGGAGCTCTGGAATTTGGCGACAATATTCCTAGGAGATTTCTTTCTGGGATCAATTTGAGGAGGCAATCGGTGGATTCTTTCAATTTCTATTTTGCCCTGTGGCTCTAGAATATCAGGGCAGTTCTTGATAATTTCTTGAAAGATGTTATCTAGGCTCTTTTTTTGATCATGGCTTTCAGGTAGTCCAATAATTTTTAAATTCTCTCTCCTGGATCTATTTTCTAGGTCAGTGGTTTTTCCAATGAGATATTTGACATTGTCTTCCATTTTTTCATTCCTTTGGTTCTGTTTTATAATATCCTGATTTCTCATAAAGTTACTAGCTTCCACTTGCTCGAATCTAATTTTTAAGGTAGTATTTTCTTCAATGGTCCTTTGGACCTCCTTTTCCATTTGGCTAATTCTGCCTTTCAAGGCATTCTTCTCCTCATTGGCTTTTTTGGAGCTCTTTTGCCATTTGAGTTAGTCTATTTTTTTAAGGTGTTGTTTTCTTCAGTGTATTTTTCAGTATTTTTTGGGGTCTCCTTTAGCAAGTCATTGACTTGTTTTTCATGGTTTTCTCGCATCCTTCTCATTTCTCTTCCCAATTTTTCCTCTACTTCTCTAACTTGCTTTTCCAAATCCTTTTTGAGCTCTTCCATGGCCTGGGACCAGTTCATGTTTTTCTTGGAGGTTTCTGTTGTAAGCTCTTTGACTTTGTTAACTTCTTCTGTCTGTATGTTTTGGTCTTCTTTGTCAGCAAAGAAAGAATGCAAAGTCTGAGACTGAATCTCGGTGCGTTTTCGTTGCCTGGCCATATTCCCAACCAATCAACTTGACCCTTGAGTTTTTCAGCGGGGTATGACTGCTTGTAGACTAAAGAGTTCTATGTTCCACGTTTGGGGGGGAGGTGCCAGCTCTGTCACACCAGCACTACTGCTTCCCCAAGAACCCCCAACCCGGACTGGGCTTAAATCTTCAGCAGGCTCTGCACTCCTGCTCTGACCCGCCACTTAATTCCTCCCACCAGGTGGGCCTTGGGCCGGAAACAACAACAGCTGTAGCTGCCCCACCTCCACTGCCCCCGGGGCTGGAAGCCGAACAGCGAACTCCTTCCACTCCTGCAGCTTTTCCCACTAACCTTCTCCACTGTCTTTGGTGTTTGTGGGTTGAGAAGTCTGGTAACTGCTGCAGCTTACTGATTCAGGGCACTAGGGCCGGCTCCTGGTCTGGTTGGTCCGAGCAGCTCACACTGGGCTCTGCTCTGCTCCACTCCCAGCTCCCAGCTCTGTGTGGGATAGACCTCACCCAGAGACCATCCAGGCTGTCCTGGGCTAGAGCCCTGCTTCCCTCTGCTGTTTTGTGGGTTCTGCAGTTCTAGAATTGGTTCAGAGCCATTTTTTATAGGTTTTTGGAGGGACTCGGCAGGGAGCTCACTGCTTTCCAGCTGCCATCTTGGCTCCGCCCCCAGAAGTCCAGGAAAGCAACTTTAAGGGGTTTAAAATCTCACTTTAATTAAACGTACATATATCACTCATTTAGTTCAGAGGAAAAAGTCAGCACCCTGAACTTCAGAGAAAACACAAGCAGAAACTATATAAACATAGCAAATAAACACCAATCAACAGACAGGCTTCCACCTATCTGACCACAGCAATACATATACAGCTACCAGAGACAGAAGCAACAACATCTGGGTTTTCAAAACCCAGGGGCTCCAACCTCTCTCCAAACCTCTCCTCCCACAGTTCTGAGTTCAATGGCTATTCCCTGGGTATATATACCCTTTTTCAGGGCCCAAGGGTTTCACACCTCTCAAGGACTTCACACATCTTGTGACCTACTTAGCAAAGCGGTATGGGCGCGTTCCTATAAAAAAAAGGTAAGACTCAATCAAAGGCACTTGATTGTCTTAGTGCTGAGAAGTACTCCAAAAGAAAGACCAGTAAAAAGTCCCACTTTGCTTGCCGTTATATATGCTTCACATTCCTAATATGGGGGGGAGGTCCCAATTCTTTTTTATTTCCTGGAGGACCTCACCATTTGACCCAAACAAGTAATTAATATTGAATATTGATTATGATCATTATCACCTCTCTATTCCATAAGACATTGCTTAAATTGAGGTATAGATCCAGTATCCTCTAGGCAGCTTCTCCTGAATCTGAGGGCCTCCCAATAATACCAATTCTGGAAAAGAAATAAGCACAATTTCTATTGCTCTTTTATCTTTGTTTATGATTTTTAAAAGGCTCCATAAAGTTTATGTAAACTTATGTAAACTGGGCACTGGCTAAAATAGATAGACGAGAATCTATCGATTAACAACAAAATATATAGAATGAAGTAATACAGTCTTTTTTAAAAACTTTATCATGAACTCAATCATCAAAAAGCACAAATATTTAAATATTTTTAAAAGAATGAGAAGTTTGAATAAGAAATTGTGAAGATTTATTGTGTAGTCTCTCTTCTTAAAAAATTGATATTTCAAATTTTTGTTGTGTAGATATCTCTCAATTTTTTTGTACACACACACACACACACACACACACACTCTTTGACAGAGTTAATAACAAAATTGTTCTACCTGTTTGTGTTCCAGTCTGCATGTTTGTTTTCTTCTGTGCATTAAAAAAAATTATGCTCTTTTAGGGAGATAAATTATTAATCACATTACCCCTCTCACCTTAAGGAGATTTCTTCCCTTGTAAAAATGCATATACTACAGCAAACAATTTAAAGTGATCTTGTGGTGGCAGTTACTTCAACTGGAGGTACAGCACCATCAGGTAGTAGATTCATCAGTTAGCCCTGAAGCTCCCATTGGAGGTAAGTGATAAATATAACCCTCTCAGAACTTGCTGACTCTCAGAAGGGATCTTCAACAATGCATTCTCAGCCAAAACATAATTCTGAAGGATTTGCAAACCTTAACGATATACCTAATTTGCTAAGAAATTTATCATATCCAACACGATGATTACATTTTCAAGATATAACACAGATTAAAACTACTGAATAACATTTACACAGTTTCTTGAAGCCTGGTTGGGATGCTATTGTGTTTGTATGTGTCCAAACTGTTGTTTCCAGCTACAGTCAGGCAAGAACTCTTAGCTCTTAGCAGAGCTCGCAACTCCTCTTATTAACAGCTGACAGAAATACCTCTGACCTGTCTGTGAATCAGTTGAAATTAAAGTTCTTCTTTTAACACCTTTCTTAGTTGTATTTAGAAAACTCTTGTTCCATTCATGCAGTTGTCCCTGTATTGTTAATGAGAATGGGAAGCTCTTTCCCATCCATTCAGAGGCCCATGTAACCTGCTGCGAGCCTGGGTCACATAGAAGCCTGAGTCACATGAGCCTTTGGTGGGAGGAGCTTGCTGAACAGGTGGAACACAAAGTTAGAGTGAGTCAGAGCTGGGAAAGAAATGGTGGGAGTGACTGCACGGAGGGGGAGTGGGAAGAGAGGGAGGGAGGAAGGAGGGAGGGGGAGAGAGAGAGAGAGAGAGAATGAACAGGCAGTAGCAGCTAGTGTGAGTGAGAGAGGGAGTGATTTTGCTCAAGGGAGTGCGCTTGTGGGAAGGCCTGATGGAGGGAAGGCTTGGGGATGGTGGTTCCCCCTGTATTGATAATATGCATAGATTCCTTTGTTGCTATGATGGATCTGGCTTTCTGGTGTTCAAATAAATGTTTTGGTTCTGCCTTCCATGAAGAGAGTCCATTATATTTTGCCATTCAGAACTAAGCCGACATATTCATAGCAGCCTCAGCCACTGTGGGTATTGCATTGGAGCTATAGTCCCATATGTTGAGTTTTACTATTGATACAAATCTCTTCAGGACAGGGACTGTCATATGTTCTTTATACTGTTACCATTCCATGACTGATACACACAAGGAGATCAAACAGAAGTTAACACAAGATGGGTTATCTCCTAAAGAAATCTGAGTTAAGTTGCAAAGTATCTGATTGATCCTATGGATCAGGAGACAGAGTGCTTGATTTCCAGTCGGAGGCCATGGGTTTGAGTCTGGCTCTGACACTGGCTACCACTCTGACCTTGGGAAAGTCACTTCAACTATGGAAGCCTCAGTTGTTTCACATATAAAATAAACAGGTTGGCCTGGATAATATCTAGTCCCCCTCCAGCTCTAAATCTAATGGCACTAGTGTGCAATTATATCTGCCTTCAGTGACAAAATGTACGGTAAATGTAAAGCTTTTGCCTAAAATTACAAACAATTGCTTCTGTAGCATCCTGAATTCATAAAACTTAAACTCTGAATGAGACAAGTCAAATGAACTAGAAATGGAAAACAATCTCTGAAAACATCCAAAAGAAAAGTAAGATCATTACGAAGTTGGGAAAAGACAATGTCAACTGGAAATAAAGTTATTTAGTCAATTATTTAATTTTCTCGTTTTTTTTTCTTCTTGTTTTGACTGAAAGAGACATTTTTGAAAGTTCATACTGCATAAGGAATATTAAAGCAAATTCTCTATGAGAGAGCTTGCTTTCAATTCTTACTGTCAGCTACTCTAGTTAAGTGCTTTGTTGCTATAAACATATCTAGGACAGTCAGTTATAAGAGAAGTACTCAAATCAAAGCAGTTATTCTCCCCCAAAAGATATAAATCATAAATTTTGTAAAGTAGGGCTAGTTCTTTTAGTCTTGTGATTTTTATCAGAGCCAGGACAGGTGATATATCTATTGCTGACACAGATTGGATCTAGGAGAGAGGCAGGATGGGGGCAGATAGCCAATTTTCGAATTTTATCCTGAGTCATATCATTATTGAATGGTTCCATTTTTGTTTTGAGATGAAATTCACATTCAAAATCAAGTACAAAATTACTTCAAAACCCAGCTATTTTGATAATACAAATTATTTTTGGGATATCTATGACTACTTCTACCTTTACACATGAGCATAGTTCAACTTCAATTTGAAATTCAGATTCCACAACAAAAGGCCAAAGTGTTGAGAAGAAAAAAGATATTTAAAATGCTCAGAAATATAAAATGTCCATTTTCAAAAATATAGTTACCTGAAACATATCAGTATCTTCATCATGTGTGTATTCCACCACTACTGTCTGATTCCTCGATAAAGTGTAAGAGATACTGTGTTGACCTTTACAGCTGATCACCTAGTTGAAAACAAAATTTTAAAATACATTTTAATTTCAATTTCAATATGTTCACATTAGAAAAGTTAATCAACACATACTTATTGCCATGCCCAGTATAATATGCTGTTGAGTGGGATACAAAGACATATAAAACACTGGGCTCTCAATGAGATTACAATTCAGTGGAGAAATTCAGAGAAGTGGATTTGTATGAATTGTTGGAGAATGAATCAGGAGAAAAATTTACACTAAGAGACCTCAGAACTCTGGTCGATGTAGTGTTTGTTCATTTGTAACTGCAGAAGACTGACACTAAAACACAATTTAGCAGAAGTTCTTAAAATGTGGTCCGTGGACTGTAACAATAATGCTGCTTGCTGCTACTGTGGCTATGTAAGACCAACAACACTAGCACACAGGAAGGCTGCTAGCACAGGTTCTTTGATCTGCTTTTCTAAGGAAAGCAACTTCAAGGGGTTAACAATCTCACTTTAATCAAACATATATATGCCACTCACTTAGTTCAGGGGGAAAAGCCAGCACCCTGAACTTCAGAGCAAATACAAACAGAAATTACAAACAGAGACAATATAAACAGAGCAAACACAGTTATCAACAGACAGGCCTCTAGCTGTCTGACCAAAGAATTACATAGTCACCAGAGAGAGAGGCACCAACATCTGGGTTTTCAAAGCCAGGGGGCTCCAGTAGCTACCCAGACTCTTGTTTGGTCAAATTAGACAATATTCTTCCAGTGAGTGAGAGCGCCAAGCAAAATGCTAACCTATGAGTTTATATGCCCTATTCAGGGTCAAAGGGCATCACAACCATGCGACTCAAACCTATGTGAACTAGGCGTTCTTGTTTGTTAAGCAGGTCATCATAGACTCCTGATTTAATCAAAGAAATAAAAGGCCAGACTAATCAAAGGCACTTGATAACCTCAGTGCTCCAAAAGAGAAAACAGTAAAAAAGGCCCACCTTAACATGGACCAACACTTCAAAGGGTCTGCAAAGTCAAAACTGTTTTTATAATAATACCAAGATGCTGTATCTACTAAAATACTCCTCCCTCCCTTTTCTGACTGCGTAACTGCATGAGACAAGTTTCTTCATATACTGCAACCAAAACAACGTATCCCAAATTTAAAAGCAGATATGAGAATCCAGCAGTCTTCTATAAAGCCAGAAATCAAAAAGATTTGCAAAATAGGTAAAACAATGCCAGCCTTCTCACTAATTTTTATTTCCACTAATTTTTATTTTTGAAAATATACTGTAGTTATTTCTCATAAAATGTAATTTATGATAATGGTTATTTTTAAATGAACTGAATTTTTTAAAAAACTACTAGTTTTAATTTCTAATGTAGTAAATATTGATATAGATATCACCCATTTTTTAAAAAAAGCTCTTTAGGATTCTCAATAATTTTTAAAAATATAAAGTGTTCCTGAGTCTAAAAGGTTTACCAATGGCATAATGGAATGAGGCCTACATTGTCAGTCATGGCCAAGATATTTACTTTTTTGCCTGATTATTCAGACAGATATTCCATCTGGAAGATTTTATCATCTTCTGAGAATCCTTCCATTTGGACTCTGTACTGAACATCTTTTGTGACAGCAGCAGATACCTTTCATGAGCACCTCGTCCTGCTTACTGCCTCCCATGATATTTATAATCGGAGGGTTAAACAAAGCTATTCATGTTGGTACACCTTGGAAGGAATCTTGTAACCAATGAATGGTAGACACTGGTGGAAGATAGTTAGGAAAGTGATATTTTGCTCTACGCAATTAAATGCCTTTTTATTAATTCTCAAAAACCTAGTGGAATCTTCTATTTCCTTTACTTTTTGACAAACTGTACAACAGCCAAGATATGGGACTGCCACAGAATTCTACAAAACCTTGTCTATTCCCTTTCTCATACTCTTCACCAAAGATACCTTGGATATTTGTGTAAATCCTGCTCATAAATATTTTGTAGAGAAAGGAAAGCAGGCATATGGGGTGGGGGCTATTGGCTGAGATGCAGTGTGGGCATTTCTTTTGGAGTCAGGCCCTGAGTTCAGTTTCCAACTTTGCTCCTCACTTGCTACCTCTGTGATCATGGCGAAGTCACTTTGCCTGTTGCCATAACTGATCTGGTTCAGCTGCTCTTACTTCCTTTGTTTCCTAATTTCATGTCTTGTGTTATCTCTATTGATAATGATACAATAGTTTGTTATAGTGAGTGACAGATTTTAGATAGTTTTGTGATTTATTTTGATTTTTAAAATCAATTTTAAAACTACAACAAAAAACTCAATAAAGATTTGGGAGGTGAATTCAGATAATAAGCTAACAATGAATACATCAGGGGAAATTTGTATATGTTCTATTAGAAAGACTATAAAAACTATTTATATTTGACTATCAACAAATTTGTATATAAATGTATGAGTAAAAACTAGAAACAGGGTGTCCCAAAAAGTTTAGTGTAGCTTTAAGCAGCTTTGATAACTGCACTAAGATTTTTGGGATACCTTGCATATATTTAGGCCCCAATCAGTAATAAGTTAGAGTAAATACTGGATTTGTAGTCAGAAGACCTAGATTTCAATCCCGACATGGTCACTTTTGGTAAATTACTAAAATGTCTTGGCACCTTGCTTCTTCATTAGTGTAATGATGGAGAAGGTGGACTAGATTTTCTTTTGGTGATCTGTCTCAAATCTTCAAAATTTGAATTTTTAACTTGTTTACTATTAACGTGAAAAGTGTTTTTAAAAAAAGACTGTTTCAGTCAGGTCCATATGAGAAAATTAAAATGTGGTGTATGTGATCCACTCAGTTATCGCATCCAGAAAAAGAGAGTTTTAAAGCTATTTCAAATACTACAGAATTAGAAGTAACTATCTTTTCTCTATTACATAATTTAGCCTATATTAAACTATATTTAAACTATACATAAATATGTATATGTAAATATATATAAACTATATTATATTAAAACTATAGATGTACATATAATCATGGGGTTGTTTGAATCAAAAGATCAAAGTCCTCACCCTCACAGAACTTACTCTCTAATGGGAAATACAATGTGTAAACAGGTAAGTAAATACAAGATAATTTGAAGAGAGAACACTGACAACTAATAAGGGTCAGGAAAGGTTTCAAGCAGAAAGTGGCAAATGAGGAGACTGTTTTGAGCCATACTTGACTTAGGTTCATGATTGGAATTAAATGAGAGTGTTTATAGACTATCTAAGAGTTCATGAAAGTTCATTAGCAGGGAGAGGGAAAGAGTGTTCAGGAAGGAGACAGCACTGATTCGGCTGGTCAGAGCCTACTTCCCTAACACTTGTCATTGTAGAGGTCTTAAAGAGCCCCTGACTAAAACACACTGGTTTTAAACTTTAGATAACAAAGAAGCTAGATCAGCAGCTTGAGCTCTAGTGTCTTGGACCAGTTAAGTTTTGAAGGTGGTTTCAATACCTTTTAAGGAACAGCCAGACTAATAGATGTTGTTCCCATGACAGAGGTTAAGGATTTTAAGAGGTGAAGATGAGTAGGAGCAAATTCCTGCAAGGGAACAGCATGTACACAAAGCCATGACTCTAGAGATGGAATGTCAAGTTTGGGGAACAACAAGGAGGTCATTTTAGAAACTTAAAGGGATTAGTATAAAATGTGTCTGGAAAGGTTGACTGGAGCCAGATTATGAAGAGTTTCAAAAGCCAACTTGGGAGGTCTGTATTTTGTTGTAAAGCCTCTAAGTCATTGAAGCTCATTGGGCAGGAAAGTAAAAGGGTCAGAATAAAGTCTTATCAATTTTCAAAGGAAAAAAAATACCAGGTATCAACAATCACATGAAAAACAGCTAAAATCACTAATGTTAAGAGAAATAGAAATTAAATTAACTCTTAAGGTTTTATCTCACACCTATGAGATTGGTAAAGTTGACAAAAAAGGAAAATGACAAATGGTGGATTTGTGGTCCTTAATGAATCTAGCCATGCTAGAAAGGAATTTGGAATCATGCCCCCAAAGCTATTAAGCTATGCATACCTCTTGACCCATCTATACTACTGGCCTATACCACTGAAGACACAAAAGAGAAGAGGAGGAAAGGCCCTTAAGTATAAAAATTCATAGTAGCTCTATTCATAGTTGCCATAAATTGGAAAGTAAGGGAGTTCCCAGCTATTGGAGAATGGTTATACAAATTGTGGTATATGAATGCAATAGAATATTACTGTACCATAAGAAGTAACAGATCTTTATGAACTGATTCAGTGAAGAGAGTAGAACAAAGAACAATTTATACAATGAGAACATTACACACACCCAGCTATAAAAGACTTCAGAACTAATAAACCATGAGTCCATAGGACTAAAAATGAAATACATTGTTCACTCCTGCCAGAAAGGTAAGACTTAAAATGTAGAATGAGACATACATTGTTATAAGGGCTTTTTCTTTTTTATTGTTTGTCTTTTTTGGGGGGAGGGGCGGATGACGGCAAGAGTAGTGGGAAAGAGAGCTAATAAATGCTTGTAGGAATAAAAAAATTTTTAAAACTCTTATATTAAACCAAGGATCTTTAATTAATTAGGTACTTACTTTGATGGAAGTCACAAAATCGCCAGCGTCACACATATGTCAAGAACCCAGTACTATATATATTTAAATTATCTGGCAAATTAGTTTAACGGAAATAGCAATTATTATTAAATTTAAAATAGACCCAAGATTCAACAAACTGATTATACTAAAATTAATTTTATGAATAATTTTCTAAATTAAAGTTAAAAATAAATGTCAGTCATATGGCAACTAGGTTACTAAATCAAAACAGAACCTGTACTTCATATTTTTAAGGAAAAAAAAAAGCATTTTTGTGACATCAGTGTTTAGATTCACTCTGCCTCCAGCACTAATTGTGTAGGAATTTTTTTTAATTAACAAAAGAAAATCCTTAATAGACCATTCATTCTGTCACTAATTGGTTAAAGGTCTTCATTATTCCTCTTCTGAGTCTATAGCAGTAAGGCAAGATTCATGACTACGAAGATGACCATGAACATGTCTGAATGGTTCAGAATTGAGAAGTAAAAGAAATTCTCTAGATAGAAGGGAGAGGAAGTATAACATTTATTTAGACATGAGAGAATCCAATCCCAGAACCAATAATTCCAATTCCATATAGTAGCAATTATATTCCAAAACCAGTAAGTCCTATTCAATGTAACAAAGAAATTATAACAAAATACTATAGCAAGGAGCCTAGGCCATACTGTAACCTCCCCCCTGCTAGGGCCTTCCTGTAAACAATCAGCCACAAATCCTAACTCTCCGCTCAGCACTCTCTCCCGCAGCTCTGCCCACTCCAAGTTCCTTGATCCCCCCAACTCTCTCTTATTCTTCACTCTCGGCTCTGCAGTCTCTCCCTCAATGTCTGCTCCTGAATCCTGTTGCCCTCCATTCAGCTGCCCCCAGTTCTGGGCTCTCCTTTTATACAGTCCTGGCCGGCATCTGATTGGCTAGAACTCAGGCCTCTGACTGGCTGAATTCATGATTGATAGAACTCAGTGCACATGCCATTGGCTCTGGTTTTAGCAACTCCCCTTAGGGCCCTGAGGGTTTCATGCCCACATGGCTTAGGACCTAGTAATTCAGGGCTTTAGGCCTACTTACAAAGATATAATCAGGCTTTCCCGCCTAGGCTCACTTGAGGCCTACTGAATGGGTGGGGAAGATCTCTGATCACATTAATACTACAGGGTCACAAAAATAAACTTTTAACTGGTCTCCCTGCCCCCATCTCTTCCTTCTCCAAGCCATTCTTTGCTATGGTTATTGAAGTAATATTCCTATTATGTAGGTCTGGTCATGCCAGTTCCATTTTTCAAGATCTTTAAGCAGCTTTCTACTGCCTATAGGATAAATTGCAAACTCCTTATTTCTGCCATAGCAAAAAAAAAAAAAAAAACTGGATGACAGAGAGTTGGCATGGTATTGTGAAAAATATTATTGGATTTAGAGTTAGAAGAGTGGTCTGAATCCCACTGCTGACTCTCATTATCTGAGTACAGGAAAATGAGATTTCTCTGAGCCTCAGTTTCTACATCTGTAAAATGAGGATTATAATAAATTTACCTACTGCACAGGCAGATCATGTATATAAGACTCTCTGCAAATCATAAAATACTATAAGTAAGCACCAGCTATTACCAAATTAACTAGCTATTCTCTGAATTTGTTGAACTTTGTCCTGCTTCTCGTGTGGCCTGTTCCCTATACCTGCAATGGATGCTGTGTACACCTCTATGTTTAAATCGTTATCTTCTTTTAAGGCTCTGAAGCTTTCCCTGGTTATCCAAGGCAGAAGTCTTTGTTTTCTCCCCAATATCCTATACCTCTCTGATTGACCTCTTACCACAGCCTTCTTAAAGTATTGTAAGTTCCTTTGAGAACTGTGACTATTTCTTCTATAACCACAGCACATAGATAATTAATTACACTGTACAAAGTACTTAATTTAAATGAACTAGGAATTTTATTTTAACTTACCTCAGAAGTAATATTTTCAACCTGCTCAACTCACTAAGTGAAAGATGGATAGGTGTTATATTTTCTGAATGGTACATTCATTCATCCATCCTCCTTTACCAGTAACATCTTTTAATATAATTCCATTTTCCTTAGCACTCGATTATCATATTAAGTGATAAGCAAGCCTTATACTGCTTTACTTTCAAATACCCACTTATCTATCAAAACACTCACAGGTATTTTATTGTAAAAGCATTTAATCAGAAAGTTAATGAATTTTTGAAGAAATGTACTCCTCACACAAATAGGACTTGTAAGTCAAAGCAAAAATCACTTTCAGGTTTTATGATCACCTAGGAATGCAAATATCAGAAGGTAATATAATTTAAGATTTAGCTTTGATATATTTCCTTCATAAATTCAGGGGTAGTTATTAAAATGCACTACAACTAAATTAGTACCTTTTCGCCAAATGAAACCATCAAGGGCTCTCAGACCACAGAATGAGAACTGGTGACCTAGAACAGTGGTCTACCATTAGGTGTCATGGCGTTAACCCATAGGGGATAATGGCTTGACCCCAAAGGGTGTGTGATCAAT
Organism: Trichosurus vulpecula; assembly: GCF_011100635.1. Classification (NCBI taxonomy): domain Eukaryota; kingdom Metazoa; phylum Chordata; class Mammalia; order Diprotodontia; family Phalangeridae; genus Trichosurus; species Trichosurus vulpecula. The sequence goes on along the minus strand of NC_050580.1, from coordinate 210,640,926 downwards.
CAATGAGTGAGAAAATGGGTAAATCTCACTTCTCTTACTGATGGCAAATGATGGAGCTTATCTCCAAAACAACTATCTATCTATCTGTCTATCCATTCATCCATATCCTTATCCCCTCAAATTTTCCAAGTCTAACTACTTTGCTCCCAACATCTCCAGTGACAGCACTAGACCTTTGGGGTAATTATAATCTATTTGCTACCTGGACAACCACCACAGTGTCAGTACAAGTCTCAAAGGGAAAATTCCACTTGCCCAACGTGTTCACCTCTCTCCCCTGATCATCTCATGGCTTTGGCAGGTAGGCTCTCTACTGAGGCAATAAATGGTGAAAAAAAGCCTGGCCCTTTCACCTTTTTGCTTTGAGCAGGACAGAATGAGTCACCCAGGAAAAGCAGCAATGGATGAACTGTGAAAGATTGCACACCTCATAACTTATCTTTCCCCACCAAACTCATACATCCTCCAAACTTCCTTCTGACTGTCTCAGGGTCCCATCCCTTTCCCAGTTTCCCAGGCTTACCACCTTAGTGTCCTCTTTGACCTGTCATTCTCCCTCACCTCAGATAGCCAACTGGATGCCAAATTTTGTCACGTTTACCTCCACTTCTCTCAACTGGGTCCTCTTTTGTCTCCTCATATAATTAACACACTTCAGGCACTCATCCTTTTACTCTTTTAATAGCCCAACTGGTCTCCCTGCCTCAAGACTCTCCCCCTCACCAATCCATCCTTCACAGCTGCCAAAATAATTTTCAAAAAGCACAGGTCTGAACAGGTCATTAGTCAACTCTGGTGGCTCCCTGACTCTGGGATTAATTATTATGCCACATTTATCTTACCTTTTTCAATTTCTAATTTTTGAGTAAATTTTTAGGATGTACATGATGATTACCACAGTAGTACAAATATGTAATTTACAGACTGGGACTGGACCCGTCAATTCATTAGTATAGAGAACTCTTGGATGAGAAACATCACTCTACCAATGAAGGTCCACTTTAGAGATTAAGTTGTCCAGGGTCACACAGCAATATTTTTCACAGGCAGCAGTTGAACACAAGTCTTTTTGGCTTTCTCATGTAGAAATATTTAAATACCTGTAATATACTTATATCCCTATTGAGGATTTGTGCTAAATTTCATCTTGCCTAGTGTGTAATTTTAAAAAAAGGCTTAGGGACTACTACTGATATAAGTAATATTCAAAATATGGTAGTCATGATGGCAAAATGGCTGGAAATCATGTTATGAGGAACAAACTGGTCCCTTTTAGTCTGAAGAAACCTTAATGGAGTGGGGAATGGAGTGGAGAAAGGGTAGGGTGTTTAGAAAAAGTATATATCTGTATTCTGAATACTCTTTGAAAAATGCTCCAAATCACTAATAATGACAGAAATGTAAATCAAAACAACTCTGAAGGATCAACCTGACAATCAGCAAAATGGCAAAGATGACAGTGGTTAGAAACAGCCTATTCTATAATGGCTGTATAGAGACATGCAGCCTATTACATTGTTGGGTAGAGCTGTGAATTTGTCTAGTCATCATAAAAGCAATTTAGAACTATACATTAAAAAATTATACATTACATAGAATACATAGAATTATACATTAAAAAAAACCGTATCATTTGCCAGGGAAACCCCTGGATATATGACCTCAAGGAGATTAAAGATAGGGGAGAAAGGTTTCCTTTACATCAAAATATTCATTGTAATATTTTTTTGTGGTAGCAAAGACCTGGAGTTACTAGTTAACATTTTAAAAAATTCAGCTCTGGGGGGCGGAGCCAAGACGGCGGCTGGAAAGCAGGGACCAGCCTGAGCTCCCTGCCGAGCCCCTCCAAAAACCTATAAAAAACGGCTCTGAACCAATTCTAGAACGGCAGAACCCACAGAACAGCAGAGGGAAGCAGGGCTCCAGCCCAGGACAGCCTGGATGGTCTCTGGGTGAGGTCTATCCCGCACGGAGCTGGGAGCTGGGAACGGAGTGGAGCAGAGCCCAGCCTGAGCGACTTGGACCATCCAGACCAGAAGCCGGGCGGAGGGGGCCCTAGCGCCCTGATTCAGTGAGCTGCAGCAGTTACGAGACTTCTCAACCCACAAACACCAAAGACTGCTGAGAAGGTTAGTGGGAAAAGCTGCGGGAGTGGAAGGAGTTTGCGGTTCGGCTTCCAGCCCCGGGGGCAGCGGAGGTGGGGCAGCTACGGCTGCTGCTGCTTCCGGCTCCAGGCCCACCTGGTGGGAGGAATTAAGTGGTGGATCAGAGCAGGGGTGCACAGCCTGCCAAAGATCTGAGCCCAGTTCGGGTTGGGGGTCCTTGGGGAAGGAACAGTGCTGGTGCGGCAGAGCTGGCACCTCCCCCCCAAACGTGGAACATAGAACTCTGTAGTCTACAAGCAGTCACACCCCACTGAAAAACTCAAAGGTCAAGTTAGTTGGCTGGTATTATGGCCAGGCAGCGAAAACGCACCGAGATTCAGTCTCAGACTCTGCATTCTTTCTTTGCTGACAAAGAAGACCAAAACATACAGACAGAAGAAATTAATAAAGTCAAAGAGCCTACAACAGAAACCTCCAAGAAAAACATGAACTGGTCCCAGGCCATGGAAGAGCTCAAAAAGGATTTGGAAAAGCAAGTTAGAGAAGTAGAGGAAAAATTGGGAAGAGAAATGAGAAGGATGCGAGAAAACCATGAAAAACAAGTCAATGACTTGCTAAAGGAGACCCCAAAAAATACTGAAAAATACACTGAAGAGAACAACACCTTAAAAAACAGATTAACTCAAATGGCAAAAGAGCTCCAAAAAGCCAATGAGGAGAAGAATGCCTTGAAAGGCAGAATTAGCCAAATGGAAAAGGAGGTCCAAAAGACCACTGAAGAAAATACTACTTTAAAAATTAGATTGGAGCAAGTGGAAGCTAGTGACTTTATGAGAAACCAGGATATTATAAAACAGAACCAAAGGAATGAAAAAATGGAAGACAATGTGAAATATCTCCTTGGAAAAACCACTGACCTGGAAAATAGATCCAGGAGAGAGAATTTAAAAATTATTGGACTACCTGAAAGCCATGATCAAAAAAAGAGCCTAGATATCATCTTTCAAGAAATTATGAAGGAGAACTGCCCTGATATTCTACAGCCACGGGGCAAAATAGAAATTGAAAGAATCCATCGATCGCCTCCTCAAATAGATCCCAAAAAGAAATCTCCTAGGAATATTGTCGCCAAATTCCAGAGCTCCCAGATCAAGGAGAAAATACTGCAAGCAGCCAGAAAGAAACAATTTGAGTATTGTGGAAACCCAATCAGAATAACCCAGGATCTGGCAGCTTCTACATTAAGAGATCGAAGGGCTTGGAATGCGATATTCCGGAGGTCAATGGAGCTAGGATTAAAACCTAGAATCACCTACCCAGCAAAACTGAGTATCATGCTCCAAGGCAAAATATGGATTTTCAATAAAATAGAGGACTTTCAAGCTTTCTTAGTGAAAAGACCAGAACTGAATAGAAAATTTGACTTTCAAACATAAGAATCAAGAGAAGCATGAAAAGGTAATCAAGAAACAGAAATTGCAAGGGACTTACTAAAGTTGAACTGTTTTGTTTACATTCCTACATGGAAAGATGATGTGTATGATTCATGAGACCTCAGTATTAGGGTAGCTGAAGGGAATATGCATATATATACATATATATGTTTATGTATATATATATATAAGTGAATGAGTATGTATGTATATATCTATGTGTATATATATGTGTGACACAGGGTGAGTTGAAGATGAAGGGAAGATATCTAAAAGAAATAAGTAGATGAGAGCATCATACTGAGAGAGGGAGATAGGGAGAGATAGAATGGGGTGGATTATCTCACGTAAAGGTGGCAAGAGGAAGCAGTTCTGTGGGAGGAGGGGAGAGGGCAGGTGAGGGGGGAATGAGTGAACCTTGCGCTCATCAGATTTGGCCTGAGGAGGGAATACCATACATACTCAGTTGTGTATCTTACCCCACAGGAAAGAAGAGGGAGGAAGAAAAAAAAATAAAAGGGGGGGGGATGATGGAGGGGAGGGCAGATGGGGGTGAAGGTAATCAAAAACAAACACTTTGGAAAGGGGACAGGGTCAAGGGAGAAAATTCAATAAAGCGGGATGGGTTGGGAAGGAGCAAAATGTAGTTAGTCTTTCACAACATGAGTATTATGGAAGGGTTATACATAATGATACACATGTGGCCTAGGTTGAATTGCTCGACTTCTTAGGGAGGGTGGGTGGGAAGGGAAGAGGGGAGAGAATTTGGAACTCAAAGTTTTAAAATCAGATGTTCAAAAACAAACAAAAAAAAGTTTTTGCATGCAATTAAAAAATAAGATACACAGGCAATGGGGCGTAGAAATTTATCTTACCCTACAAGAAAGTAAGGGAAAAGGAGATGAGAGGGGAGGGGGGTGATAGAGGGGAGGGCTGAATGGGGAACAGGGCAACCAGAATATACGCCATCTTGGAGTGGGGGGGGAGGGTAGAAATTGGGAGAAAATTTGTAATTCAAACTAATGTGAAAATCAATGCTGAAAACTAAATATGTCAAATAAATAAATTTAAATTTAAAAAAAAAAGGAAGAAAAAAAAATTCAGTTCTAAATTTTCTACCTCCCCCACCCTCTTCCCCACTCATTAAAAGAAATATACCATTATACCTATGAAGTTGTATAAACTATATTTTCCCATTAGCCATGGGGCGAGAAAAAAAGCAAGAAAAATAAAGTAAAAAATAAGTAAATATGCTTCAATATTCACTCAGAGTTCATTTGTTCTCTCTCTAGAGGTGGAGAGCATTTTTCATCATGAGTCCTTTAGATGTGTCTTGGATCACTGTCTTAATCAGAGTAGCTAAGTCTCTCACAGTTAATTCTCCTTAGGGTATTATTGTTACCATGTACAGTTCTGCTCACTTCACTTTGCATCAGTTCATGTAAGTCTTTCCAGGTTTTTCTGAAACCATCCTCGTCATTTTTTTTTGCAGCTTCAGGGAATTTTTATTTTTTAAAAATTAATTAATAATAATATTAAATGCAACAAAAGGGAAAGAGGGGAAAAAGGGCCAGCTGAGAAACAACGAATGCCACTTTCTACAGCCCCTTGGACACCACCTTGTCTTGGCTGAACAGGCATCCAAATTCAACAGGAACTCCCCAAAGATCCTCCTTTTCACGGTCTTCAACAGGAGGGCGAGATCATGCTGAAAACACACAACTAGGGAAAAACCGAACTTTCCTGGTATTAACAAGGCAGGAGGACACTGAGTCTCAAGGTTTCTTGGAAGCACCGGGTAATGTTCATGGAAAGGAAAAGCCAGATCCCAGGGCAGAGATTCTATAGAACCAAAGAAAGGATCCAATGTTCTTCTTCCCCCCAGGACAGATCCAAAATCACACTTCTATGCAGCTACCACGAAGCCCCTGAAAACATTTTTTAATAAGTTATTTTGAAAAAATTAATTTTCAAATTCATACCCTGCTTAGGAGACACCTGAGACAGGGAATACATCTTTATGCTCCTAACAAAAGTCAGAAAAGAAAAAACAACTACAATGTCAAAATCCCATATTTTTCATGACAAGATTAGAGTCTGAGAAATGTGGCTCTGCTTTAGGGTACCCAAGATCTGCAGGGCCTTTTCCTGCATAAAAAGCTGCTCTCTGATTCCACCACAAGCCACAACTTTCCAAGCACTGGATAGTCTATCAGATCCAGGGCATCTGTTAAGTTTGGCATTATAGTTGGACACAAGAAGTTAGCAGCTTCTGCTACCTACCTGTATGAAGAGCTAACTTCAATTGGAGAATCCTCAGACTTCAGTTCCTTGGGAGTCTCCTCCATGGGATCAGGGATCAGGGATCAGGTCTTTGGCTGGCTCTTTATGAGACCCCTTCTGCTGCTCCATAATGGTGATTATGGCCTTATCACCTGATGTGGCCACTACCTCCTCCTCACTAATTCCTTCACTTCCATGACCCCAGTGGACCAATCAGTAGTAAGGTTATTCTTCCAGGGAGAAGTTTGATGATCTTATACAAATGGTTGCCCAGGACCTTATGAGCCTCACAGATGATGCGGTCCTCCTCCTCTGTCCAGAATGACTTCTTCACCTCTGGGTTCAGGTGATTGTGGCAGGGCTCTCTGCACTGCTTCCTCAGATGCCCTTTCAGATGGTTGGCAATCAACATCCACTGTTTGGTGCCATATTTCTTCACAAGTTCAATGACCTTTTGATCTTCTTCTTTGGTCCAAGGTCCCTTGACGAAGTCTGGATTCAAAACCCTCAATCAGCAATACTGGCACTGCTGATAACCGTGATTCTAGGATGGTGAATTCAGAGCCATGCGGGAGAAGACAGAAATCACAGAAATCTCAGAGTCAGAGAAGCTTATTTAATCCAACCCCTTCATTGATGAGGTTAAAGAAAAATGACGATGGTAGGGAACTATAGGTTTTTAGGGGTGCTGGAGTCCCCAAACACCGACACACCAGGTCCTGCTGAAAGAAATCGATTCAAGCCTTCTCAGTCAAGGAAAAAGACAAAATTTATTAAGGATTCGCCATAATAGGTTGTCTGAAGAAATCTCACCCTTTTAGACCCCTGTTTTCACAAGCAGGCCAGATTCAATCTACTAAGCTAGACTGAATCTGAGCCCCTGCTTGTCATTTCCTACAGCACAATAGTATCCCATCACAATCATATACCACAATTTGTTTAGCCATTCCCCAATCGATGAGCAACCCCTAAGTTTCCCATTCTTTGCCACCACAGGAAAAGTGGTTATAAATATTTTTGTCCATATAAGTCCCTTCTCTTTTTCTTTGATCTATTTGGGGTACAGAGCTAGTATAGTTTTTTCACCCTTTGGACATAGTTTGAAATAGCTCTCCAGAATAAACCAGTTCACAGAACCACCAACATTGCATTAGTATACCTCTTTTTCCACATCCCTTCCAGAACTGGTCAGCTTCCTTTTCTGTCATTTTTGTGAAGGTGTCATGTACAACTGAGAAAAAGGTATACTCCTTTCTATTCCCATTCATTTTCCTCCAGGGGTCTATCATATCCAACTTTCCTAAATTCTATTTATCTCTTTAACTTCCTACTTAAATATTTTGTGGTTATATTTATCTGGATATGAGAGAAGTAAATTGAGATCCTCCTCTAGTATAGTTTTTACTATTTCCTCCAACAATGCTTAAACGCATTTTCCTTTAAGAATCTGGATGCTACGCCATTGATTCAGATATTTAGTATTGTTATTACTTCATTGTCTATGATATCTTTTAGCAAATGCAGCTTCCCTGATTATGTCTTTTAATTAGGTCTATTTTTGCTTTTGCTTTAGCTGAGATCATGAGTAATATCTCTCTTTTTTTTTTAACTTCAACTGAAGCATAATAGATTCTTCTCCAGCCCCTTACTTTAATTGTTTGTAAGTCTTTCTGTTTCAAGTGTGCCTCTTCTAAACAACAAATTGTTGGATTCTGGTTTCTAATCAATTCTGTTATCTGCTTCTATTTTATGGGTGAGTTCATCCCATTCATATTATGATTGCTGACTGGGTTTCCCTTCAATCTATGCTCATCTATTTATCCTTTTTTTTTTGGTCCTGTCGCTTCATCAAGTCTGTTTTGCTTTTGACCAATGTCTCCTTTAATTCCTCTTATTCCTATTTATTTCCTCCATTTCCCCTTCATTGTTAAAAACTCTTCTGATTATTTTACGTGAGATAAATTTTCCCATTCTTCCTTTTCTCTGCTCTCCCACCCCAACTGTCCCAGCTCTTCTCCTACTACATCCCTCTTTCCAATCTTTCATCTTTTCTTTTGAGATCATCTCAATGTAACAGTCTCACATCCAGGCCCTTTGTCTAAGGAGACTCCTTCTAACCGCCCTAATGATGATAAAGTTCTTAGGGGTTACATGTAGCATTTTTCCATTTGAAAGTGTAATCAATTTAACCTTAAGTTCTTTATGATTCTCACCAATGTTTAACTTTTTATGCTTTTCTTGAGTCTTGTGTTTGAGTTCCAAATTTTCTATTCAGCTCTGGTGATCTTTTGATCAGGAATGCTTGAAAGTCTTCTATTGTATTAAATATTTATTTCTTCCAAAAAGGATTATACCCAGTTATTTTTAGTAAGTTAATAGCTCCTTTGCCTTCTGGAATATGATATTCAAAGCCTTTTGCTTCTTTTTCAAGCTAACTGCTAAATTTTGTGCAATCCTAACTTTGGCTCCACAGCATCTGAATTATTTCTTTCTGGCTCCTTGCAGTATTTTCTCCTTGACCTGGGTGCTTTGGAATTCGGTAACAACATTCCTGAAAGTTTTCATTTTGGGATCTCTTTCAGGAGATACTGATAGTCTTTCAATTTCCATTTTGTCCTCTGGTTCTAAGATATCTGGGAAGTTTTCTTTTATAACTTTCTTATAATATCTAGGCTCTTTTGTGATCATGACTTTAGGTAGTTCAATAATTCTAAAATTACCTCTCCTCAATCTATTTTAAAGGTCAATTGTTTTTCCAATGAGATATTTTGTATTTTATTTTTAAAATTATTTTAACTTTATTATTTTCTAATGTTTCATAGAGTCATTAGCTTCCATCTGATCAATTCCAATCTCTAAGGATTTATTTTGTTCAGTGAGTTTTTCTACTTATTTTTAATGAGTGGCTTACTCTGCTTTTTAAGGCATTTTTTCAATATTTTTGTGCCTCTTTTACCAAGATGGATGTTGTTTTTCATAATTTTTTTGCATTCATTTGCTCTCATTTCTCTTCCTAATTTTTCCTCTACTGCTCTTGATTTAAAAAAAAAATTTTGCTCTCTTCAAAAAGCTCTTCATTTAGCTTTTCTATGAAGTCTTGTTGGTTGTGTCCAATCTGCTTTTCTTCTTCTTTGAGGCTTTTTTTTGAAGATTTTTCCAAGTCACTGTCTTCTGAGTTTGTGCCTTAAGGTTTCTTGTCACCATAATAACTTTTTATCGTCAGGATAGTTTATAATTATTATTTGTTGCTTATTTTCCCAGTCTATTTCTCAACTCTGGACTTTATTTTACAAGTTGGGCCCTGCTTACCTGAGCAGAGGAGCATGATAGGGGAAGAGACAGGGTGACTGTCCCAAATTTCAGGCTTTTATGTCCCACTGTTTTTATAGTTAGGTCTGAGGGCCTTTAAACTTTTGTTGTTTCCAAGGTGATGTGACCTAAGGAGAAGTGTGGTCAGTGCTCTCTCCTGGTCTCTGCTCTGGTCTTTACTCATGTAGGGTCCCTGCTCCCTTGCAACCACAAGTGCTCTTCTCTGCCTTGGAACTGCTCAGAACTGGGAATGAACAATGGATTTGCCGAATGACAACTGGCTGTGTGTACAAGGGAGATACCTCTTTCTGACCAGATGTTTAGATTCCCTTACTGTCTTTGGGTGCTGAGTTCTCATTTCTGCTGCTGCTGTTTCCACTTCTACTGCTGCCACCAATATTTCCAGCCCCCTGCCCAGTGTCCACAGATCTCTCTTTCTGTCTTCCCAAGTTGTTCTGGGCTGGATAAATGACTCACTTTAACTTTTTTCTTGGTTATGTCACTTAAGAATTAAATTTGATGTGCTTTTTAAAGTTGTTTAGAGGGAAATCTTGGGAGAGCTTAGGAAAAATACTCCCCATACTCTGCCATCTTGGCTCCATCTGTGTTACTCAATGATTGAGACTCAGTTACCATTGTTTATGCTAGTGCAACTTAGGTGTCCATTATTTGGGGAATTAATAAACAAATCATGGTACATATATGGAATATTATTGAATCAATGAAGCATTAATTACTATGTGCAAAGCAATATGCTAATTAAACACAGTCCCTACTCTCAATAGAAATAGGAAAAAAACCCCATAGTCCCTACTCTCAAGAAGCTTACATTCCAATGGGGGAGAAAATACATATGGAAGCTTTCAGCTATAAATCAGCTGGAAAAACCCCATGGTCCTTAAGGCTCAAGTGGCAAAGTAGATTTTAATGTCCCTTCTATAATGTCATTTCCCAAAGATAAAATCATCAGTTTCTGATGCTGAACCATTTGCCAGTGCCAAGCACTTTGGTGGCAAGAACTTTCTTTTCTGGGTTTTCAGTGACTGTGGCTATGTACCTGCAGGGGCAGTTGTCTGGTTATGCTTCCACAGGGGCTGCTTCCCAAGATGAAGGCTAAGGGTACTACTGGGCTAGAAATACTGCTATTTGCAAGGCTCTTGAGTTCAGGGTTCTGAGCTACTTCCATCAGTGCATGCAGGAAGTGATATCAAGGTGGTGGTGGCTTGACTTTCCCATAACAGATTGCTTCTTCACTCTCTCTTAAGGTGTGTTACTTATCACACTGCAAAAACCAAGGAGTACAAGGAATTCAGAAGGCACAGGAATATTTATATACATTGATATTGAGTGAAATAAGCAGAATCAGGTAAATAATATATAACAACAGTGCTAAGGCAGGGAGGGACCCATGATTGTTATTTAATTATAATGACCACATAACTGGGTCCTAAAGAAAAACTGAGAAAATGTACCTCACTAAAGAGGTGGGAGACTATTGTTACAAAATATTATATATACTATCATGTAATTGGTCATTAGTTTTGTTTAACTGATTTTTTTCATTTCTTTATAAATTTCCAATAAAAAGGATAGTGCATTGAGTAGGGAAAGTATAAGTCATTATTCTAGTTCAATAGTATCATAAAACGCAAATGTTAACTATAATAAACTATTTAATACAGGATTTAGAAGCTTCTACGTTAAAGGAACAGAGGCTTTGGAATATGATATTCTGGAGAGCAACGGAGCTAGGATTACAACCAAGAATCACCTACCCAGCAAAACTGAGTATAATATTTCAGGGGAAAAATAGATATTCAATGAAATAGAAGATATTTAAGTATTCCTAATGAAAAGACCAGAACTTAACGGAAAATTTGATTTTCAAATACAAGACTCAAGAGAAGCATAAAAAGGTAAACACAAAGGAGAAATCATTAGGGAATCAATAAGGTTAAACTGTTTACATTCCTACTTGGGAAGATACTTTTAACTCCTAAGAATTTTATCATCAGTTAGAAGATGTATACCTAGACGGATGTGAGTTGATTATGATGAGATGATACTCCCCCCTCCCCAAAAAATTAAGGGCTGAGAAAGAAGGATGTACTAGGAGAAGGATGAAGGGAGAGGTAGAATGGGGTAAATTATCTCACAAAAAGAGACACACATGGAAGAGACTTTACAGAGCAGGGGAGGATTTTTTGGGGGGGGGGGCGATACTTGGAACTTACTCTCATCAGAACTAAGAAGGAATAACATACACTCTCAGTTGGTTATGGAAATCTATCTTACCATACAGATAAGTAGGAAGGAAGGGATAGAAGAAAAGGGGGAAGGGTGCCGAGAGAAGGGAGGGCAGACTGCGGGAGGTGTTGGTCAGAAGCAAAACACAAGAGAAGGGACAGGGTGAAAGGACAGAGAGAAAAGAAGAAATGGGAAAAAATAGGATGGAGGGAAACACACTTTTCACACTAATAAACGACTGGAAAAATATTAATTGCTCATGAGTAGGCCAAACTAACAATAAAAATGACAATTCTACTTAAATTAACACATTCAATGCCCTAACAATCAAACTACCAAAAAATTAATTTGTAGAACTAGAAAAAAACACTAACAAGATTCATCTTGTTCATTAGAACAAAAGGGCAAGAATATCAAAGGAATTAATGAAAAAAAAGATGAAGGTGGCCTACCCAAACCAGATCTCAATCTATATTATAAAGTGGTAATCACATCTTTCAAGAAATTATCAAGGAAAATTGCCCTGATATTCTAGAACCAGAGAGGAAAAAAAGATATTGAAAGAACCCACCGACCACCTTCTGAAAGAGATCCCAAAAGGAAAACTCCTAGTAATATAATAGCCAAATGCCAGAGTTCCCAGCTCAAGGAGAAGATATTGCAAGCAGCCAGAAAGAAATAATTCAAGTATTGTGGAAACACAATCAGGATAACACAAGATTTAGCAGCTTCTGTATTAAGGGATCAAAAGGCTTGGAATATGATATTCTGGAGGTCAAAGGAGCTAGAATTAAAACCAAGAATCACTTACCCAGAAAAACTGAGTATAATACTTCAGGGGAAAAAAATAGACATTCAGTGAAATACAGGACTTTCAAGCATTCTTGATGAAAAGACGAGGGCTGAATAGAAAATCTGACTTTCAAATGAAAGAATCAAGGGAAACATGAAAGGGTAAACAGGAAAGAGAAATCATAAGGGACTTAATAAACTTGAACTGTTCACATTCCTACATGGAAAGATGGTATTTGTAACTCATGAGACCTTTCTCAGTATGAGGGTGTACACACACACACACACACACAAACATAGACATAGACAGAGGGCACAGGGTGAGTTGGATATAAAGGAATGATATCTAAAAAATAAAATTAAGAGGTGAGAGAGGACTATACTGGGAGAGGGAGAAAGGGAGAGGCAGAATGGGGTAAATTATCTCACATAAAAGAAGCAAGAAAAAGTTTTTACAATGGAGGGGAAGAGGCAGAAGGTGAGAGGGAATGAGTGAACCTTACTCTCATCAGGTTTGGCTTAAGGAGGGAATAACATACAAATCTATCTTACCCTACAGGAAAGTAGCGGGGAAGGATATAAGAGAGGGGGCGATGACAGAAGGGAGGGTAAATGGGAGAAAGGGCTAATTGGAAGCAAACACTTTTGAGGAGGGACAGGGTCAAAGCAGAGAACAGAATAAATGGGGGACAGGATAGGATGGAGGTAAATATAGCTAGTCTTTCACCACATGACTGTTATGGAAGTGTTTTGCATGAGTACACATGTTTAACCTATATCCAACTGCTTGCCTTCTCAACAAAGGTGGATAGGGAGGGAGGAAGGGAGAGAATGTGGAACTCAAAGTTTTAAAAACAAATGTTAAAAACTGGTTTTACATGCAACTGGGAAATAAGATATAAAGGCAACGGGGTACAGAAATCTATCTTGCCCTACAGGAAAACAGAAGGGAAGGGGATAAGAGAAGGGATGGGAGGTGACAGGACAGAGGGCAGATTGGGGGAAGGGGTAATCAGAATGCACACAATCGGGGTGGGGGGGAGATGGGGAGAAAATTTGGAAGTCAAATCTTGTAGAAGTGAATGCTGAAAACTAAAAGTAAATTAATTAATTTTTTAAAAAGAAAAAAAATAAAGTGGCAATCATTAAAAATATTCTGGTACTGGCTAAGAGACAGAGTGGTGGATCAAAGGAATAAATTATGTATACAATACACAGTAGTAAATGACCATAGTAACTTAGTGTTTGATAAATGCAAATATCCCAGATTTTTGGACAAGATCTCGCTATCTGACAAAAACTGCTGGGAAAACTGGTTAGCAGTTTGGCAGGAACAAGGTACTACAGACCAACATCTCACACTGTATACTAAGATAAGGTCAAAATGGGTAGATGATTTAGATATAAAGGGTGATATCATAAGCAAATTAGGGCATGAAATAGTTTACCTTTCAGATCTATGGATAAGTGAAGGATTTATGCACAAAGAAGGATAAAGAGAATTATGGGATAGAAAATGGATAATTTTGATTACATTAAATTAAAAGGTTTTTTTTTGCACAAACAAAATCAATGCAGCCAAGATTATAAGCAAAGCAAAACCTACAGTGAAAATATACAGGGGGTTTCTCTGATAAATGCCTCATTTTTCAGATATATAGAGACCTTAGTCAAATTTATAAGAATATGAGTCATTCTCCAATTGAGATAAATGGCCAATGCATATGAACATGCAGTTTTCAGAGGAAGAAATCAAAGCTATCTATTGTCATATAAAAAATGTTCTAAATCACTACTGATTAGAAGACACGCAAATTAAAACAACTTTGAGGTACCTCACACATATCAGATTGGATAATATGACAGAATAGTAAAATGACAAATGTTGAAGGAGATGTGCAAAGATTGGGACATTGATGCACTGTTGGTGGAGTTGTGAACTGATCTAACCATTCTGGAAAGCAATGCAGAACTATGTTCAAAGAGCTATAAAATTATGCATACCCTCTGATGCAGCAATACTGCTACTAGGTCTGTATCCCAAAAAAAAATTTTTTTAAAGAAAAGAAAAAGGAACTATATGTATAAAATATTTATGGTGGCTCCTTTTGTGCTGGCCAAGAATAGGAAATTGAAGGAATGCCCATCCACTGGGGAATGGCTGAACAAGGTGCAGCACATGACTATAATAGAATACTATTGTGCTGTAAGAAATGATAAGCAGGACACTTTCAGAAAAACCTGGGAAGATTGAAATGAACTGATTCAAAGTGAAGTAAGCAGAACCAGGAGAACCAGTCGATATCTGGCCACTAGACCCAGATGGCTCTGGAGGATAAAGTGAGGCTGGTGACTCAGCATAGTCCTCCTTCATTCAAATTCTAGTCAATTGCAAGTGATGTCATCATCTCCCTGATGTCATGGTCCTCCTGAAGAACAAAGGACAAACCACAACCACAATATGGAAATATGCTTTCTTGACTGCACATGGATAACCTATATCAAATTGTTTACTATCTCAGGGAGGGTGAACAGGAGGGAGGAGAAGTTAGAACTCAAACATTTAAAAACGAATATTAAAAAATGCTTTTACATGTAATTTTGAAAAAAAATTTAACATAAAAAATGAATTATTTACTCAGTAGCCTTACAAAGAACATGTAACAAGGATAGAGTTAAATCCAAGCTTAGACTATTGCTTTGCTTCTTTATTTCTTTTTAGATAGCATCTCCTAACCCCTCCTTCTGAAACTCAGACAAATAAGTAGGAAACAGGGTTAAAAGATTTAAATTAGAAAAATGTGGTTTTGGGCAACTTACTATAGATCTCACAACTTTCTTAGTAATTAACTGAAAGCCATGATTTTTCCGTACTACAAAAAAGGCCTAATTAAATGACAGTTTTCAACAGAACGAAAATGAAGAATTTATTTTAAATTTAATCAAAGTGAGAAATGTAAGCATTTTCCAAAAACATTTTGTTAGTAATATAAACAGAAAAAACATTTTTCTAAAGTATTTAGTATGCAAAGAATTACTCTAAAACTTGTTTTGAAACTGGTTTCACTGGTAACACATAAAGTACATAACAACAGAATTTAGCAATGGTGATGTGTATCTACATGCAGTCGGGGAGAAAGTATAGACTTTAGTATATTTTAGATCTTTAAAATTAGACATGTCCATGCTGTAATTTGGTGCCATGTTTTTTTAAATAAATTCTTAGAGGATTCCACATACCTTATAATCCAACAACCATACAATCATTGAAAATTAATTATTTGAAAAAAAAATTAATTATTTGACAGTTTGTTGAACAAATTTTGATTAAAAACAGCCAATATATCTTCATTTCACATGATGAAAGGCTTTCTGAGCATAGTACAGAATACTTAATAAAAGAAATGGCCATATCCTAGCAGTTTTAGAAAGCATTTGACAAAGTTCCACATTAAAGGTTAGCAGCTGGAATAAAAGTCATAAAACAAGAAAATTGGAATTGGAGTGATAAAACACTAATCATCAGGAAAACAAATGGAAAATTACTAAGTAAAGAAGAGATAAGCCATGGCAAAATAAGGCTTAAAGATGAATTCCAGAATTTCCGTTGGTTTTATTATATGTAATAGAAACTACATTAAACACGGACATCTTAAATTTGTAGACATTACAAAATACAATGGTATTAGAAATAGTACTTTAGATGATCAAAGACTTGGATTACTAGAAATGAAAACACATATAAATACCACATATGTAAATGTGGTTAACTGAACTCAAGAGCAAAGTTATTAAAGAATATAATACTGATCAAGATGGTGAAGTCAAACTGAGGAGAAAAATCTCATAATGGGCTTTCAAAACATAAACCATTTAATTTGAGGATGAGAAGGGAATACATTTCTTGAGATAAAATATCTCCCAACCCTTATTCAGTCTATAATTTTAGGTGATTATCATTAGACACAGGAAGAAAAACAGATTATCTTGTTCACCCTTTGTGAAAGCAAAATGACAAAAGGCTAATATTAACCTATACTTTAATATAATTTTGATCAATCATACCACAGAGACCTGCAACATCAGTTAACAGTAGTGAGAGATGCTACAGTTACTGTTGTTTCTAATTAGGTCACCTTGTTGCAAAATACCTTAGTAAATGAGGTGTAACATTTTAGGATTCAACCTTCCTCAAAAAGAAGTAACTTTTCAACAGCTATTGCACTTCCTGTTGGAGTACATTTGAATAAAAGCAATCTATAGATAAACATATACTTACCTAGGATTCAACATAAAAAATACAAATATTTTCATATCTTTGATTATTTCTCTCAGAAAACTAAAATATCTACAGTAACCTTTTATCTTGGCTATATCTTGCTGAGTCCATACAGTAGTCCCAAAAGCAAGACAAAGGACCTGGGAAAAAGCTATGTATATCCATGTGCTAGGACATTTAAAGAATAATTATAAAAAGGCACTTCCTATGTATGGTTGTAGAGGGTGTCAGACATTCTCGTAAGCCTTGGGCCCCAAGACACTAAAAGAAGGGAGGTATCAACAATTAAAAACGCAAGGCACGTGTGCAGCCCTTAGACATATAGAGGCAAGGATTGAGGATATCAATGGTAGCAATATAAAAGGATACTATTCTTTAGAAACACATAGCTCATTCATGTTCCAAAATAGACAAAATCAATCAACAAGTATTTATTGAGTGTCTACTACTATGTGCAAAGCACTGTTAAGTGCTAGGACTAGGAAGAATGAAACAACAGTTACTCAAAAGGAGCTCGTATTCTAACGGAGGGCACATACACGTATATGCACAATAAATACAAAGACAATAAGTACAAATGAATGTAAAGCATGTAAACAAAAGGTAATTTGGGTAAGATGGCATGAAAGGTTTTGTGCAGAAAGTGGTACTTGAGCTTGCAGGCTAGAGGAAGAGAGGGACTCTATGAGACAGGAGTGAGAAAGGAATACATCAGTCACAAGGGACGGCCAGCCAATCCAAAGGCGCAGAAAAAGGACATGAAGTGTGGTGTGTAAGGAACACAAAGAAGAGTGGTTTGGCTGTATCACAAATGTAGGAGGCAGAACAATGTCCAATGAGTCTGGAAAGACAGATTGGGAGGTTCTTGCCAATATGGCTTCCTGAACAGAAGGAAAAAGCCCAGGTCCCACATCCCTAATCACGAGGTACATTAAATAAGAATAGAAATATAAGCCTTGTAATAATAAATAAACATGTTTCCTTAATTGTCTCTTGTAATTATTGGATATTATGGCTCTTAATTGTTCCTCAATTTTGAAAAATTATTGTTTAATGGTAAATGAAACAATTCACAAGATGAAAGCAAAGAAGTGTTTCAACAATCCGGCCAGCAGCTACTGTGGGGGTGAAAGACCAACACAAGCCCAACAAGAAGAATGCTGCCAAAGCCCAGGTTCTTCTGAGCTCCTTTACTAAGGAAAGCAACGTTAAGGGGTGAACAATCTTAACTTTAATCCAGCATACAAATATCATTCACTTAGTTCAGGGGGAAAAGCCAGCACCCTGAACTTCAGAGCAAATACAAACAAATTACAAACATCGACAGAGAGACCAAATACAATTCGTAGTTACCAACATCTAAGTTCAGCCCGGGAGTTCATAACAAAGGCCGGCCCAGAGTCATGCATGCCACCGCAGCTGTGGGTAAGAACTCCGTGAAAGAGAAAGCCAACCCCTGGTTTTATATCTTTTTCAGGGTCAAGGGTGAGTCACACATGTGACTCACCCACGTGACCTGAAATCATCACAAAGAGGCGACTTAAACCCACATGGTCTAAAAGCCTCTGATGTCCCAAACATGCCACTCAAACCCATGTAAACTAGGCCCTCCCCTGAGGCAAGGAGGTCACCAAGGACTCCCAATCTAATCAAGGAAACAAAGGCCAAAGTCTTCAAGGGCACTTGGTAGAACTGAGTGCTAAGAGCCCATTTTGATTGCCAACACAAGAGGTTACAAGACAATGACACAAAATAGACATGGAATTTGAAAGATTCATCCAGATTATTTCACTTCTGCAATCAGGTAAGGAACTAATAATCTCTGCCCACTATCCTTCTCTTATATAATCAATCTCATCTGAGGTCATCTTTGTCCCTGACCACTTTCCATACAGAATAGCAAAGTACTTCATCATTGACATAATTTACAACTACTCACGGTGAAAATAAACTCCATGAAAAATTCTCTGAAAATGGAAATATAAGACAAAGGAAAAAATGGAAAGATAAATGAGAGTGATGCAAGAAAATCACGAAAACTGAATTAACAACTTGGTTTAAAGAGGCATGAAAATACTGATGAAAATAACAACATAAAAAACAGAACTGAACAAATGGTATAAAAGAGGTACAAAAATTCACTGAAGAAAGAACTCCTTAAAAAGAACTGGCCAAATGAAAAAGAGGTACAAAAGCTCACTGAAGAAAACAATTCCTTAAAAATTAAATTGGGCAAGTAGAAGCTGAGACATGAGACATCAAGAAACAATAAAACAAAGTCAAAAGATTGTGATAGAATACTATTGTGCTATAAGAAATGAAGAGCAGGATAGTTTCAGGGAAAAAAAATTGGGAAGACTTATATGAACTGATGCAAAGTGAAGTGAGAAGAACCAGATCTTTCTATACGGTAACAGTGATATTGTAACAATGATCAACTGTGAAAAACTCAGCTACTCTCATCAATACGATGATCCAAGCCAATTCCCAAGGACCCATGATGAAAAATGTTCTCCACCGCCAGAGAGAACTATGAACTCTTGATGGCAAATGGAAGTATAATTTTCTCACTTTATTTTTCTTGCTTCATTTTATGATATGGCTAATATGGACATTATGTTTTACAGGATTTCACACGTATAATTGATATAATATTATTTGCCTTGGTAGAGGAGGAATGATAAGGAGGGAAAACATTTAAACTAAAAAAAAAGAAAATTGAAATATGAAGATACTTTAGTTTAAAATGACTTCCTCTATTACAAATAGATGGAACAAATGAAACAGGACACCAGGGCACTAATGTATTAACAGAGTATAAATCTCAAAGTATTTCCAAGTACAGAACAAATAGAAATTATCCACAATATTATTGAATTACCCCAAAGTGAAAAGAAGACAAAATGATTTGAGTCTATTATAATCTAAAGAAGTGCCAGATTTAAAACAACAACAACAAAAGGAGTTTCATAGACTATTTTCTTTCACGCCTTCTGAAACAATTTGTGCATTTTAGTTATTGAGTATTCTTTAAATGTTTTGTCGAAATCACCTGTAAATCTACTGGGACTATAGCTTTTGTTTTCCTTTAGTGTGTTCCTTTTCAATTCAATCATTCTTTATGAAAATAGATTTTTTTTTACAAGGTCTCTGTGTAAATGTTCATTTGGATCTTTTTAAAAATTCTCAGTTTTAGTGGCATACAGAACTGTGCATAAGAGGTTTTGATCATTTTTATTTCTTCTCTATTGGGATTTCACCTTGCTTTTTTTTACTGTTAATGTTTTTTCAAAAATCTTTAATCAACAATTAAAAGTAAAAGTCAAAAGTTTAAGATGATACAAGAAGTCAGACAACAAATTCAAAAAGTAACTTTCAAAGCTGTCCTGTCTGTCTATGCCTCCTTCTGTTCATTTAAACAAATGTGTCAATGACCCTCTGTCTTTTTCCAGCCATGCTACTGCAATCTGCACTCTCAATTCTCCTCCTGCTCACTAGGGAGGAAAAAAGAAAAGAAAAGAAAAATTCTTGTAATAACTACCCATACTCAAACAAAACAAATTCCTACATTGGTAAAAAAAAAAAAATATGCTAAATATGCACCTTGAGTACATCACCTCTGGGTAGCATGTTTCACCACTGGTCCTCTAGAAACATGGTCATGCACACAGCTTTATTAAATTTTTCAGAATTGTTTGTCTTTACAAGGTGGTTGTTACTGAATAAATTGGCTCTTCTCACTTCACTCACAATCACTACATACAAGTCTTTCTAGATTTCCCTTCCTTTCATTGTTTGCTAGTAATTTCTTACAATGCAATACTATGTTACATATATATATATATATATATGTGTGTGTGTGTGTGTGTGTGTATACACACACACACACACACACACACACACACACACACACACACACACCATAACCTGTTCCACAATTCCCCAATTGATAGGCACCCCCTCAAGTCTCAATTTTTTTGCCCATTAACTAAAAGAACTACTAAAATGTTTTTGCACATATGGGTCTTTTTTCCACGGTTTCTTGGGGGCACAGTTTAGTAACTTTGAGAGTACAGTTCCAAATTGCATTCCAGAACAAATGGACCAATATACAGCTCTACTTAAATAGTGCACTGCTGTTGCGCCTGTCCTGCAACAATTCTCATTTTTTGTTTGTCATCTTTCCCAATCTGAAAGGATGAGGTGAAATTTCATACTTGCTTCAATTTACATTTATTCATTTATGGTGATTAGGGTAATTAGGGTAGTTTTTTTCATAAGGTTGCTGATAGGCTGTGTTTCTTCTTTAAGAATTACCTGCTAAGGAGGTGTGGAGCCAAGGTGGCAGCTGGAAAGCAGGAACTTGCTTAAGCTCTCCCCCAGGTCCCTCCAAACACCTGTGAAAAATGGTTCTGAACAAATTCTAGACCTGTAGAACCCACGAAACAGCATAAGGAAGCAGGACTCCAGCCCAGGAAAGCCTGGATGGTCACTGGGGAGGGTCTATCCCACGGAGCTCGGAGTGGAGTGGAGCACAGCCCGGCATGGGATAGGACAAACCAAACTGGGAGCCAGGTATAACAGGTCATAGCGCCCTGAATCAGTGAGCAGTGGCAATTACCAGACTTCTCAACCCACAAACACCAAAGACAACAGAGAAGGTTAGTGGAAAAAGCTGCAGGGACAGAGTGAAAGGAGTTCGAGGTTTGGCCACCACTCCGGGGCAGCAGAGGTGGTGCAGCTCTGAGGCTGCTTCCAGAACTCCAGCTGTGGTTGCTTCTGGCCCCAGGTCCACCCTGTGGGAGGAATTAAGCAGCAGATCAGAGCAGGAGTACAGAGCCTGCTTGGATCTGGGTTGTGGTTCTGGTTGGCGGTTCTTGGGGGAGAAGGAGAACTGGTGTGGCAGAACTTGCTGAGAAGAAGTAGCTCTGAAAATAGCAGCACAGCCCCTCAAGCCTGGGACAAAGTACTCTCTTACTCTACAAGCAGTCATACCCTGACAAAAAGTTCAAGGGCCAAGTAGTTGGCTGGGAACATGAACAGGCAGCAAAAACAAACTCAGACACAAACACAAACTCTAGATTCCTTTTTTTGGTGACAAAGAAGATCAAAACATACAGCCAGAAGAAGTCAACAAAGTCAAAGAGCCTACAACAAAAGCCTCCAAGAAAAGCATGAACTGGTCTCAGGCCATGGAAGAGCTCAAAAAGGATTTGGAAAAGCAAGTAAGAGAAG
This sequence comes from Trichosurus vulpecula, assembly GCF_011100635.1. Classification (NCBI taxonomy): domain Eukaryota; kingdom Metazoa; phylum Chordata; class Mammalia; order Diprotodontia; family Phalangeridae; genus Trichosurus; species Trichosurus vulpecula. The sequence goes on along the minus strand of NC_050580.1, from coordinate 210,619,243 downwards.
TAGAGGAAAAATTGGGAAGAGAGAGTGATGGAAGAAAATCATGAAAAACGAGTCAATGACTTGCTAAAGATGACCCAAAAAATACTGAAGAAAATAACACCTTAAAAGATAGACTAACTCAAATGGCAAAAGAGCTCCAAAAAGCCAATGAGGAGAAGAATGCCTTGAAAGGCAGAATTACCTAAATGGAAAAGGAGGTCCAAAAGACCACTGAAGAATATACTACCTTAATAGTTAGATTAGAGCAAGTGGAAGCTAGTGACTTTTTGAAAAATCAAGATACTATAAAACAGAATCAAAGGAATGAAAAAATGGAAGACCATGTAAAATATCTCACTGGAAAAACCACTGACCTGGAAAATAGATCAGGAGAGATAATTTAAACATTACTGGACTACCTGAAGCCATGATCAAAAAAAAAGCATAGACATCATCTTTCAAGAAATTATCAAGGAGAACTGCCCTGATATTCTAGAGCCAGAGAGTAAAATAGAAATTGAAAGAATTCACCAAGAGCCTCCTGAAAAAGATCCCAAAAAAAAAAACTCCTAGGAATATTGCTGCCAAATTCCAGAGTTCCCAGGCTAAGGAGAAAATACTACAAGCATCCAGAAAGAAACAATTTGAGTATTATAGAAACACAATCAGGATAACACAAGATCTATCAGCTTCTACATTAAGTGACTGAAGACCTTGGAATGTGATATTCCAGAGGTCAATGGAGCTAGGATTAAAACCAAGAATCACCTACCCAGCAAAACTGAGTATCATGCTCCAAAGCAAAATATGGACTCTTAAGGCAAAATATGGACTTTCAATAAAATAGAGGACTTTCAAGCTTTCTCAGTGAAAAGACCAGAGCTGAATAGAAAATCTGACTTTCAAACACAAGAATCAAGAGAAGCATGAAAAGGTAAACAAGAAAGAGAAATCCCAAGGGACTTACTAAAGTTGAACTGTTTTGTTTACATTCCTACATGGAAAGATGATGTGTATAATTCATCATACCTTTCTCAGTATTAGGGAGGGTGAAGGGAATATACATATATATAGACAGAGGGCACAGTGTGAGTTGAATATGAAGGGACGATATCTAAAAAAATAAAATCAAATTAAGGGATGAGAGAGGAATATATTGAGAGAGAGAGAAAGGGAGAGATAGAATGGGGTAAATTATCTCGCATAAAAGTGGCAAGAAAAAGCAGTTCTGTAGGAAGGAAAGAGGGGGCAGGTGAGGGGGAATGAGTGAATCTTGCTCTCATTGGATTTGACTTGAGGAAGGAAAAACATACAAACTCAATTGGGTATCTTACCCCACAGAAAAGGAGGAGGAAAGCATTAAAAAAGCGGGATGATAGAAGGTAGGGCAGATAGGGGGAGGAGGTAATCAAAACACTTTTGAAAAGGGACAGGGTCAAGGGAGAAAACTGAATAAAGGGGGACAGGACAGAATGGAAGGAAATATAGTTAGTCTTTCACAACATGAGTACTGTGGAAGTGTTTTACATAATGATACATGTGTGGCCTATGTTGAATTGCTTGCCTTCTTAGGGAGAGTGGGTGGGGAAGGAAGAGGGGAGAGAATTTGGAACTCCAAGTTTTAAAAGCAGATGCTCAAAAAAAAGTTGCTTTTGCATGCAACTAGGAAATAAGATATACAGACAATGGGGCATAGAAATCTATCTTGCACTCCAAGAAAGTAAGGGGAAAGGATATGGGGTAGGGGGTGGGGAAGAGTAGGGTGACAGAAAGGAGGGCTGCCGGGGGAATGGGGCAATCAGAATATATGTCATCTTGGAGTGAGGGGGAGGGCAGAAATGGGGACAAAATTTGTAATTCAAAATCTTGTGGAAATCAATGCTGACAACTAAAAAATATTAAACAATAATAAAAAAGAAAAAAATTAAATAAAAAAAAGAATTACTTGCTGTGGGGCAGCTGGGGGGGCAGGGCAATGAATAGAGTACCAGACCTGGAGTCAGGAAGACCCAAGTTCAAATTCAGCCTTAGACACTAGACATTTACTGTGTGACCTTGGGCAAGTCACTTAACCCCAATTGCCTTGCCTTCCCCCCCCCAAAAAAATTACTTGCTCATATTCTCTGATAATTTATCTATTGGGAAATGGTTTATATTTTTTAAATTTAAGTTCCTTACATACCTTGGATATGAGACTGTTAACAGAAAAATTTGGTAGAAATATTTTTTCCCTGTTTCTGTTTCCCTTTTAATTTTAACTGCATTAGTTTTGTTTGTGCAGAATAATAATTAATTTTATACAATCAGAACTGTCCTTTTATCGTCTGTGATCCTCTTTACCCCTTGTTTGATCATGAACTCTTCCCCCTATCCAGAGCTACGAAAGGGATCTCCTTCCTTGTTCCTCTATCACATGACCTTTTATTTATTTGGGGTATATCTTGATAAATAATTCAGTCCCTTTACAATTCTGAAAGTACAGCTGAAGAATGGCACTTATTGGTGGTAACTGTTTTAAATGTGTTCTCATTAACTCTAATTTCTCTCAACACATGTAGTCACAGCATTTTTCTCTATATCTTTATGTTTATTGTATGTTGACCAGAGAAAAACAAGGTGCTTGTAGGTATTGCCTTCATCCATTGGCTCAATGTGACCTCCACGTTCAAGCCTTTAATCTATTTCTCTTTTTTTGTGGCTTTTTTGGGTTTTTTTTTGGGGGGGGGGACAGGGTAATTGGGGTTAAGTGACTTGCCCAAGGTCACACTGCTAGAAAGTGTGTCAAGTGTCTGAGGCCGGATTTGAACTCAGGTTCTCCTGACTCCAGGGCCGGTGCTCTACTCACTGCACCACCTAGCTGCCCCTCTATCTTTCTTTAAGTTAAAAACTTTATGCTATTAAGTGTAAATGATATTTTTATATCATTGAGAAAAGATTTGATGAGCTAAAGCAGCTATTTAATTTTTTCGCCAGTGGAACCATGTAATGACAATTTAGATTTAAGGATCTTTCCCACCCATTAACAGGTCATGTGACCTGCTTATGTCACAGGAAGGAGTTTGCTGAGAGGAAAAGAAAAGTGTGTCACAGGAAATGCTGAGAGAGAGAACAGTTAGAGCTGAGAGAAAGAGCAGAGGTGTGGTGGCTGTGAGTTTTTGGGAAGGCCCCAGCAGGGGGTGGATGGTTATGGGATGGCGAGGCTCCATGCTGTGATACTGTGTTTTTAAGTTCCTTGCTGTTATGATAAAGTGGGCTTATTACTTGTGGGAGTTAGTTGCTTGGTTATGGGATCTGGTCCTCTGGTGTCTGAATAAACGTTTTACTTCTTCTACCTTCTCTATGGAGAGTCTCTCATATGTTGTGATAAAGAACTACGTAGGCATATTCACGATTATTGTCGATGTCGTGTTTATTGCCTTGCTAATACAAACCATATAGTGATGTCATTCGTGTAGCATAAGTAATTAATAATATTTTTTAGTTTAACTTTCTCTTTAATTGGTAGTTAAATGAAAAAGTTTTTCACATGGTCATCAAGTACTACAATGTTATTATGATGGTTGGGGCTATGTTATATATTTATGGTACAATAATGAACTATGAGTGCAGAAACAAATGAAAGACTTTGCAGTAATCACAAAGGCTATCTAAATGTTACTGCGCCTTTCAGGCACCTTGTACAGCAATAATCACAAAATCAAAAATAAGTTCTTTTATACCCCTGGAACTTTTTAGTGTACTTTTTTTTTGCTCCTCAGTCAATACATTGATTTCTACCAAGTGTTTTTACACACGCACACATACATATGTGTAAATGTGAATGCTATGTGTGTGAGTATATAAACATATAATTAGCTTACCTTTTGAGAAATATTTTGTATCTTTTGGTAAGAGATGGATATATGATGCCTTCTGTTAAGAAAACTGGGACTGGGCTCATACTTGAGGAGATGTGAATAATATGCTTTTGTGCTGATGTGATTTATATACTTATGAGACAATCTGAGCCAATAATATTGAATTTTATCCAAACCTACAACCCTTCTAGTTTGTGGAAGCTTCAGTCCTCTCCACTAATATAATTGTTTAGTTATTATGTGGCTCCTAATAGTTTTGCACCACATCTCAAATCCCACTTCAAAGTATATATGTATTCTGCCTCTAATCAGAAATAATCTTCCCTCACTCAAAAGTGTCACATTGATTTTGAAAAGCTAATAAAAAGTATTTTGCCCAAACTGTATACAACAATGATCATTTCCTTATGTGGAGAAACCGGCCAACTCAAAGAAAAAAAAGTCTGTCAAATATATTTGGAGAGGGAAGTTTTTGAGTAAAGAAGTTAATTTTTAAATCCCCCACTTTAATGGCTTCTGGAAGAAAGAAATTTTTGTCTTCAAGGCAGCTTAACTTCCTTTTTCCAAGTAGTTTTATTTTGGTTTTCTTTGCATTTACATATAACTATTGTGTACATTGTTTTCCTGGTTCTGTGGACTTTATTCTGCATTATTTCATGTAAGTCTTCTCATGTTTCTCTAAATTTTTAATATTCACCTGTGGATCTTAATGGCCAAGAAAATCACTTCATAATATAAGTATCTCCCCACCTCCACTCCTATCTGTGGCTGAAGAATAAAAAAAGGCTTATCACGACTATGTATAAAGTCCAAGATCCTTTTAAATACATGGATCACCAGAAAGCTAGCTACATAAACAAACCATAGCATATGGATAAAAAATGGCTGTGAAAGTAGTTTCCAAAATTGTGAGCTACATGGATTATTTTTGTTTAGACATCTGATTCATATTTGAGAATTAAAGTTCAGTGTTTCTGAACTACTCAAAAATTCTAAGAATTTGGTTCAAATAAGGGCAAGACTCAAGGAAAAAAAAAGAAAGCAAGTGGAAGAACCAGGGATCTGAATCAGGGCTTGGTGAAGACATAGGAGAAGGAATGGAACACTTCAATTATCTTTACTTGGGGTAATCCAGTCCTTTTCATTTTTGTTTCTTTCAGCGCCACATCTACCACCTATGCACATTACAATGTAGGTAAATGAAAAAAGGTTTGTGAATTTCAAGAAGACTTTGCGGATAGTTTCCATTTTCTTCTCTTTAATATCCTCTTCCCCTCTATCCTTAAATGCCATCAAGATAACTTTACTCAGTTCTTTGAAGCCTTCTTTAAAATGGTCTTATCCTCCCCCATCCTCTCTCCGAGGTAATACTGCTCATAAACTTACACCAACCATTTCCATGCTTTTACAAACCAGCATTGTCTTTGGCTGCCCTATCACTCCACTTGGAAAATAAGGTGCATTTGCTTACTGATGCGATTTTTAGGCTCTTTTAGTCTTCTTATTATGGCAACTGAATTAGACACATTAGTTAAATTTCTCTAAAAAAAATTATAGTATGTGCTTATGTCCTTTCTTCTGTTCATACCACATTTTTAATCATCAATAACTTGTCTGAAATGGTCAGGCTAGAATTGTTTCTGGTATAAATCCAACCTGGCCATAGTGAATAATCACTGATTCCAATAGGTGTAAGTGGTTTTAAAAAAAAAATGCTTTCTTGAAATAAAGTATCCAGGTTTTAAATGTGTTTTTCTAGTTTTGTGTTAGTTTTTCTCTTTGCTCTAACAATCCTAACAAGTAGGATCCAAATGCACAAAGATGGATGATTCAGGAACGACTCGTCAGAAACAACATGTTTTCTGTCTGTTCAAATATAATCAATGTCATTTTTTTTTGGGTTTTTATTCCATAGTCCCCATTTCCAATGCATGCTGATTGATTCTTTTCTTGAAGACTGATATGTAAGTGTGAAGCTTCCATGTGGTCTTTAAGTCTTCTGGTCTTTCTATTCCTTATTCTGGATCAGTATATTTCTTTCCATTCTTTATGATTATTGCATTTCCACTGATGTCACAGAGTTATCAAAATAGATGTTGATTTAATTTGGAAAGTCTTATCAAATCCTTTAGAATTTCTCTACCTTGTTATGCTCTGAAACAGATATTGGTGCATTATCTATAACAGTTCTTTCCCATTAGAGCCTGTAAACTCCTTGAGCACATGGGGCTGGTTTTTGCCTTTCTTTGTATTATCAACACTTAGCACAAAGCCTGGCACATTAATAAATGCTTGTTAATGTAATTTGATTTTCATGATATTCTTTTTTGCAAATACTTAAATAGCACAGAAATATAAAATGACCAAATGTATTAAAAATGATGTTTTTTGTTGCCTTTGGATACACAGTAAAGCCAACCAGCTTCCATAACTCCTTTGATTGACTCTCCCAGGAAAACCTGTGAGCCATCCTTTCATTTTGCTGTTAACTTTCTTCTTTATTGTAAATATCAGTTATAAAGAGAATATCAAGATTGATATGATTCAGTTCCAAGCAAGGATTCTTACATTTAGATTACAAACACAACTTAAACTATACAGATTATCTAAACATACTAGAGAGAGCCAGAGGAGGATAGTCCAAGCACCAAATCCCATAACAGGAAGGAGAAGACTGAATATATGAATAAACAGAATAAACTACGAAACACAGTGAAAAAATACTACAGGTTAAGAGAAGCACAAGAAGTAAACCCAGAAGAATAGAGTAACCCCACAACAATTACAAACAGAACCTCATAAAATTAAATCATGTGGTCACAAGGCTAACAAGAGGCGCTAAAAAAAGGGAAGCAGAAGATTAAAAAATGAAATTAGAATAAAATGAGAATTTGGGAGGACAATACTGAAAGGAGAATAAATAGCTCAGAAGAGAAAATATTGGATAAATCAGATAAGAAAAATTATGACAAGAAAAAATATTAAAGTCAAAAGTTTGGAAAATTGAAAAAAAAATTAAGAGTTTCTACATAACAAGTGATATAGAGAAGTGAGCCCAGAAAGGTTAAATTTAAAATAATCAGACTCTCTGAAAATCATGATCAAGAAAAAAAAACCTGGATACTTTATTTCAAGAAAGCATTTTTTAAATTGCCTCCATCAATTATATATGATTACATACCATTATGGCCAGGTTGGATTTATACCAAAAAATTCAAGATTGGTCCAATATTAGAAAAGACATGAAAATAATATGCTGAATTATTAATAAAATAAATATAAATCATATGATTAAATTAACACAAAGCTTTTTAACAATATGATACTCATTTGTGTTTGAAATGTTAAAAAGCACAGGAATAAATGGACTGTTACTTAGTATGGTAAAGAATAGCTACCTAAAACCAAGAACTACCATTATCTATAATGGGGAGATGATAATGGCCTTTCCAGTAAAACTAGGGGTAAAGTAACAGATGGCCCATTGTCATCACTATTATCTGATACAGTCCTAGCAAATGCTAGCTATAGCAATTAGACAAGAAAAAGAAATTGAGGGAACAAGAAGAGAATACAAAATTATCGCTTTTGGTTGATAATAGGATGGTATGCATACAGGATGCTAGAGTTAACTAAAAAATTTAAACAATAACTTGAGGAAAGTAGCAAGCCATAAAATAAAACTACACAAATCATCAGCTTTTCTGCTTGCTTACCAAGAAAAGCCAGTAGGAAAAGAAAAAAAAAGTTCATCTAGAGAACATCTAAAATATATGAGTCTGGCTATCAATATACATACAAGAATTATATCAGTACAACTTCAAAATACTTTTTGCAGAAATATAAGCATAAAGACATTATTTGTTCGGGATTGGGCCATGTTGACATAATTTTTAAAAGACAATATTACCTGAATTCACTTTCAAGACTCAGGACTACACCAATTAAACTACCAAAGGGTTACCTTATAGAATTGGGAAAAATTAGAATCTCAAAGGAAATAATGGGAGGAAATGTGGGAAGGCAAAGAATCTTGTAATATGAGATCTCAATCAATTCTATAAATCACTTATCATAGAAAGTATTTGGTATTGGTTAAAAATTTTAAGTTTATCACAGAATTGAGAATTATAAGAGAACTCAGCAGCCATATAGTCCAATCCAAAGACAAAAGGAATCCTTGCATATCCAACAAGTAACCATCCATCCTTTACTTGACCAAAAAAACAGCATATGTACACAAGACCCAGAAGCAACCGAACATAGTAGCATAGTAATGGATAAATGCAAAGATTCCAACTCCTTGGAGTAAAGATTCAGTATTTGGGAAAAAAGCTACAAAAGCTGGAATGTAGTCTAACAGAAATTAAATTTAAATCAACATCTAATATCATGTAACATAATTAAGTTTCAAATAGATATAAGATGTAGATATAGTAAGCTCCAAATGAATATAAGAACTAGATAATAAAGGACACATTATAAACAAACTAGAAGAAATTATGAGATATCTTTCACAGCTACAAAGTGGTAAAAAGTTCTTTACCAAAGAAGGGGATAGAGAGGATCACAGGAGCCAAATCAGATAATTTAGAATACATAAGATTTGAAAAAGTTTTACATATAACAAAATATTGCAGTTAGAATTAGAGAGGAAATGGTTAATAGGGAAAAATTTTTTGCAAATTTCTATGATAAAGGTCTGCTATCCAAAATACATGGAGAAAGTAGGGTAAGAATGAGATTAATCCCCAGCAGATCATAGAATCATAGTACTTGAATAGGTTATTCTCAATAGATGATGAACCACTGACAATCGTATGAAAAAAAATTGTCCAAATAGTTAATGAGAGAAATGTAATTTAAAATAACTCTGAGGTTCCACCACAAACCCATCAGACAAGTAAATATAATTAAAAACAGATATTTATACTTGTTGGAGGAACTATGGGAAGATGTGCATACTAATGCACTGTTAGCAGACCTGTGAAGTGGTTCAACCATTCTGGAAAGCAATTTGGAACTACATCCAAAAAGTTACCATGCTCTGACCCTGCAATATCAATATAAGCTATTAGAGATCCAAAAAGATCCAGGAAAGAAGGAAAGGACCCACAAGTATGAAAGTATTCAGAGCAGCATTTTTTGTTATAGCAAAGAACTGGAAACAAACTGGATGGCTATGCTTGGGTAACAACAACAAAGGTTTTCACAAATCATATAAGGCATATGAACATAGGAGAATATCACCGTGCCATAACAAAAAGTGATTCAAAGGAATGGATGCAGAGAAATTCTGGAGGACTTAGATGAACTGATACAAAATGAAGTGAACAGAACCAAGGGAACAATGTGTACAAACACTGTAATACTGTAAAGGGAAACAACTGTGGAAGACTTTCAGCCTATGATTGATATAATGCGAAAAATTAGAACTCCAAGAGAATGATAACAAACCATACTTCCCACGTCTTGGCCTAGAGGCAATAGAGCGGAATGAGCCAAATACAGGTGTGGAATAAGCCAAATTTTTAGATATAACCCATTTAAATCTATTTTCTGAGAGTCTACTTATTTTTCACAAGGGCTTTTCTTTTATTGGTGGGGGGAAGATAAGGGTGGAATAAGTAAGATAATGTAAAAAAAAAAAGCATCGCAATAAATCATTTAAAATACAAATGGAAGAGACCAGAAGGAAATGCAAAAGAAACCTCACAAGCAGAGCAGTGTTATAACTATTATGATGAATTAGAATTATGAAAAAAAGGAAGTTCATAGTGGAAAAACACACGGAAGGTAATTCAACTTCACAGCTTCAAATACAATTCCTTTTTGTTTTTCTTTGCCTATAGAAATGTTCGGATTTTTTTTACGTTTACTAAAGTCATAATAAAAAAGAAAAAACTTAAAAGATATGACAACATATTAATGATAAAATAAGGGATGTAAGGCTACATTTTTCAAAGTACAGAAGAATGAAAAAATGAGTATCATGATATCATGATGACCATATCAATAACACCACACTCACCAAGTAGCTAAAAATCATTTTTTCCATAAAATGTTTTCTACATTTTTTGACTTTGCAGATTTCTTTTTATATCTTGCCTCATTTTCTCAGAATCTCTTCAAAGGTGGGTTTCTTTTGATTTCACTCCAAACTGCCTATGATGAAAATTAGTTTCTTTTTCTTGCCAAAAACTTAAGGCAAAATAATGGTTTTTATTTTCAGTATTTCTTCAACTCTTTAATTTTAATCTGGTATATACTTTTCCTCATTAAAGACAACCCAAACAAGTACTTTATAAAAACATCATCTACAATGTCCCAAAAACAGGAATAGAAGAACTTTTATCAGAAGATTAACAGAATTAGAAATGTGTTTCCAAGGCTTAGAGACATAAACATTACATGTATTATCATGAAGCTATTAAAAAAACCTTTGTAATTTACTGTTAACATTTTCTAGAAAAGGAACTTATGAATTTGATGAAATAAAACTAACCAAACAGAATGGAAACTGTCCACGTGGTTGTTTTTCCCTCACTAGATGCCAGAAAACAAATTTTAAAACTATTGTTGAAATTCTGAAATAGTATGCAGCAAAAACAACTCCTAATAGCACAAACTGTGGTCAATTTAATATTCAAACAACTAAAGACTCAATAATAATACTGATACATATGGCCTCATGAAAATAAACTGGTTCAAAGTAAGACTTTATATGAAATATTTGCTGGAAACGATAGAATCTTTCTCCCTAACACTTATAATTAAATTTAATATGTTATGCATGCTTTTCATTATCTCCTAAAAGAACAATGATTGAAAAGAAGGAAGTCAGCTAAGGAGGAATAAACATTACCCAGGATAATTTACTCTGACATACTCATTCTTCTCCCATGTCACATACCTTGGATGCCTGAGGTGTTGATATTACATGAACAGTGCTTGGCTTGACTCCATTAGCCTTTGAACGTTTGTAAAGAGCAAACCTGCTTTTCCTACGTCCTCGGTCTCCATTAGGAAGTGCACCATTGTACCTAAGAAAACAGGTATAAGAGTTCACATATTTGAAAATGAGACGGTAACAATCAAAGTAAAGGATAAAACAAGGGAAAAGACAATCAACCATAAAACATGTGCCACTAAATAATGTCCCACAGTGTGGGACAAGACAGACCTTATTAGTGACCAAATTTTAATTACCAAATTTGAGGGTAATTTATAGATAATTATAGGTTTCTTACTCGGCAAGGCTGGTACTAGCATTGACAATTTAGTAAACTTACATTAAACATTTCAGCTATTGAACCTAGGGAAAACAGAAAATCTTTGTTCCCTCCCCCCCTTGCCCCAATTTCCTTTTGTTTCCTAGTCAAAATATTTAGAAAACAACATACTAGGTGAAAAGTAGGTTGTCTCAGGGGATAGCTGCCTTCAAAAAGTCAGTAAGACCTGGGTTCCAGATTCCTTGCATACATATTAATATATCTCATATTAATTAATACGTAATTAATAAATATCTCATTGCCATTAGATGACATTTTAAAGCTCTAAGCTGCAGAGAAGGAAGGTGATGTCAATATTCACCAAGGGAGCTTCCTACACCTATGAAATTACAGATCTGATTTTTATAAAGATATGCCAAATAATCCCCCTCATTTTCAGATATAGCCATTCAGGGAAACATTAGTTGAAAGGAGATCAAAATTGGTATCTTATTTTCCAAAAACTTGAGCTCATTACATTCCTGTATGTGCCCATATAAACTTTGTACTAGGAAGGTGATGGAAAGACATCTGGAAGCAGTACCAGCAGGGTATAGTACTGATCTTTAGCCTCAAAGGTCGCACCCAAAGAATCATCTATTTCTCCGAGGGACAAGAGGAGCAGGAGCAGGTAGCCTGTACTCTAAGGCAGGCAGAGCAAAGATGAAAGGGATGCCTTCAACCCAAGCACAAATAACAGGAAGACCTCAGAACTACTGGTAGCGGAGAGCCATACAAACCCTGAAGACCCACCTTGGTGAAGTCTATGGGCCCAACTAGCAAAAGAGCTGGAAATCCATTAACACAGAGGCTTAAGGGCTCTGGCTATCTTAAGCAACTATAACAATTTCCTGAGGATTCAGAGCTGTTTGGGTGGTTCAACATTATTGTGGCAAAAGGTCTCCAGTGGAGCGCCATTGCCATGCTTGGCAATGGGTTTCTTATTTTATCAACGACCTGGTTAAAAGCAGCGATGGTTTCTTTGTTAAAACTGGAAGGGATTAAGAGGGGACAGTAAAAGCAACAAACATTTATTAAAGACCTACTATGTGCCAGGCACTGTGCTAAGCGTGTTACAAATATCATCCCATTTGATTCTCACAACAACCTGGGAGATAGGTGCTATTATTATCCTCTTTTTACAGTTGAGGAAACTGAGGCAGGCAGGGTCACACAGTTAGTGAGCATCTGAGGGTGCAACTGAACTCAGGTCTTCCTGACTCCAGGTCCAATGCTCTATTCACTGTGCCACTTAGCTAACAAAACCAGAAGAAAATTCTGTGCCTTCCACTGTAGGCACAAGCCCGTCAATAACAATTTTTATTCATGCAAATTATTTTAAATGTAGCCATTTTTCTGCTTAGAAAATGTCCAAGTGACTGAGTCTCCTTAGGCACCCAGACATTTCTCTAATACAAGTCATTTTTGAGACATTTTAAAGGATTCTTGCACAAGGAAAAATTCATAATATAATAAAAGACAGTTACAGAGCACCAGATAAAAGGTAAGATTTTGCTTCATCAAATATAAAAAGAGTTACTTAATCTTTCAGCATGTTGCAGAGAAGCTTTCATCATTACCTTCCAGTTTTCCAGCTGATCCAAGGTAGCTGGTCTGGATGACTTCTAAGGTCCCTTTCCTGCTCTAAATCTATAATATGATCTTGTAAAACTGTCTGTGATTTGTCCCAAGGCACACTGGTGGTAAGTGGCAGGGCCAGGACTCAAATCCAAAACTTCAGATCCAGTGCTAAGCACTATGTTAAATGCTGGGAACAGAAAGACAAAATTGTAACATTCTCTGCTCTCCACGGCTTTACATTCTAACCACATATACATCTTAGCCACAAATACTTAAAAAGTCACCTGAAAAACCACTAAGTTCCACAAGCAGCTTCACACTGGGTAATACTAACTACATGACAGAAATGCAAGACTGTGTTTTGCTTTTCCATTTTTAAATTCATTTCCCACTTTTCGATTAACTAGTTTAACTCATTCCTGAATAACATCCTCCTTTACTACCCACAAGTGGGTGATGACAACCGTTCAATTATTTTACCCCTTCAATGATCTTTCAAAAGGCTGTAAGACAAAAGATCCCAAAGCGGTCATTCAAAGTCTTGTAGCAAAATGTTGGCACCGTTCTAAAGAGCGTAATACCAGAATTGGGGTAAAGAACTTCTAGCTGCTTGTTCTACCATTATTTGAACTGTCCTGGACAGTCGTTGTGCCCTGGTTGCTTTTCACTCTGCCCAACATTGAGGTCACATGCAGACAAAAAAAATGCAATTATTAAAAAAACTCATCCAACCAACAAAAAGCAAATGGGGTCTGTCAGCGCAGATTAAATAAAATATTGAAATAAAAAATTTAAGGGGATGTTAAATACACCAAGAAGTAGGTTCACATTTTTTTTCCAGTGGGAATTAAAATTTCCAGTCTTTTCTGAGTTTTGGTTTCAAAAGAGGTACAAATTCAGGCACAGTTCTGGGATGTCAACTATATAATGCTTTCTGAAATAATATTTTCCAACTTATTCCATGTGCTATTACCGTAAGAATTTATTTACATTCTTAGTCAGCTCAGCCTCTGAGTCTATGGGGAGTACAGGGAGCCTATCTATAGTACCAGAGAAACAGCAGCAAAAGGCTTGTCAGCACCGAAAATCACAGTGGTTGAGGATTACCAATGTCCTGAGGAGTTAAATGACAACTTTTCTATTCACTAACTCTGTTATCCTATCCCATCATCAGACAGCAAGAAATATCTCCAAAACTTTAGTCTAATCATGTTCATGAGTCAAGTTAGTAAGTCAACAATACTGATATAAAAATGGGATCAAAGGTTAGGACTTAGTCAAAGTACATCCTTATCCCTGGATAAGCTAAGGCTGCTATCGTGAAGTGAAGGATACTCTTTCCAAAGGACACACAGTGAAGAGAGAAAATACCATTCCAATAGGCCAGGTCCTCTGCCTGATCTCCAGCTTCCCTTGGGAAGATGAGAAATGGCCTTCTATCAAGTCATCAGCCTGGTCTCCCACCCTGGGCAAAGATGAATAACACAATTCTTTCGGGGTCAAGAACCATCTCCTTGCCTGAACTGTATAAAGCTCTGGGAGGACTCCACTCTGAAGCCAAATTCCTATGGACATTGAAAATCTACCTAAACATACCCTATAGGAAAGCAGGGGGAAAATGAATAAGGGGGGGGGACGATAGGAGAGGGCAGATTGGGGAAGGGGGTAGTTAGGAGCAAACACTTTTGAAAAGGGACAAGATCAAAGGAGAAAATAGAATAAATTTGGGTGCGGGATAGGATAGACGGAAATACATTCTTTCACAATATGACTATTATGAAAGTGTTTTGCATAATGACACATGTATAACCTATATTGAATTGCTTGCCTTCTCCATGAGGGTGGGTGGGGAGGGAAGAAGGGAGAGAATTTGGAACTCAATGTTTTAAAAACAAATGTTAAAAACTGTTTTTACGTGCATCTTGGAAATAAGACATGCAGGCAATGGGGTATAGAAATCTATCTTGCCCTACAAGAAAGAAAAGGGGAAGGGGATGGGAGGGAATGATAGAAGGGAGGGCAGACTGGGGGAAGGGGTAATCAGAATGCATGCCATCTTGGGGCCCATGGGGGTAATGGAGAGATAGGGAGAAAATTTGGAACTCACAATCTTGTGGAAATGAATAAAGACTAAAAATAAATAAACTTTAAAGAAAGAAATGATGAAGGGGACAGTTTCAGAAAAAAAAATATGGTAAGATCTTTGTAAACTGATGCAAAGTGAAGTGAGCAGAACCAGGAGATCACTGTACACAGTAACAGTAATATTGTAATGATGATCAACTGATAGATGATCAACTGATGAAAGACTTAGCTATTCTGACCAATATAATGATACAAGAAAATGCCAAAGGACTCATATTGAAAAATGTTATCCACCAGAAAAAGGACTGATGAACTCTGAGTGTAAATTGAAGTATAGTTTTCTCAATTTTTTTTTTGCTTTTTTGGGGTGATATTTGATTTCATGTGTATAACTGATATCATATTGCTTAACTTCTCAGTGGGTGGGGGGGACTGGGAGGGAGAGAATTGGAAACTCAATTTTTTAAAAAGTGTTAAATGTAAATAAAAAATAAATTTAAAAAAAGAAAGAAAATCTACCTAAACCAATTCCTCAATGAATAACAAACTCCCCATTGGTCACACCCTCCCTATTCCAGTGATTCTGAATCCTCAGGGGTCATCATCCTGTTCCTGTCCCACCCTGCCCAATCTTAGTCTCCCGTCCTTACACCAAACCCCACCAATGTCCCACTCTAAACTTCCTGTCCCTTCCATACACCACAAACCTGCTTTCACCTTCTATCTTTTCCTTTCTCACTCCTCCATCTGCTGGCTCTCACTGAGACCCGTCTTTCTCCAGATAGACAATACAGCTTTCTTGGCCTCCCCTTCCAGCACTTAGCAGCACCACCCATCCCTACCCCACCAATTCACTGGTTGTGGTAGGCAATTGAAGACTCCTTGCATCTCATTTTTACTTCCAGGTTCTCCACGACCACCACCACTCAATCGCTATCTACGACCCAATCAAAATCCTGGTAGCTACAGTCTGCTGACCTCCAGGACACTCCCATTCTTTTCCTCAATCACTTCAATCCCCAGCTCACAGTCTCCTCATCTCCTGCTGGCAGAATGGAGGATGCCAACCAACATTCACACTGCCTCAAACACCCTAACCTCACAGCTCCACCACCCACACACAAAATGGTCACATTCTCCTTGACCCTGCCATCACCCAGAAATAGACCATTTCTCTGTTCCTCTTATCTGATCACAATCTCATCATTCTTTCTCTCCCTTTGCTTTACAGGCCCAAACCCCGTTCTCCATCTACACTGTAACCTCCAATCCCCAGACCTCCTCAGTTCTTTCCAAGGCCACTACCCCAGCATTATCTACACTCTCCTCCCTTCCCTATCTCGACTCCCTGGAGAACCAGGTCAACTCTATATTTTCCTCTTTGCTTGAGTCCCTTGCTGCCCCCTTACGTATCTTCCCTGTCAAGCCTTAGCCTTGGAATACTCCCATCATCTGCTGTCTTGGCTCCCATACAAAATGCTGCTGCAGCTCTGACCCTGTCTCCTCTTCCCTCCTCCCCCTCAATACACTCCAATGGCTCCCTATCATTTCCAGGATCAAAAATAAAATCCTCTGCTGGGCATTCATTCAAAGGTCTTGGTGTCTCTCTCTCTCTCTCTCTCTCTCTCTCTCTCTCTCTCTCTCTCTCACACACACACACACACACACACACACACACACACTTTTACAATCCAGCAATGCCAGGCTCCTCCCTTACTGCTCCTTGAACAAGACACTCCTTCATGAATGGAATGCTCTCTCTCCTTATCTCTGCCTACTACTGGTTTCCCTGGCTTCCTTCAAGTTCTAAGTAAAATCCAATCTTCTATAGGAAGCCTTTCTTGATCTCCTTTAATTCAAGCACCTCCCTTTGCGAATTATTTCACATGTATCCTGTACATAGCTTATTTGCACATAGCTGTTTGCATGCTGTCTCACCTGTAGATTGTGGGCTCCTTGAGAGCAGAGGCTGTTTTTTACTTTTCTTTGTATCCCTGGCACCTGGCACATAGTGGGTACTTATTAAATGTAAATACTTTCATGATTCTTTGCTAGTAATCAATTAGCAAACACATTATTGTAAAAAGTTGCTAAGGAGGCAAATGTGAATGCAAACGAAACTCAACAACTTATATTTTTAAAAAGATATTTACAAGAGATGGGAAAATGGCAGTTAATAGGGAAGGAATACAAAAAGTATGGCATGCTCCTGCAGGAACAGGTCAGAAGAGGTAAAGTTCAAAAAAGTGAAGCCTGTTGAGGAAAGGTAAGGACAACAAGATTGCTGATTTTATATCTTAACCTGTATTAATGAAAAGAGAAGGATCAAAGAGATAAGATCTTTTTTAATTTTTACTGTTGATATAATCAATTATGTTAATAGTTTTCCATATGTTAAACCATCCCTGAAATCCTGGTATAAATCTTGCTTCGTCATAATGTATAATCTTTGTAATATATTCTTGTAATCGTTTAGCTAGTATTTATCTATTTCAGATTTTTGCATCCATATTCATTAATGAAACTGGTCTATAATTTTCCCTCTCTGTTTTTACTCTAGGTATCAGTATCATATTTGTTTAATAAAAGTTGTAGGATCCCTTCTTTGTCTATTATTCCAAATAATTTATTTAATATTGGAATCAGCTGATCTTTAAATGTTTGATAGAATTCACTTGTAAATCCATCTTGGATATACTTGTATGAAATAATGAAGAGCAAAATCAGCAGAACCAAGAACAGCAATATTGTTTTAAAAATTACTTTGAACAACTAAGTCATTTTGAGTATTATAAATACCCAAATTAACTACAAAGGACCTATGAAGGAAGATGTTATGTGCATTCAGAGAAAGAACTGATAAATAGAAGTATAGAATGATTTTACATATATACGTATGTGTGTCTAATGGTAGCCGTCTCTAGGGGGAGAGGGGGAGGATTTACATGATGACTATTATATATTTAAAAGGAACAGCAACTTGTACATAATAGTTTGCAGTTTCATGTGTGATCATCTTTTTTTATTCTACTATGTTATGGAAAAGCTTATATTATTTCATAAATTTTTTAAAAAAATTTTAAAGTAGACAAGGTCCCAGCTTACAAAGATTAGCACTCTAACAGATCACAGAAAAAGGGAGAATTACAGCACTCTGATGTTGGTTGTTTAATTTGCCAAGGAGACTGATCAAAAATAACAAACAAGCATTTCCACTTCATCTGAGTACTACAATTCCCAAACATGACCTGTGTCAGACAATAAAACTGTACTCTGAGTTTCAGGCACAAGCTCACCAAAAACAATTTTTACTAATTTATCATTTTTTTAAAAATTCAAGCACTGATCTATTTCAATTTGCTTGAGGGATGTCTAAATTGACAGACTTCCCTCATCAATTAAGATGTATCCCTCCCAGAAAACATTCTCAAGTAATATTTATAGGATTATTGAATGAGAAAAAAATTACACTAGGAAAAAACAGTTACACAACTCAGAGTAAGGTAAAAGTTATCATACTGCTTCATTAATACTAAACAAAAGTCACTTAACTATAAGACAATAGCATCCAGACACTAGGGTACACATTACCAAATAGGGCCACACAGGAAAGAGGGAAAGAAAAGACAGAATCAGGTCTTGACATTAAGGACCAAATGGAGGAAATGAGGCTGGAAATACAAGTAAACAAAAGAAAACCCCGAACAAAATGAAGAAATATTATGGATATTTGGCTAAAAGAATCCCCAAGATGTAGGTGTAGAACAGAGAAATTTCATAACAATCCCAAGGAGAATCTCAGTGAAAAGAATGGGTGAGCAAACCACAAGACAAGGTCTCCAAGAATGGCCAGAAGAAATGAAACAATAGATAAAAAACAAAATTACAATTGAATCAAGAACACTGGAGGAAAAAAGTTGGAAAAAGATGAACAGCTTAAAATCGGAGGTAGAAAACCTTAACCAGGTAAGTAGTGACTTCCTGAAAATGAAATAGAGCAAACAAAACGCAATGATTCCAGAAGCAAAAGGAAATATTACTAGAAAGTAAAAAATCTGCAGAGATAGAAGAGAAAGTGAAAAACAACTGATCCAGAAATTAAGTTGAGGAGAAATTATTTAAGAACAACAGGCTACCAAACCACTAATAAGAGAAAGGCAACTTAAAATAAACCCATCACACCCATCAGATTGGCAAAGATAACAGAAAGGATAATGACAACTGCTGGAGGGTCTGTGGAAGAGTAGGCACATTTTGAACTGTTGGAGGACCTTTGATTAGTGTAGCCAATATGGAAAGTCATTTTTATGTTCAATAAGTCACTAAATTGTTCATTTGCTTTGAAATTCTAATACCACTAGTAATCCTATACCCCAAGAAGATTAAAGAATGAGTACAATGACACACATAAATAAAAATTTTTATAGCAGCATTTTTTTTTATCGTAGCAAGGAACTGGAAATAAGCATGTGATAATCAATGGAGTTATGGTTGAACTAATTATAGTACATGACTAATGAATTATTGTGCTTTAAGAAAGGATTTAAGGAACAGTCAAATAATAAAAGAGAGTATTTACAGGAACTGAGAGAGTGAAATGAACAGATTTGGGAAAATAATTTATATAATGACTACATTTTATAGGAAAACAACTCTGAAACATTATGACCAATTCAATGCACAATTTCAACTCCAAAAGACTCATAACGAATTGTAGCACAACAAATAAAATACCTGGAAACAAAGTACATGCTCATCAATCGGGGTATGGTTAAATATGTGAATGTAATCTTAAGTGGTTTGAGATAAATATGGGGAACTAGGGGTGGGTGGTAAGAATAAGACTCATATGAAACAGAGCAAAGAAAGCAGAACCAGGAGGACAAATAAACGACAGCTACAACAGTGTCAATAAATTAATGCTAAATGTAATGACCAATCTTAGTTGTACAGAACGAATGATAATGACAAGAGTGACCAAGAACATCTGTTCTGCCATCGTGCAGCACAAAGAGCATCACATGAGTGTCAAACGCTGCCTCTATCACTTACTCTCTTGTGAGACACTGGCCAAGTCAGAGAACCTTTCTAGGCTTCAGGCTGTATAACATGCGGACGGACTAAGTTGAATACCCTCCCTCAATAGACTCATGATACACCTCTCTTGTCGAGAAGCAATGGGCTATCATTGCGGATTTTGCATGTACTATCAGATAGTTGCAATTTTAACTGTTTTGCTTCACTGTACTTTGTTTATAAGGGAGAACAGCACTGCAAATAGGAGTATTTGCAAGTAAAAGTTGGGTAAAAAACAGCAAAAAAAAAAAAGCAGCAATAAAACTTTTTAAATAGTTTTGATTCCTATTCTCATAGTTCATTCTCCATTGGCTGCAGCTAGGTATTCTGCATCTCATATGCCTCTCAGTCAAATTCTACCAAATGGCTTATTTTATTCTAAGATAATTTTTTAAAGTGGTATCATGTCAAAATTTAGCCTTTCCTCTAAATTAATGGATGCAACTAAACAACTATTATTATGCTACTATACGACTAGTTCACTACTCTGTTCTGATAACTTTAGTGCCTCTTTTACAATTTGTAGATGATTTTAATAGCTTTTCTTGTGTGTTTTAGGGATTTCTTTTGTCTTTATATTATCAGCCAATAAAAATACTGAAGATTTGGTTTTTCGAAGTAAGTCTTTCCTTCATGTCCTTTCAAGGTGAAAAAAAAAAAGACTAAGATGTTTATAAAACTCAATGCTGATGACTATAGGAAGAAACAAATACATTTATTCACCATAGGTGGGAATGCAAATTGGTAGAAATTCTTTTGGAGAGCAATCTAGCAGCAAATTGATGATAGAAAATTTACTGGACTTAGGTGTCTATAACATCTAAGTTCAACGTCAGTCTTTTTCTGCTTATTACCTGTGTTGCCTTAAATGAATCGCCAAACTTCTCTGGGCCTCAGATTGTATCTGTAAAAAGAAGTGCTTGAAGTAGATGATCTTTAAGGTATATTTTAGCTCTAAAGCTATGATCCTATAAGGATAACAGCTAATCCAGTAATTTATTACTGGAAATATGGTGAGTTATCAAAAAGAAAAAAAGGCTCTATAATTAAAGATAGTTGTAACAACATTATTTGGTTTTATTAAGGTGAAAACAATTGATAGCCTATAACTGGTATTTTGACTGAACAATTATAAGACATGTAAATTGGAAAGTGGCTAAACAAATTATGGTGCATCAATGTAATGATATATTATAATACAACTAAGAAAAATGTTATGATACAATTAAGAAAAACATGAAGAAATCTTAAGAGACCTATATGAAATAATATAAACAAAAAAGGAATTAACAAAGTATGAAACATAATTATAAAAAGAGAAAATATATGAAGAATATGTAAATATACATACATTCATACGTGGGGATAAATGGATAAAAACACAAACAACTAAGCTGTCATGGATATTTCATATTTGAAATTCATGTTTAAATGAAAGTTGCTCCCAAACAGGTTTAATGGTTCTTGTTGATTTTTAAAATTTTGTTCATAATAAATCTCTTTATTTTGAAAATATTCAACTAGGAACTATCTTAAATTGCACTGAATTTAAAATGTCACTTTTTTTCATTGGCTAAAACAAAAGGATCCAAAGAGAAGCTACGCTACTAATTAATTCCATTTGTATTTTAATCATCAAATCCCTATTAGAACTTTTACTTGGTCTATTGCATCTATAATTATTCAACATAATATGCAAAAAACCTTATGGACCAAGGTTTTATGTCAATATGATTCACAAATTTTATCTGATTCTAAGCAAATGATGTTTAACAGCATGCTCAGAGATGCCATCTCCACAACTGAGCCTGTTTTCTAGTATGCATTATAAATAAAGAGAAATTCAAGGCACAGATATTAGACAAATTCAAAGTTTGAAAGCAAATCAGAAATTGAGCCTCAAGTTGGACTACCTGCCAACACCTCATGCAGTGATCTTAGTATACCCCCTTTTCCAATAACTAAAACCCGGGATGATTTCCAAACATCTCTCTTTTGAAACTAATCCAAAACCCCTCACAGGGCCCCATCTTCACCAAACAAGGGATGCTATTGGCACATTTGTCCATATCTCCAATACATTCAAAATAGAAATGTGACCTGAATATTAAAAAATCAGAAGAGAAGCAGGTCATATACTTTTCACAAGTATAGACAGAAAGACAGAGGATACTACAAAAGATGAAACACAATTTTAATTACATGAAATTGAAAAGCTGATACACAAAATTATTGCAGATCTATAATAAAGGGTTAGTGATCAAATGGGAAAACATCTTTGTATCAATTTTTTTTGGATAAGACTTTGGTATCTAAGATAAACAGATAAATAGCTATATCCATAAATACAGGTATATATCTATTGATAACTAGGCAGTTAGCTAGCTATCCACTGGGGTTCCCAAAAATCTTACTGCAGTTTTAAGCTTTAAGAGCTTAAAATAGCTTTAATAGACATATGCACATATGACCAGTGAATCAACTAGCATTTATTAAGCACCTACTATATGGCAATACAAAGAGAAGAAAACAGTCCTTGCTTTAAAGGAGGAGGTCTAATAGCATGGGAAACAACATCCATCAACTATACATAAACAAAATACAGACAGAATAAATGAGAGGTAAAAGTCTCAGCTGAAATGTCCTGACTCATCACTTTAACATTTCATTTTTTTTCTTTCAGTCATTTCGAAAAGTGACCAAAAATGCTTTCTGGGCGGTTCTTTTCTTGCCTCCTGTGACTTGAGAACCTTGGAATGCCCTTGGCCTCAGTTTCCTAATCTACAAAACAGGTATAATAATTTCCCTGCTTACTTTATAGGTTTATTATGAGAAAAGTCCTTCAAAAGCTATGCATACTAAGCAAACTGTGAGTTAGCAGAAAATTATTTCATTTGAAACAAATGATTATTTACATTCGATTTATAGGAGTGAATTTACCACAAGTGGTGAAAAATCAGACAAATATATCCATTGAATATTTGTAAATAAGCATGATTGTACCAGTCCATACACAGGATCAAAGTGGATGGAATTCCTACTAAACTTTATCTTTTTTAAAGAAGAATTTGGGAAGTTTGCTTCCTGAATAGTGACTGTTGGCAGTTACACTGGACTTTCATAACAATCACAAGAAGCATCTTCACAATAAAACAGTTACGTGTTTTGCCCTCATCATGTTCCCTCCCACTTAAAACTGCTCTTCTTTTAAGGAACTCAAACCAAAGTAGCATTCTCTAATGTATCCCAACGACATCCCGTGATTATGTTATTAAATTAATTCTGGCTAAGTTGTATTCAAATTTCCTATTAATACAACATAAATAAAAGTTGACAGCTCTCCCAAAAAATTTATAGGATTTATGGAAAACTCAATCCACTAGATTTGTAAGAGCTATGGAGATGCTTTGATAGGGCTCGGGACAATAACTAAGCTATTAGTCAAAGAAAGGAAAAGCCAGGAAAAATGTGTGTCCTGTACTTGAGAGGAAGGATGTTAATGTTCTTTAAAAATACTTAAACCCAAAATACCTACTTTTTTCATGAAAAATACCTAAGTACACGTTTTCTGAGAGTTTGAATATTATAATTAGGACACGAGCTTAAATAGTTAACTTGTTACTGATGTACATGAAGCTCTAAGAGAGAATGCTTATTTACTTAGGTATGAAATTGGTATTTTCATTTAGAATACATAGATCAGAATAATTACTAGACAGTTCAGAATAATTAGAAACTTACAGATTACAATTGCAGATACTTTATAGAGCATAATTACTGATACTGATACAGAATACTTGCTGATAGATCAGAATAATTCTCTAGATATAGTGTTTTCTTTATTTTAGCAAGAGACAATTGATACAGACTCAGTTGTGTGGACAAAATTAATGTGACTGGATGATACTGTAATTAAGATAGATTCACAGCAAGAAGAAAAAATATACCCAAGAATTATAATGGATCAGTATCAACCTGGAGGGAAATCCCTAATATAGAGGCAATTTTGAGCCCATATTCTTGGCCCCATCCCATTCAACATTTTTATCAATTTTTTTGTCTAAAGATAGAGATGGAACGATTATTAAAATATGCAATTAACACTAAGCTGGGAAGGATTCTGGAGGACAAATCAGGAACCGAACAAACTCCAGATACCCCAGGTTTTGCCTTCCTCCTTCAAAAGGACCAAATCTTCAGTCAGTGACCTGGTTCATGTGGATGGGTAACACCAAGACTTTGCAATTCACAGTGGATCTCTTGACATAAAGTGGTGACAATGGAGCAGGAGTAACAAGAACATTGGGGCTATAGTACAGATAATGACATTTCAAGCACAGTCACCAATATTCATTTCAATTCAGAATCATATCGTCTATGGAAGGTAGCTACAAAGTCATTACCCTCTTGAATGTTGCCTATCTAGTATCAGGGTTAATTCTGAGGAGTATCGGGGCCTCACTCTGCCACAGCCCCTTATGTCAGGGCAATGCTGCTAATGCTCCCCTGTGACTGGCTGAGTGGTACAGTACTGGCACTGCCCTGCTAGAGGGGCCAGGACCAGAACATGAGCAGTTCTGGCCCCTGCTCCACTCTCACACCCCTCCCCCGACCTGAGCCATGTTACCGCACTACCTGCCTTCTGCTACCCCCCATTCTGGGGCCTATAACTGGGGCCCACTACTTAAGGCCCCTCATTGGAAGTCCCAAAGAGAAAAAGACACAGAAGAAGCGCTCTCTCTTTTTTTTAAATGATACAAAACTCCTCACCAGTCCCCATCTTCACCAAACAAGTGGGATGCCATTGGCACATTTGTCCATATGTCCAATTCCATAAAGAGTTTAAGGAATGGGGAAGATAAGGCTTATCCTTTCAAGTGCCTTCCCCAGTGCTTTATAACAGAGTCCCAAAAAAGTATACATGGCGCAGTTTTGCCTCATGGCTTCTCAAATGCCAAACAGGAAGCCCAAAGCAACTCCTTCAGCATAGTTTTTAGAGAATACTAAAATTCGAGTCTTTAGCTAGTGGGTCTAGAGATTATTTACTACCACAACCAAATACAAAAACTACAAATTCAGTAACAGTGAATATAGTCTTTATCATCTTCAAGGAATGTTCCTAAAGACACAGGCTAGTCCACATCTGTCTCTAGTAACTGAATGCCATAATTTTGCTCTTTGATCACCCCTGAAACACTGGAGAATACCTAATTTTGTGCAGCCAGTATTGACAGAATAGAGGTCACACTGCCCTTTCTCCAATTCAATGAAAGCATTTTGATCCAATCTTGCCACTTTCTTCACTAAATTTAGTAAGACAGGCGTGACTCAGGCTGATCTGGTAGTTCAGGATTAAGAATGGAATAAAATGAGATACTTGTAAACCATCTTAATAGTTAACAAAAGGAGGTTTGTTTAGCCAAAGCAGAGAAAAGTGTATTCAGCAAAGACAGAGCATTGAATTGGGTGCTGGTTGCCTGCCTCTGTTCTGGTGAGGCTGGTCTGTTGGGTCAGAAGCCTGAAGAAGAAGTTCCTATCTCTTTGAGCACTAGAGTTTTTTATGCATAGGCCACCAAGAAGTTACAACAACTACCTGAGCCTTAGTCACTATCCCAAGACAAGTGCATTAACCATTCTTCAGGTGAAAGATGACCCTTAGCCATTCATATTTGGAAATCATGGACTCATAGCATCATAAAATCCTTAGAGACCATCTAATACAACTTGCCCATTTTACAGATGAAGAAACTGAGGCACAAGGTCATGAAGGTAGTGTCAAAAGTAGGATTTGAACCCAGGTCTTTTGAGACCAGATACAGTAAAGGGGCTTTCCCCTGTATCATACTGACTCTCTCAACATCAATGATGAATTCCCAAGACTTAACAGAGAAAGACTGCAGACAGGAAGGCTAGAAGCCAAATACCAAAACATCTAAGGAAAGTGGGAATGTCCTTGGATGATGGCAGTGACAAGGAAAAGGACAGGATGGTATAATACAGCGTGAACTTCAAAGGAGGAACAGGTGGTACTTAAATGATGGTGGTGGTCTAGAAGAGGCAGTGGGAATAATCCTTTCTTGAGTCTATCAGCTACGGCGCACAAGAGAAATGGCCAATACTAAAGAGGGCAGATTCCGTGGTTTGGATGTTAACACTATGATAGTATAACAAGACAAACAGCTTTTGCTACTGTTTTCTTTTATTCTTGGAACAATTCCTGATATGAACAACAGAATTCTCTCTCATGCCCTAATAAATGGTACAAGTATAAGAAAAACAGCATAGAACCCAGATGGATCCAGCTCTGACCACCTAAAAGTCAGCCGGGTGAAGAGACTTAGCTGGGGAAACCATGAACTGCCCAGCATGGGAGAAGGCAAAGATGCTTTGAGATTCCCCCATCATTAGAGGGCCAGAGTCAGAAGTGAAAATGAGAAAATTGAAAGATGGAAGAGAGTGAAATTACCAAAGCTCTCAGGAAGAAGAAAATCAAAAGACCTTTAACATAAGCAGATAAATCAACAGGAAAAACAGTAACAACAGAAGGAAATAAGGTCTCCGGACCTAGTAAACAAGCTCAGCAATCTCTGAATAAATAATGCAAAGCAAAGGAAAAAAAAGAACCAACACTTGGTGAAACAGAGAAATTGTGAGATGTGAAGACAATGTTGAACCACAACCTGTTGTTACAGAGTTACTGAAAGGAGAGATGAGAATCATGAGAGCAGAATTCACGGCTCATACAGCAACAATAATGGGCAGAATAGAAAAACTGGAATCTGAGATGGCAAGTCTCACCCAAGTGACAAAAGAGAGAGCAGACTGAGAGTACAAATAAACAGAAGTGAAGGACAATCTGGAAGAAAAACAAAAATGATGATAATAATATTAAAAGAAAATATGCTCACTACGCAAGCAAAACATACTGGCCTTAAAGACAGCCTGTACAGAGACAACCTAAAGATCACAGGTCTTCTAGAAAAACACAACAGGACCAAAAAAACCTTACTACCATTGAAAGAAATAATAGAAGAGAATTGCCCAGAACTTCTGAACATGGAAAATTAAACACCAATTGAAAGAATTCAAAGATTGCCTCAAGAAAAAAACCAAACAAACCAAACCAAGACTCTAAACTCCACGACACAACATAATTAAGTTTAACAATTCAATTCAGAAAAAACAGCAAATTCTGCAAACTATCAGGAAAAAGACCTTCAAATACAAAGTAAGCAATTCGAATAAAGCAAAACCATTCTGCATCCACCAGAAAACTGAAGAGGGAATGGGAGGTGTTCCAAAGAGCAACAGAGATAAAGACAAAGCCCATACTGACCAACCCTGCAAAGGTGAGCTTAGCCATACAAGAAAAGAGATGGATGTTCAAATAATAAACCTTTTAAAAATTTCTAGAAAGAAAACCAGAAAGAAACAGAGTATTTGCTTTTCATACATCCCAAACAACAGAAAGTTATTTTGGCAGTACCAAAGACAGCAATGGCAACAGAGTGACAGCGGAAAGACCAATAAGACACTTCATTCTAAATGTACTCAAGAAGACAAGAGGTAAAGATGGAAATCTGATGGAGGTAACAATGAAGAAGCAGGCATGAGGCATTATGGATCGAACTTGGCAACATCCTACCTGCAAGTGAATCAATATTTGTGTTTTGTGCAATATACTGTAACGTGAGAGGGGATACAGAAGGAGGGGAAGGTGTGTAAAGGGATAGAAAACAACGGACTAAACAACACACAGTACTATGTTTACAGCAGAAGAGAGGGGAAATCATAACTTAAAAAAATATGACCACAGATAGGTGAAGGAAAACATAAATCTAACTATCATACTTTAAATGTGAATGGATTAAACATGCGAACAAAATGAAAAAGAGTGAGAGACTGGACAAGAAAACAAAACCCTACAATCTGTTGTTTACACATATTTAAAAACAAAGACATATACAAAGTAAAACTGAGGGCATGAAAAAGTGTTACTATGTGTTAAGTGAACATAAAAGCAGTAATTGCATTTATGCTGACAAAGCAAAAACACTCAAAAATAAAAAGTAATTAAAAAAAGAAACTATATTATGCTGAAAGTAACCAGAGACAACAAACCAATATCAAAAATAAACTTATACACTCCAAATGTCTTAGCCTCCAAATTATGAGCTACAAGAAGGCATTGACAGTAGCACAAACCGTACCAGGAGACTTCAATATCTCTCCTTGAGTTTTGGATAGATCTAGTAGAAGGATTTAAAAAAAAGGAAAAATATGGAACTAAATAAAGTGCCAGAGAAACTAAGAGTTAAAAGACCTGGGTCTTCTAAATGAAACTAAAAAAGAACATGTGTGTTTCCCTGTTCTACATGGAACTTTTAAAAAAACTGACTATGAACTATGAGATAGAGATATTAGAAACATGTAAAAAGGCATAAACAGCTAATAAATCCTTTGCAGAATGTAACGCAATAAAAATAGTAACTGGTTTAGGGACCACAAACAAAAGAAGTAGACCCAAATGAAATGCTAAATATTGAATGGGCCAAAGAACAAATCATAATGGCAATTGATAACTATACAAAAGAAAATGGTGAAAAAACAAACCAAAATTTTTGTGATACAGCTAGGGCAGTCCTCAGGAGAAAAATCATATCCCTACGAACATACATTAACAAAACAGAAAAAGAAAGGAGGAATGAACTCAATATGAATTTAAAGAAATTAGAAAATCAAGAAATGAACCTAAAATAACAGCAAAAGAATATTAAAATTAGAGGGGAAATAGAAAATCTGGAAACAAAAGTTCATAGAAGTGATAAATAAAACTAAAAGCTGGTTCTTTAAAATTGATAAACCCTTAATTAACCTGATTAAAGGGGGCAAAAAATGAAATAAATAAAATAGCAAACAAGAAACATGAACTTACAGCAAAGCTAAAATAAAAATAATTAGAATATATGCTCAATTATGTTAACAAAACAGAGAAAAGAAAAAAGGAATACCTTAATATATACCAAAACTATCAGAAGACCAGATAAAGAACTGAAATAACCTGATCTCAGAAAAAGAAATAGATCTAGCCATTTAAAAAGAAATAAAGTCCTGTTCCTGATGGACTGACAAGAGAATTCTATCAAACTTTTAAAGAACAGTTAATACCCATACTTCACAAATTATTCTCGAAAATTGAGAAACAAAGCACCCTACCAGAATCTTTGAAAAGATAAAGAAAGTCTTCTATCACTCTTTGCAAGTGATATGGTGGTATACTTAGAGAATCAACTAAAAAACTACTTGAAATAATTAACAACCACTTCACAGCTATCAAACTGACTAATATGACAGAAGAGGAAAATGATAAATCTTGGAGAAGATGTGGGAAAACTGGGACACTAATGCATTGTTGGTGGAGCCACGAACTGATCCCACCATTCTGGAAGCAATTTGGAACTATGCCCAAAGGGCTATAAAACTGTGCATACATACCCTTCCATCCAGCAGTACCACTACTAGGTATGTATCACAAAGAGATCATTAAAAAGGGAAAGGGACCTATATGTACAAAAGTATTCATAGCCATTCTTTTTGTGGTGGCAAAGAATTGGAAATTGAGGGGATATCCATCAATTGGGAAATGGCTGAACAAGTTGTGCTGTATGAATGTAATGGAGTATTATTGTGCTATAAGAAATGATGAGCAGGCA
This sequence comes from Trichosurus vulpecula, assembly GCF_011100635.1. Classification (NCBI taxonomy): domain Eukaryota; kingdom Metazoa; phylum Chordata; class Mammalia; order Diprotodontia; family Phalangeridae; genus Trichosurus; species Trichosurus vulpecula. The sequence goes on along the minus strand of NC_050580.1, from coordinate 210,589,681 downwards.
GATTTTAGAAAAATCTGGAAGACCTACAATGCTTAGTACAACTGAGCAGAACCAGGAGAACATTGTATACAGTAACAGCAACATTGTGTGATGATCAAACATGACAGACTTAGCTCTTCTTGTCAATACAATGATCAAAGATAGTTCCAAAAGACTCATGATGGAAAATGCTATCTACATCCAGAGAAAGAACTATGGAATCTGAATACAGATCAAAGAATACTATTTTTACTCCTCCCCCCTTTTATGTTTCTTCTTTGAAAACATGACTAATGTGGAAATATATTTAACGGGATTGCACGTGCTGTGTTGGTAATTAAGGTGGTACTTTTTTGTTTGAGTTGGGACTTTTTTTTTTTAATGTTTTCTCTTTTAGAATGCTAAAGTAATCAAGTGGCTTTAAGTCTTACTAGGTGCAAAGACCCAGGCCCACAACCTTTAGCTGATTAGGTGTGAAACCTTCAGGCCCTAAGAAGGGTATATAAACTCAGAGGTTAGCATTTTGTTTGGGGCTCTCACTCACTGGAAGAGTATTGATGTGGAGACTCTCAGTAGCAGCTGGAACCGGCTTTGAAAAAACCCAAATATTGGTGCTTCTCTTTTTGGTGACTATGTATATAATGTATATAATGTCTTGATCAGATAAAGGGTATCTGTTGAATTGTGTTATTTGCTCTGTTTATATTGTCTTTTTTTTGTAATTTCTGTTCGTATTTGCTCTGAAGTTCAGGGTGCTGGCTTTTCACCCTGAACTAAGTGAATGTTATATGTCTGTTTGATTAAAGTGAGATTGTTAACCCCTTAAGGTTGCTTTCCTTCAAAAAGCAGATCAAAGAACTTGTGCTGGAAGCTCTTGTTGCTGGTCTTGTTGGGTCTTACACCTCAGCAGCAGCTGCAAGCAACATTGCTGTTACACATGTACAACCAATATCAGATTGCTTGCTGTCTTGGGAATCGAGGGGAAAGAAAGTAGGGAGGGAGAAAAAGTTGGAACTCAAAATCTTATAAAAAATGAATGCTGAAAACTATTTTTGCATGTAATTGGAAAAAATAAAATACTATTTACAATTTTTAAAAAAGAGAGATAAAGAAAGTCCTAATACTTAAACCATGGAATGATAAAAGACAGAATATCATTAATCAACATTGATTCAAAAATTTTACACAAATTCTATCAAACATATTACAGTGATTTATCCAAGAATATGATAAGTGGGATTTATACCAGAAAGGATGGTTCAACATTAGGAGAAGCATCAACATAATTAATCATATTAAAAAACAAAGCATCCAAAATCACATAATTATCTCAACAGATGCAAAAAAGGCCTGTGACAAAGTACAACACTCTTTTACACTAAAAACCCTACAAAGTATAGGTACTTCTGGACCTCAAAATATCTTATAAAATAGCAGTCATCAAAATCATCTGGTATCACTTAAAAAATAGAAAGATCAATAGAACAGACTAGAAAAGGGAGAATCAGAAACAGCAGAACTCAAAAGCCCAGTGTTTGGAAAACATAAATGACCTAGGAAAAAACTCCTTATTTAATAAACTGCCAGGACACCTGGAAAGCAGTCTGGCAGAAATTAGGTTTAGACCAACACCCTACACCATATTCCACAATACATTCTGAATGGATATGCCACCTTAATTAAAGTTTATACTATAAAAAAATTAGAAGAGAAACAGATCACAAACCTGTCATAGTTATGGGCAGGAGATGCATTTTAACCAAATAAGAGGTAGAGACAATCTATAAAAGATAAAATAGATAACTTTGATTGTCTGAAACTGAAAATCAGCTTCTGCACAGACAAAATATACTTAATTCCTCTGATAAATTCCATATTCTAGATATTTTAAGCAATTAATAAACATATGTTCATAATGTATACTACATGGACATATACGCACATTTCTCAATAGATAATCAAGGGATAGGAAAAAACAGTTCTCAAAATATTTGCAAAATATTCATAACAACATGGAAGAATAATCTAAATTGGTTCGTTGGTTGGTTGTTGTCCTACGTTCCTGAAGAGGATCAAAATGACATCATTATGCTAGAGTTAAGTTTCAATATGTCTGACTGTGGCTGATCAGACCAATGTGAGCTCGGAATGCTCCACCACAGATCACGATCAAATAGTTCATGTGAACATTTGGAAAATGCGTTTCCTTTGAGGTGTTTCAATTCTGCTTTGCTCATAGAGCACAGCACCTTCTCTGATATGGGCACGTGTAATGCCAATCACAGCAGCACACCTGAGGACTGCTGCTGTGATTAATTTCAAGGGTCTAACTGCATAGTATAAGGAACTCTATTCATAACTAAATAGTGTTCAATAAACTAAATCATAACATTCATAGCAACATTCTTAAGCAAAACATATCATTCAATATATGTATGTGTATGTGTACATATGTATATAAACATACATATACATATATATCTTATAACACTCAGTATGTCATATGACACGTGGCATATATCATTGCATTCAGTAGCATTCCCCAAAATACTTGTTTACACAAGCAGGGGGTCCCAGGCCAGGGTCTTCCCTAGCACAACATATCATCCTTAAGGGGTAGCAGAAAATACAAACACCATCCATTCCTAGGTCACAGTAAGTTACAATCTCTTCCATCAACACAGAGTATCCAAGTAAAGTCCTCTTTCATCTTAACTCAGGCCTGACTTCCAAACCCTACAGTTCCTTCTCCACAGGCCAACTGCTCCCAGCTCTTGCCTGGGTTCACCTGCTCTCTGCTCCTGCTCCTTGTCTCAGCTCACAGGGACTGCTCCACTGCAAGCTCCTCCTGCTCCTGCCTGAGAGCAGGATCCAGGGGCTCCTGCCCACAACTTCTGTTTCTGGGAAAGCAAAGCTTAACAGGGCTACAACAATATTTACACACATCACCAGCACCATCATTAACACAAATCAACACATTAACACATTAACAGATTAACACAGATCAACAGACAGAGCTTCTGTCTGAGAAACCAACACAGAACAACAGACAGGGCTTCTGTCTGAGAAACCAACACATATCAACAGACAGGGCTTCTGTCTGAGAAATTAACATACGTCAACGGACAGAGTGCTGACATCACAAACATTCTTTCTGTTAGGACTCCCCACAAGCAAGTTCCCCTACCCAGCTCACATTTGCTTCTCTCTCTCAGCTTTGCTTCTCTCTCTACCCACACATCTCCCTCCAAACAATATATACAGCTTCCAATCAAAGACCCTTAATTCGATCAAAAGCAAGTCTCAATCAAAAGCACTTTGTTTGCCTTTACAGCATGCCATGCTGAGCAGTCCTATGCCAGTGTCTCCCATGTCATATAACCAATTCCAAAGTTCTTCAGAGAAACCTTGAGAGTGTCCTTGTATTGCTTCTTCTGGCTACCACGTAAATGCTTGCCCTGCATGAGTTCTCCATAAAATAGTCTTTTTGGCAAGTGTATGTTTTGCATTCGAACAATGTAGCCAGCCCATCAGAGTTGCACTTTCTGAAGCAGAGTCTGAATGCTTGGCAGTTTACTTCTATTTTATAATATAATTTATAATATAATAGTAAGGACCTTCTCCTGCCAGGTGATCTTCAGAATCTTGCTAAGACAATTCAAATGGAAGCAATTCAGTTTCCTGGCATGGTGCTGGTAGACTGTCCAGGTTTCACAGGCATACAACAATGAGGTCAGCACCAAAGCTCTGTAAACCTTCAGTTTCGTGGTCAGTCAAATACCTCTTCTCTCCCATACTTTCATTCGGAGTCTCCCAAACATTGAGCTAGCTTTGGCAACGTGTGCATCAACTTTATTACCAATGTGTACATCCCTGGAAAGTACACTACCAAAGTAAGTGAACTTATCCACAGCATTCAAATTGCCGTAATCGATGGTTCCATGTATGGTGTGGTGGTGGATGATGGAGCACCTGTGTTTTCTTGGTGTTAATTGTTAGGCCAAAATTATCACAAGCAGCAGAGAACTGATCCATACTTTGCTGCACCTCAGTTTCAGAGGCTGCATTGGGTACACAATCATCTGCATACAGAAAATCATGCACCAACACTCCCTCCACTTTGGCCTTGGCTCACAGCCTTTTCAAATTGAAGAATTCACCATCAGTGCAGTAGCTGACCTTGATGCTAAATTACTAATAAGAGAAATGTACATCAAATAACCCTGAAGTTTTACCTTCCATCTTGCTAACTAGCAAAAATGATCCCCCAAAATAACAATAGTGAATGTCAGAGGGGTTATAGAAAGATAGGCACAGTAATAAGTTATTAATGGAACTGTGAAATGGTATAACCATTTTGAAAGCAATTTGGAATTATTCAAATAAAGTAACTAATGGGAAATGATTAACAGGCAAGCACTGATAAAGTGATGGCGCTCAGGAGAGAGATCATTGACTACAGATCCAGGAGTCACGTGCCTAGAGATATTCAATGAACACCCATGAAAGCTGATGAGATGACCGAGATAGGATGTAGAGAGAGATGGCTCAGGACAGAGCTTAGGGAATGAGATGTAGATGATGATCTAAGGCAAGAGACTAAGGAGGAACAGCCAGTGAAGTAGGAGAATCAAGAGAATGCATTAAAACTAAAATAGAAGAGGGTATTACAGAAAGAGAGGCTGGAAGCAAAAAAGTCCTCAAACTGGCAACTTCAATAACTGATTTTGTGTAGTTTTAATTTTGCTAAGATATCCAAATATTAAATTATTTTAACACTACCCAATGATGTTCCCTGATGTTTTCCAACATTCATGGGTGTTAAATATTTAACTGATATTTAACAATAATGGGTGGGGGGGGCCTGCACAGAACATTATTAATACTGAAGTCTAAGAGAAGGAACAAAGTAATAAATCAAGCCCTAATATGTAGTCACTTCCCAAGGTATAAATGCTCAAATTAAAAATTTAACAATCAGTTCTTACAATCAAATTCGAGTTGGCTCCAGCACACTCCTACCAGTGTTTGAATATCTGGAATAGGCTACACTTCTTTATAAACACTACTAAACTTAATATGCCTTACTTATTAAACAATATTTTGGGTATCCATTATAAAGAATTAAAAGTGGAAGTATTTTAAGAAAGAAGAAATCAGCTCATTGCGAGATGTTTTAAACAACTGCCACAAGATACTGGATCATAATAATAAACCATTCATTTATTCTATCTTTTTTTAACAGAAAATCTCTGGAACTTTTAGTATAATCCTACCAGAAAAAATATTCACTGCTTATTACCATGGTCATTCATTATTATTTAAAAACAAGGAAATAAAATGTTATTAAAAATACAGAATAACACTTCAGGAATTCCTAAGGATTTCAATTTCTCATTCCTAAATCCTTTAGAGTAATGTCTGTTAAGAATTTTGAAATACTATTTTTGAGCACCTCAATTCATCTCAACATCAAAGTGGAACAAAGTGCTGGTATTAAGTCCACCTCGTAACAAGATGTTTCACTCAACATGTTTGCTTTGGGTTTAGGAGACATGCACTTTTAAGGCTCTCTTTGTATTAGAGGTTAATGGATTTGGAGATAAAAGAGATTTTAGAGCACTTCTAGTCCAAACCTTTCATTTTACAGATGAAGAAATGATAACCCAGAGAGAGGTTATGTGACTTGCCCAGGCCATAGAGGTAGTAACAGCTGAGATAGGATTTGATTCCTGGTTCTGGGACCCCCAAACCCAGTGCCCCTTTCTCTGTGCCATGCTGCATCAATGAATGAAAAAAAAAGAAAGTAGAACTGAATTCCCAGTTTCCTTATGCCCCAAACTTCACTATTTTTGTCACAATCACATCTTAGCAGTCATTCAGACTCAATACTTGAGTCATCTTCAATTTCTCATTACCCCCCTCCATGGTCAATCGATAAATTTTGTTTATGCTTCTGCTGCAATATCTCTCTTATCTGTCCCCTCTTCACTCACAATGTGAAAAAAAAAACTTGGTAAAGCAGATTAGAAAAACTAAATATACAATACAGAGTTTCTTTAAAGAAATGAAAGAGATCGGGAACACAAAAATAATGAAGTGAAGGGAAATCTAACAGAAGAGAACAAGTGCAACAATAAGAAGAAAACACATGAATTCTAACTAAGCCAAAGTGACTAGCCATGAAGATAGCATAGGGTGCCCAGAGATAACTTACAGCTAATAGGTCTGACAAATGACAAATCCAAAATCTTTTACACAAAAATGCAGAAAATAACGCAAGAAATCTGCCCAAATTGCCTGAATAAAGAAAAGGGCACTAATCAAAAGAATCAGATGAGCTCTAGGAAAAAACTATGCTTCAAACTGCAAGTCACACGGTGACTAAATTCAACAATTCCACTGACAAACAACAATTCTGCAAGTGACCAAGACAAAGATCTTAAATACAAAGGAAAAAAATTTTTAACAACATAAGACCCCTACTTACACCGGAACAGCCGGTAAAATGGAATAATGTATTCTAAAAAAGCAAAGGGGTTCAAGATGCAGCCCCAAAAGATATACCCTGCAAACCTTAGCCTAATTATTAATAAAACAAGACGGACATTCAATAAACAACAGAAGCAATCTTGAACAAAAATTAGAATATCCCCAAAACAACAAAAACACAAGAAAAGTAAATAAATACAACTACCAAGGAAAGAAAAATTAAATAAATTATTCCCTATCTAAAAAGCATTGAAATAAAAAAGAAGAGAAAGAGAATGAAACCTGGGGGGAGAGGGGAAGAGAAAGAAAGAAACAAAGAAAGAGGGACAGAGCAATCATTAAGACTTTTGGCGGGTAAAAGTACACAAGGGGATACAGGTGAAAATAGAATTTAGAGAAATAGAATAATTGATGGCCAAAGAACTAGCCTGAAACACAATGGCCTAAATTCTGATCATCTCCACCCCCACCCCAAGTGAATTGGTAAATTTTGTTGGGCTAAACTGCAGAATGTCAGGGTGCATAAAAGAGAAGAGGAAGAGAATAGAGGGAAAACATGATCTTAATCAAGTCCTTCAGAAACAATAAAGGAAAGATAATTTCTTCAGTTCCTCATTAAGAGGAGGGGTTACAGTGGAATAAGTGAGGTAAGAAAGGGAAGGACTGTAATAGGGGAAAAGAAACCCAATTCAGAGGAGCCCAATGAAGCGCACTCTCAAGGAAGAGAAGAGGTATATTTTGTAATAGGAAATAGGGGTTATGTAGTGGGTCTAATCTGCAGGGAGCTGGTACACAGGGAGACCACTTCCTCTGAGAAACTGTTGTATATTCACAGATAACATCCTGACCCCAAAAGAAGGGAAAGTGGAACTGTTGGAGGAAATGAGAATCCAGAAAGGGGAAAGGGGAATGAACACTGAAAGAAGGTTACATGGCAAATGAGAAAGAAAACAATTATGGAGAGAGCAGAGGGTAAAACTGGACCACACATCTTAAGACAGGTAAATTTCTACCATAGGATAAGGCTTCTATCCTCTCTCAAATTGACTGTTTTATAAGGGAGGCACAAAAGAAGAAAAGAGAGGGAAAGAGGGCTGGACATAAAATAGCAATGATAACAAAACTGTTCAGGAGAGAGAACTCATACTTGGGTCTTTAGAGGCTATAATTCCATATGTGAATGAACTACAATTAGATATATGAAGTAGAAATGGCAGCAAATGGGAAAATACAGAATTGAATAAAATGCTCAAAAAATCAGAGCTAAAATATGTATGGTGCCTTCTGAATGGGATCACTAAATAATAAGTATTACTTAGTGGCATCATGCGGCAATTTTATAAAAATTAACCACGTAAACATCTTAGCATGTACATGAGAAACTTCACTCTAGGAGCTTTTGTGTTTTTCTGTGAACCAAATACCTTTTTTCAATCAATAAACAATTCAGTGTGAGCTTGCGTTCTCTGCACTGTTATAGCATTCATGTACCTGTATGGTCTGCTGTAGATAACCATTTGCAAAAAGCCTGCCAATTCCTTTCTCATATTTTCTTCAAGGATACCCATGACAAGCATGTAGATCCCAAAGATTTTATAAAGATAAAAAGTAGGCACATGGTTTGAAAATTATTAATATTTTCTCACCTTCTTCCCCTTCAAATACTAATATGGCCTGTCATGACCCCTCCCCCATTCTTTTGCTACCTTGTCCTCCCTTAAATGTCTTGTGAAGCAATATGACAGTGACTTCAATACTGTTTCAACCACAATACTGACTTTGATTTGAGTGAGGAAGGGCTGTGCAAAGTCACTAGCCTCACTTTCTCCTCCAGAGCCATCTAGGTCCAGTGGCCAGATATTGATCAGGACTAGAGATGGCCCAGGATGCAGGGGGGGACCTTGGCCCTTTTAAACTAAGGTCTTTTCAAATCAAAGTAAATTGCAAGTCATGTCATCATTTGTAATGCCCCTGATGTCAGGGTCCTCTTCAAGAACAAAGGACAAGCCACAACCTGTGAGTAGTCAGAGCTGCCTGAATGGGGAACTCACTTCTCCCATCTCCCTTCTCTCCTCCCCCCCCCTTCTTCTCTCTTCTCCTCTCCCCTTACCTGAGGGTGTTCTACCCAAAGGAAGGGAAATTTTGATGGCTGAAAGCTACCTAGTTACCTTGGGGTTCACTGGCTAGATACCCTTCTCAAAAACCAAGCCTTAAACCCAATTCACTCTGGATCTCAGGGATTAGACTACAATAGATCCCTGCCTAAGCACCACTTAATGGTTATTTTTCGGCCCTTCTGGCTCAGAGTGAATGTAATTAGTAACCGTTTCTCTTTTTGCCAGCAACTCTGAGGGTCTTCCCCTCCTGGTTTGGTTTTTTTTTTTTGGACAAAAGGGGCCCCTCGACTCACTTCTTAAAGAGACCTATTAACTTAACGGGAGTTGCCTCACTCAAAGTGAGAACCTGAAAAGACCTTAGCTTAAAAGGGCTAAGATCTCCCGCAGCATCCTGGGCCATCTCCAGTTGTCATGATCCATATCTGGCCACTGGACCCAAATGGCTCTGGAGGAGAAAAATGAGGCAGGTGATTTTGTACAGCCCTTCCTCAATCAAATCAAAGTCAATTCCAAGTCATGTCATCGTCTCCCTAATGTCATGGTCCTCTTCAAGAATGAAGGGCAAAGCACAACCCACAACATGGATTTCCTGACAGTGTACTTGATTTGGTGCATATATACAGAATAAAGTGCAAAGTATACAGTGCCTTTTAGAATTCCAAGCTATTATCCAAGGATAAAATATTAAAAGCATCAAGATTAAAACAATTTAAATATGATGATGCCACACTTAAAGTTACACAAGACTTAGCAGCAGAGACATTAAAAGACCACAGGTCTTGGAACATAAAATATCAAAGAGCGTATGAAAGAGCAAAAGATGTGGGGCTCTGGGCCAAAAATATCATACCCTGCAAATTTAAGTATTATCTTGAATAAAAAAAAAAGTGGACATTTGATAAACTCCCAGACTTTTAAGACTTTGTTTAAAAAAATACCGAACTTAATAGAAGATTTGCCATTCAAGAACCAAGAGAAACATAACATACCAAAGACTGACTACAAGGGATTCATAAGGACAGGTTGTTTACTTTTTATATAATGTAAAATGTATGCCAAAGATTCTTATTAATAATTGGCAAACTCATAAGAAAGAGGGGGGTAAACCTATAATATGAATTTAAAAAGTGAAACCATTTAGAAACAGCTAAAAAGAGCAACTATACAAAAGAGGTGCAAGAGGAAGAAAGGATACAGAGGAATTAGATGGGGGAGCAGGGCTGGTGGTTCTGGTAACCTACATTCACAGGGAACGGGTTTAAGAGGAAACAATACATACATATTTAGATGAGTATAAAAGTCTTCTAAATTCAGAATAAAATGGTAGGAGTATAGTGAGGGGAGAGAGGACAAGGGAAGAATTTTTAGAGGGGAGAATGAGGGAATAGGTAAAAGAGGGGTATAGAAGCGTGTTTAGATTTACTGGAATGGAAGGATAGGGGAGGGATCCTGGGGGGGGGGGTAGGTAAGAAATAGGAGAGGAAGGTAGTGGGTGGAAGTCAAGTAGAGGAGTCAGGAGGGATAGGAAACGAGATATGCACAAACATGAAAACAACAATTAGGAGTAGAGTATGTTTGGGAAAGTGTATGTTTATATATATGTGTGTGTGTATATATATATATACATGCATATGTGTGTGTGTGTATGTATATATCTGTAGCTATAGAGAAACATCTAAACCTTACTATAGCCTTTTGGGGAGGGAAAAAAGAACCAAGTAAAAAAGTACACAGCAGAGAACAAAAGAAAACTCACAAGGAAGCAAAGAAAAGATGGATGATTCTCAACACAACATGTATTATTTATCATAGAGGCTTTCTTGAAATGAAAATTTATTGTTACGTATTTTAAATCCTCTTTTATGCTCTGCTATGCACACGACATGCTTTTTTTCTTTTTTTACTTTGTATTTAAGTTTCAATATTTAAGTTTATGATATGTTTTGTTTCTCTATTCTGTATTTGTGTTCTGTCCCTTGAGTCTAAAATAAAATTTTTTAAAGTAAAAAAAAAAAAAGAATTCCAAACTACAACCTGGTGTAAACACCATGTTTTTTCAACAAAAATGTTCTTTCAAGCAATGCTCTATGCTTGTGAATTTCAGAGTATCACAATCTCCAAAGAAATAAAATGGCAATTGACCCCACGGGCAACAGTTAGATTTAAGATGAGCAACAGATCTATGATGGGCACAAGTAAACTATAGCATATTTATAGCAATAACCCACGTCCAAGAAGTGGTGTAAAGGATGTCACTGAAGAATTGTATAACTGGAGAAGTAGGCTGGCTGGTCATGTGGTATAAATGAGGGATGACCCAAGTGCTTTTCTGGTGCCCTAAAAATGTAAAGTCCTAGAGGAAGGGCCTCTAAGATTTTGGATGGATTCTCTTTGAAAGATCTCTGCAAGGGCATAAATAAGAACTGCACAGAGTGAGGTAGCATTGATGAACTGTGACACGTACCAATGAGAGCAATACTCAAATTAATGAGATCACAGAACCTTTGAAGATCGGATCCACAGATTAAACGATATCATGGATTTCTGTATTTATCCCTCTAGGAAAAAGAGTTCCCTATCATTAAGGGCTATCCCATGTAATTGCTCCAAGCCCTAAAGGCCTAACCAAAATATTTCAGTTTCCCAATCTCACTAGATAGAGTAGGTTGAGTAATTTTAATATATGTACCAATGCGATGTCCTACCTTAAAATGGCTAAATTGCAAATGAATAGCAAAGAAAAATGACAAATACTGGAGGTGATGTGGAAAAATTGGGACTCTAAAGCACTATTGTCAGAGTTGTAAACTGATCCAACCATTCAGGAGAACAACTTGAAATTATGCCCAAAAGGCTATAAAACTGCATATCCTTGGACCCAGCAATACCACCACTAAGTCTGTAACCCAAACAGATCAAAGAAGAGGGGAAAGGATCTATTTGTACAAAAATACTTATAAGCAGCTCTCTTTGTGGTGGCAAAGAATTAGAAATTGAGGGAATGCTTATCATTTGAAAAACAGCTAAACAAGCTGTGGCACATGATTATGATGAAATACTACTGTGCTATAAGAAATGATGAGGGGGATGGTTTCAGAAAAACTTGGCAAGACCCATACGAACTAATGCAAAGTGAAGTAAGAAGAACCGAGTGATCACTGTTCACAATAACAGCAATGTTGTAATGATAATCAACTATGAAAGACTTCACACTTGGATCAATACAATGATCTAAGACAATTCCAAAGAACTCATGATGAAAAATGCTATCCACTTCCAGTGAAAACTGATGAATTCTAAGTGCAAATTTAAATATAATTTTCTTACTCTGTTTCCCTTGCTTTTTTTAAAAATATGGGTAATATGGAAATGTGTTTTGCATGATTTCACATGTATAATGAATGCAATGCTATCAATGGTGGGGGTGGGGCAGAAGAGAGGAGATGGAGAAAATTTGGAACTCAAAATTTTTTTAAATGAATATTAAAAATTAATTGGGAAATAAAAATGTAATTAAGAAGCAGCAAATGAGTACTCATGTAAATTAATGAGAATAGCTAACATTTATAAAGCACTTTAAAGTTTTACAAAGTGCTTTATATACGTAATCTCATTTGGTCCTAACAACTCTATGAAGTAGGTGCTATGCTAACCCTCTTTTACCGATGAGGAAGCTGAGGCTGAGAGGTTAAGTGACTTGCTCAGGGTCACAGAACTAGTGTCTGAGGCAGGATTTGAACTCAGCATACCTGTTTTGTTCCACTTTTCACAAAGAATTAATAATAGCACAAGGCCTGACAGGTTTAACTATAATAAGTTCAATGAAACTAGTCTTTCAGTGATAGGTACATGAAAAAGCACTATAAAATTTTCTCTAAAATTGTCATAATAATGCTAGCACCCGTCTTTGAATCAATTCATCAATTCTACTGTTTCCCCGCAAGTAAAAAAGGAATAGCAACCATTTTAAACTACTATCACTACTAAGATACTGGCACAGAATTTTAAAAGAATTTAAAACCTTGAACAGTCTGTCGTTTTCCTGCTCCTCTTACACAAGGTGCTACAGAAGTGGCTGTAGTCCAGATTCATCATCTTACTAAGTGAATACCGTGCTAATACTGAACAAAAAGCCTTTAATGCAACAGTCAGCCTGGGAAAGTTGCACAAGTAACTTCCTTTTAAGGCAGTGGCTATTCTCTGTAGTTTGGTTTTTCTTTTGTTTTTAATGCCTCCTTTAATCTAATTTCAAAGGCAGATGAAAAGTTAATGACACTTTGATAAGATTCCAGATAGAACAAAATATGTTTATGTGTTCCTTAATTTTTGGTTTTTAACTTTTAAAAAATAAGGTTGACAGAACAACAAGCTTAAGTGGTCACTGGGTAAAGGATCTGGAAAAAAAAACAACTCTGGGATGTGGAGTGAGAGAGGAGGAGGCACATACAGGTAGCATATAATTATGTAAGCACACATATTTTTAAAGTAAGGGTATACTCCACTGGGGAACACAGATTTCAATTATATATAAAGTTCCTGATTGTATGTAGCACTAGATGTAATTTAGATATTCAATAGAGAAAGACTTTCACTACACTGGTGAATATTCTTTATTGCTGTTATCATTTTTGTTGTTGTTGAGAGAAGATATGACCTCAGATTTTTAAGACCAAAAAGAAAAAAAAAAACCAAACCAAAAACAGAGGGGCCGATGGGGGAAGAGTGATTTAAGCCATTTTCAAACAAACATTTTTCTGGTGAAAGCGAGTCAAAATTCCCCAGCAAGGGCAACCTTCCAAATAATAAAATCCTATCTCTCCCTTTTAATAAAGCATCTCATTTGTACCACATTCCTCTTCACCAAAATAAAAAGTTGCCAGGCTTGTTGAAATGGAAATAGCACATGAGATGATTTACTGACAAGGCTTTGCCAGACTTCTTTTGTTTTTGGATTTTTTAAAAGCTCTGTTAGCAAAGACTCATTAGTTGCTACAGTTTTATTTTTAGAAAGTGTTTTTTTTTTCCTTTTGCAATAGGGAACAAAGAGAAAAAGCAAGTTGCAACATAAAAGGCAGTGAGCATAACAAAAGCCCTAAAGCATTCATGAGTCAAGAAGATATGAGATAACTGATCAAAAAAAAATACTGCACTCTCCCCCAAAAAAAAACTTTTAAAAAATGAGAAAAGCAAAAGGTAAGTGCAAAAAAAAAAACTGCTGCAAATAAAGAATGGTGACAGGGGAAATATACAGCATCTGAAAAAAATAAGTTCAACTTGCAGTGAACTTTAATGATGGTATAAGAAAATGCTTTACTTCACAAGCAATTTATACACTCTAGCTATATAACAAACTATTTTCTTTAACAAGAGCTTGATGGATTGAATTTTCTCATATCACGGTTTTATAACTAGCCTGAAAACAGCAGTGCCTTAAAACTACCAAAATAAAGAACCAAGTAAAAATCTCTTCCTTTGCTAAGGAGGTGATCTTGCTCTCCTCCTTTTCCAACAAAGCACAATGATTTGAGTGTGTAATGTTCTATCGTTTAAGATTTCAAAGAAGGAAGACAGATATAATCAGATAATGAAGCATTCTGTCAATTATACAACAAATCCCTATCAACCAGGTACTTCCTATGAGTTTGACTCCAATATTCTAAAAATCCAGTTTGCTAGACTAGCTTGAATCACACATAAAAACATTTCTTTCCCACTGTATACATTTTCCTCTATTTTGTAAGCAAGAATTAAGCGAGGCTGGGAAGAGAAATCAGAAAAGACAAGAAATAAATGATAAAGGATACTAGCTTCATATTGAAACTTTTCTTAAAAATAATTTCACTTAAAGCCATAAGCACAAAAACTTCACACAATTCAACAATCTGCCCATTAATTTTTAAAGAATAACATCATATGCAAAAAAAAGAAGGCTAATGTAAGATTTTTTTAATCTACTACTACACACATAGTTCCTGTACCTGTTTTAAACACTATTTGACACAGGCTCTAAAGGTGGATCATAACTGCAAACTCGCTTTTGGCAAATCTGTTACATCACTTCTTTTTCCCCAGTCTTTTCCTCTATACTTTATACTGCAGGAAATTATTAAATCTACATCTTTTGTAAAGTCAAAAACCCGGAACCACCTGTACTTTGATCCGGTTAAAAGGCTTCAAGGAAGTGAGATAAAAAAGGAACAGCTCAAACCCTGAATCAGGCATTTCATTTCTGTTTTGATTCCACAGAAGTGAGGTGCTTTGTGTCAAAGCCTATGGAAAATTACAGTCCTGAACGTCAGCACTTATTAAATCCATGAACACTCTTCAAAGAATGATTTTACAGAAGCACTTTACTTCTTCGTGAAAAAATGAGTTATTTTAAACAAAAACAGCGATTTCTTTGAGAAAGCAATTTTCTGAGCATTGTAATGCTCTAGTGAGTACATAAAAGACTTCCCTGGATATGGAGTGTTACAGCAAGAGCTGGTCCAATGGGAGGGAAGGCAGGCACATGGCCTGACTGATCCAAATCTCCTAACATTCGAAAGCATACAAAGCACCCTTCTCAAGAGTGTGTTTCTACTGCTGGGAAGAGGATCCACTTAACTATCTGCTTTAAAATATGTATATTTTAGCCTCCCATAACTGTTAGGGAGGGAGGAATAATTTGAGAAGGAGGAATTTTCAATAGGGGAGGAGCCCAGGCCAGACCACCTCATTGTTTCTGCTTAAAATTAAAACACTCCAAAATCAAGTAACATTTCCACTAAAATGGGTTCCTTCCCTACTACACTCCTCAACTGAAGATTGATGTTACTAAATCCAACCCTTCCTTTCATCATCACGTGTCTCCAAAGTTTTCCACAAGGGATTCCTAAACCCATTATATTTTTTTAAACCTCATTGAAGCACTAGTTATAACTCAATTCAGAGCAGCTTTATTCAGGAATTTATAGCCAAATTGGCAACCTTGTAACTAATCACAATGAACATTTCTGCTTTTAAGAGAACCAATGCTATGTTACAGCAATGCGAGAATGATAAGCAGCCAGTTTCAAACATCAATAAGGTAGTGAATGACTCCCTTTGTGTGTCCGTAGTTTAATTCTAAACCCTTCCCATGTATTAGCAAAATATTAGGTAAGTCTTTTATATACGGTCCTATTTATTATTTACCTCATCAAACTTTTATGTCAAATTCTGAATTTTTTTATAGTTTAAGATTTTTCTTATAATATTCAGAGATAAGAAGCAATCTTAAAATAACACGTATTCAGGGTCGGACCATCTCAAAGTGAAACTGGAGGGGAAGAAACTTCATTTTCTGACAAAATTAAGTTTCAAATTGCCTATGTAATTTTTAAGTACACCACCTTCTCTCCCCTCCACCCCCTCATCCAGAAATGTGGGAATTATGTCTTATAAGGTGCATAAGGTCTCTTTAAACCATCAACCTTATGACCTGATCATGACAATTTTTCAGCTTCCCTTAGAAAATCATTTAGTCCTGCTAGGTACCAATCAGCTCCCCACACACCCTCTTCTGGAGAAATAAGAAATCAGGAGAACCGATTTAATCAGTGAACATTTTAATGTTAACAACATGAACTAAAAAGCTTTCCAAAGGTGTAGTGCTATGTACGAGGCAACTCAGCAGAATATTAATATTAAAAAGGTGAGTCTTTACTTTCATGGGAAGCTTGGGGCAATTCCAAAAAGCAATCCAACCCACTCTATTCCTTTTCAACACTAAGCCCAACTCACTGACCATCTGTACTTTCTGTCCCAAACAAACACGCACACACACGCACTCAGGAACAAGTTCTGCAGATTTTCTATCCAAATCCATGTTAAAAGGCAAATTCTTCATCCTGAGTAGATAGACTTCCTTCTGTGGAAGGGCAGATTTACAGATCTGTCTAGGAGGTTCTTCAATCAGGAAAATGTCATCACAAATAGGAGAACACCTGGAGGGCCTCCCGTGAACAGCAAATCCTCAGACTTGGGACTCTATGCTGGATCACAAAGTTGAACCCCTCTCGAGAGGGGTTCACCTAATGTTTACTATTGATGAGGATTATTTCTATGGTTACATCTTTCAGGAAATTCTGAATGATTCTGAAGTATGGATGAGAAACACTCTATTGTAAAAGAGCTTGTAACAACATTTTAATCTACCAAATCCAAAGGATTTTTGTTTTTGCTGTTATCGACAAATTATAAGCATAATGGGATCCTCTATTCCTGATGTCTTTCAATTAATTAAGAAATGTTAAAAAGGTAGTCTAATCCCCACCCTGTGAAAGCCACTTTGTTCTCTACTAATCCTGGCAATAAAGATGCCTTCAGTTCACGTATAGAGGACATAGGCATTTAGGTCAATAGTTAGTGACATTCTAAATCAACTTTTTTTCCATATACATAGGATCTGAGATTTTTCCATGCCTTGGAAATCTTTGCCACCTTTAGATACCCAGTCTCTTATGACATTCACAACTCTGTCACTCCAGCATGAATCTTCTCTACATTTCCTTGGTTCAATTCAGCTGCTCTCTCCATTTCTGTTCTCTGCAGTGATTTGTTGAGCAGCTGGGTAGAGCACAGGGCCTGGAGTCAGGAAGACTCGTCTTTGTGAGTTCAAATCCTGCCCTAGACACTTACTAGCTATGTGACCTAATCGTGTGTGCCTCAGTTCTGCATCTGTAAAATGAGCTGGAGACAGAAATGAAAAACTACCCCAAATGGTGTCACCAAGAGTCAGACACTACTGAATAACAATCAAGTGATCTGTCTACCTCCTCTATTAGCATATTCCAGACTGTGATGTCAGAGTCCATGTGTTGTGGTCCCACTGTCCTTGATGAAGAAAACAACGTTACAAATTATTTTGACAAATCCTTTCCATTTTCTTCAGTTTGTAATCCTTCCATTTTCATCCTTCAAAGCTTGTGTGATGGCTTTGATTTTTAAAATTTTTAATTTTCAAAATTTTAATTTAGTTTAACCTTCTTCTGCTTCTTCCTGCTTTACAAGACAATACTGGTCATGATCATCCATCATCATTTCTCACAAGATTCTAAAAGCTGGGTTATATTCTAACCCAGCATGGCCCTCATCAGCCACTTCCCTCTCCATTTGGCAAGTAAGTCATATCTAATTTCTGGATAATTATTAGATCAAATTATCAAAGTTTAATATGCATAACAAGTCAAGTTTTGCATCTCACCTCACAATTCCTAACAGAGTATCTTACACATAGCAAATTGTTTAAATAAAAAATAAAACTTACACGTGGCATTTTAAGAGTTACAAAACACTTTACTCATTAACAACTCTGAAGCATGATCCCCATTTTGTACATGAAGAAGCAGAGGCTGAGAAGTTAGGCTGTCCAAGACCACACAGCCAGAATGAAACAAAGCTTCGTTCAATACCCAGGATTGTTTTTGTTTTGTTTTTTTAACTTCAAATCCAGCTCCCTTAATGTTGTGTCCCTGATTCAGGATCTTGCTTAGTCCCAAGGACCATTATGAACACCACTATGCAACACTCTCCCCACATTCTCTCATCTACCCTTAAAAAGGGAGTTTTTAGCCAGATAAAATTTGATCTTGATCTTTCTCCTTTCTTCTCTAAAGAAGCTTTAAAATCTATTTCATATTTAAATTCTCAGTTCCTGGTATTTTAAGTTTTTGTAGTCAGCTTCCTGAAACAGTATTATTTGTAATACTGTTCCCTTGAAACTGACATTTGTAGTGAATGGCCTTCAGAATATCTTATTTTTCTGGAAACAATACAATTAAGTGGGGTATACCAGCTTTGTAAAACCACAGAATACACAGCTCATTATTTGAACAAGGAGAGAGAAAAAATGCGAGAAGGAAACAAAATCAATAGAGGCTCTACGAATATTCCACTATGTTTTGGATAGATTGGGGGTGGGAAGAACCCATCTTCAACTGAACTGAGGGAAAGCATAGCTGTCAAGCTCACCTTTCAAAGGAAGAGTTATTTTTAAGTGTTGCTTCTAGAACTCTAATCTCCCTGAACACACACACACACACACACACACACACACACACACACACACTTAGCTGGTCTTTTGGCACACTTGTCTGAGGCCAGGAACAATTAATTAAGAAACAAAGTGATTTTGTTTAAAAAAAAAAGAGGAGAGAGATGTGTTCAATTGCTGTGAAAGAATTCGTAATTCAGCGCTCCACTGAAAGGCTTAATTGCAGTGAAAGTGATAAAACTCTTTAGTACATCTGTATCTCTTTTCTCCCTCACAGTCTTACACAGTGCTAGCTGACTTTTGGAAACAACTCCAAAGTCCCAAAATACCAGAAATTCACTTTAAAAAAAAAACATGTAACTGCACCTGCTGTTTTCCTATGCAGAAACAAGTCTACAAGGCAGGTTTTCTTAAGTGTGCTAAATCAGTTCCTATCACCCCAGAGGTTTGCTGTATTAACCTGCTAACAGGCAATTAAGCAGCACAGAGGACAGATCTATGGGCCTCGGGTCAGGAAGACCCAAGTTCAAATCCAGCCCTCAGACAATTTATTACCTGTGTGACTCTGGGTAAGTCACTTAATCTCTGCCTCAATTTTCTCAACTGCAAAATGGGGATAACATCTACTTCCCAAAGTTTTTGTGAGATCAAATGAGATATTTAGGTTAATCCCATATAGTATGTGCTTAATAAATGCTTATTCTCTTCCCCCAATACATAAGTTGTGACCATGAATAGCAACATTTGAGTTTACCATAAAAAATATCCAGAATCTATAATTTTTTAAATGCCCCTAAAAATCAAGGAAAAAAGCATACCTCATGCCATATAAATCCCTTAGCACCAGGAACGCTAAATAAAAGTTTGCTATATATGTATTTATATACTTAGATAAGAATCCATCATTCAACAAATGTTTATTAAGCATTGTGTGCCAGACACTCTGCTAGGTGCTGGAGGTACAAAGAAGACAAAGAATGAAACAATCCCTCCTCATAATTCTAATGAGGAGACAACAAGCACACATAAATATACAGAGCATAAATATAAAGTGAATAAATACACCTATAAACAATGCATTAAACACAAGGTAGTTTGGGAGAGGGGACACTAGGAGATACTGAGGAGGATCTAGAAAGGCTTCCGTAGAAACAGGTACCTGAGCATCTTTAAAGGAAAAGAAGGATTCCTTGAGGGGAGGGAAGGAGGGAGTGCATTCCCAGACAAAGAGAACAATAAATCCAAAGTCATGAAAATGGATGATAGGAAATGGGGGGCCATGAGTGACTAACAGAGAGAAAGGTAGTTTGTCTGATTCACAGAGTGTGGGAAGGGTAATAATTAATGTCCAATAAGGCGGAAAAGAGCATTTGTAGCCAAGCTGTAGAAGGCTTTAAAAGATAAAGAGTTTATAATTTATTATGAGGTAACAGGGAAGCCATCAAAGTTGGTTGAGTAAGTAGCCACATGCTCAGATCTGTGCTTAATGAATATTATTTTGGGAGCAGTATGTAGAATGGGCTGGGATGGAGAGACTTGAAGCAGGGAGACCAATCAGGAGGCTTCTGCAATAGTTCAGGCATGTAGACCTGAACTAAGGTAGTAGCTGTAGGAATAGGAAAAAGGGGTCAAATGCAAGGAGTGTTGTGAAGGTAGAAATGGCAAGATTTGGCAAATGACTGGATTATGCAAAGTGAGGAAAAGTAAAGAGTGGAAGGAAAATGGTGAGGTTACAAACTTGGGATATTCTAAGGGCTATGGACCCTAGGGATCCTGTGGTGTCCTCGATGGGAAACTTCAGAAGAGATGAGGTCTAAGGGGGGAAGCTAATGACTTCAGTTTTAGAAAGGTTGACATTAAAATAATTCTAGGACATCCAGTTTAAATGTCCAATAAATAATTAGTAATGTAGGGACTGAAGCTCACGGGACAGAATGGGGCTGAGGAGAGATACGTACACTCATATGTATAATTTATATACAGTCATTTACAAAGGGATGATGGCTAAACCCAGGGGAGCTGATAAGGTTTCTAAGAGAGAGAGCGGACAGCAGGGAAGAAGGCCTAAGAAAGAACCCTGAGGAACACTAACAGTTACTGGTATTCTGGATTTTCTGATAGAGAAATAAGAACAGGCTCCTACTGACCAGATGCCTCTCTACTGCCCTCCACACAATCCTCAATTCCAATTCTTCAGTGGCCAGCTTTCCACAGCCCATTGCCATGCAACAAGACCAGCAGAATATTGATACTAAAAAGATGGACCTTTGTTTCAAGAAGTTGGGGGTCATTAAAAGAATTTTGCAATTTCCTAAAAGCAATTCAATTCTAAGCCCAATTCATCCATCATGTATACATACCAATCCCTATTTGACTGATCAGTGTTGTCAAACAGAATAGTCTTTGTTATCATATTTTTAAGGAATTTTTAATTTGACATATGCATGGGAGACACCTTGACCTACAAAATCAAACGCTTTAAGTGGTCAGCAAATAATAAGCAGGTTGAGATCCTTCATTTGCCAAATCTTATAACCAAAACTGTGGTCTACTGTGGAATATTACTGGCAAAAGCCTGCCCATTCCCTTCTAATTCCCTCACTAAGAATCCCCTTTTTGCATGAATATATGATTCTCATAAATATTTAGATAGATAAGAAAATTAGCATGCAGATCTTAGTTTCCTTTTTGGTATAAAATAAAGTTTTACATATTTTTCCCCTGTTCTTGGTATCTTCTCCTTCAACTACCTTGAGAAACTGATCTCTCAACACCCACAAAATTGTGTCCCTTCCAACACAACCCCCCCCCCGCCCCACCCTGTGCAAACTTGGCCCAGGCCAGCTGCTCTTCCCGTAATTTTTTTTCTTCAGTGACATTTCTACTTCCTCTATAAGCTTGCCCAAGACTTCAGTGTGAAGAGTTCAGATGTGTTGGCCCAACGGTCCTTGATAGTGAAAAGGGTTTCATTAAAAATCAAAGTTCGAAGTCTATGCTAACAGTCTAATAAGAACAGAGGCTGGAGAATCTGATGAGATCAGAGAAAGATCCACTGCGGGCAGAGCTACTGAAAGGCCCCCTTACTATGGAAGCTGACATCTGTTTTACAAAATCTTACTGGTTTAAGTAGAGGTGGCCAAAAGACTTAAAGGACCTTTTTTGGCCCTTTTCCACTTTCCCTTACTTCTTCAAAATCCAGGAAGCATAAAGCCAAGGACAGGTTTGGGGGGCAATTCATAGTTATGGAATGAAAATTTAGCATTTTGTTAACCGCCTTTTTACCATGTTCTAGTCAGTATATTTTACTAGGGTTTTTAGCATAACTTTTCTAACTGGAACTTCAACACCTTTTACAGCAAATGGTTGATAAACCTACCTCCAGCCCATAATGTGCCCACCTTCCTTAATGAAGACTGTCTATAAATACCAGTGAGATCTTAAGATGGTATCCCTTCAGGTCTGGTTTTACATCAAGCTGTAGAGAAGCTTTGATGGCCTTTGGTTTGATTTCAGATCACAGTGTCATTAGGGTTCCAATAACAATTGACAAACTTCTCACCCAAGTTACATACTGATGGCAGAAGGCACCCTAGCTATGGGCTACTCCTCCTCAGACTGTGTTCCTATGGAAAAAAAGAAAACTACTTTAACATCTTTACAAGAGAAGGAAAAACTCACAAAAGGAAAAAGGGCTGGATCAATTTCACATTCAATTACTAATGGGAAAGTAAAGGTGAGCTAAAATAGTCAAGTTGCACTTGGTATCTTCTGTTTTCATTTCTTATTAATACTGAAAAATGCAGCAGAGTAAACATGAATAACTATCAGTCTATATGCCTACCCTCTCACCTATAAAAATATTTTTGAGTGACATCTCTATACAAATTGAGGCTATCCATCATGAGGGCATTAGTAGGGAACAACAGGCTTTTGTAAAGCAATTTAACAATGGACCACATCTTTACCATTTCACAATAAACTGAAAGATGTAGAATATAAGATTCTACTGTTTACTGTTTGCTGATTACCCCCAAAAAAAGGCATTTGATTCAGGAGAGCAAGGATTTATACCAGGTGTCTCCCTCTAGGAGTATGCTATGATGTATCCAACTATCCTACTAGGCTAGGTGTATCCAAATATATCCAAATCATTCAGGATTCCATGTAAGACATAACAGGATTCCCAGGGCAGCTAGGTGGCGCAGTGAGTAGAGCACCGGCCCTGGAGTCAGGAGGACCTGAGTTCAAATCTGGCCTCAGACACTTGACACGTACTAGCTGTGTGACCTTGGGCAAGTGACTTAACCCCAATTGCCCTGCCAAAAACAAACAAACAAACAAACAAGGATTCCTTTAATCATAAACATCAGGTACGGTGTAAAACAGGGATACATATAGCTTCCTAAAAGTATTCTCTACTTTGATGACGATCCAGCACAGCGTGAAGAGAGATTCCCTAAGGATCTCTAAGGATCCCTAAGGATAGGATAGTGAGGTCCTACTGATGGTCCTGTTAACTGATAAGATTGGGGTAAGTACATTAAGTCCCTGAAAAGTTTAGAAGCTCCTGGAACACATCTGTAATCATTCCAAGGAGTTCGTGCTGACCATACCCACACAAGAAAGACCATCCACGCAGGATGAAGAATGACGACTGCCCAAATAACAATGTGCATTTAGTTTACCTTAAAGAAAATGTAAAACCTCTTTACTTACCCTAACCTTTCCAAGAAAGCAAAGGCCCACCTTTTTAACACAACACTCT
This sequence comes from Trichosurus vulpecula, assembly GCF_011100635.1. Lineage (NCBI taxonomy): Eukaryota > Metazoa > Chordata > Mammalia > Diprotodontia > Phalangeridae > Trichosurus > Trichosurus vulpecula. The sequence goes on along the minus strand of NC_050580.1, from coordinate 210,566,313 downwards.
AATGTTGTTGTACGGGAACAGGATTTGTAGGTAAGTCTCCCAAAGAATCAAAAATGAATAGATGGCTAATAAATGCTTGTTGACTGACATGGAATGTCAATGGAAAGCTATATGGTGAATGTTAACAGACTCTAATATGTAACCAATGCGGAACTCCAAATAACAGAAATACAAGTTATGCCATCAAGGAACCGTATAAGGTGGCACAGTACGAAGCTTGTTGGACTTGGGAGTCAGGACAACCTGAGTTCCAGTCCTACCTCAGAACTTTACTAACTGCATGGCCCTGGATAAATCACTTCACTCTGTGCCTCAGTTTTCTCATCCGTAAAGTGGGAATAAAGTGCAGTTCCTACCTCCTAGGGTTGCTATGAAGACCATGATGAGATAACATGTAAAGTGCTTTGCAAACCTTAAGGCATTATACAGATGTAAGCTGTTATGCTATAAGGAAAAGAAGGTGGGTTTGGTCATGGGGTGATGGTAAAGGATGACAGAAAGATGGCCAAAGTGCTCCTTTGGTGCCCTTTTGATGTCAGAAATTAAGGAAAGTCTCCACCATCTTGGGTGGACCCCCTGTGGTGAACTTAAGGGAGGACATAGCCAAGAATTGCACATAATGGGCAGACATAGAGAGGTTTTGATCTGTGTCTTGGAGAGAACTTCCAAATCGAAAAAAAAAAAATCACAGGTTTATTTGAGTGAGTACAATAACATTTTCATTTATCAAAGAATATAAGGTTAATATACTCGATTAGCTTACACAACTATTCCAGCTAAAAACTCCATAGTATGGCTCTTGATCTTTGCATATAAATTATTGTGATGACAAAGATCAGTATCTGTTTTCTACTGGCAGGGAGGGAAATATATTTGAAAAAATATATTTTAAATGCAAGTTCACAGTCAATACAAAGCTATAATTCAACTGAAGGACTTGTTAAGCCACTCAAATTTTACCCTTGTATACTTTATTACATTATCAGAACTTTCTGATTGAATTATCTCCCTGAAGTACTTTGCAGTCGTATTTTTTTCCCCCATCAACATTTACTGCTGCTTTTTGAAAAGCTATGCTTTACTTCTGGTGATTTTTTCCATCTTTAGTTTGTTTTTTGTGGGGGGGGGGGTTATGCCTTCTCATTTAAAAATAACTGTTCACAGTATAGAATCATGGTTTCTTATACAATCTCTTTTTTTATTTGTATAGAGAAATGTTCATGGTTGTTACCATTTGTCAACTTCATAATAAAATGAAAAAAATCATTTTTTAAGCCTGGCATTACCTTACAAAGTACGTAAAAACATTAAATGACCTTATTGAAGGAGGTATGTGAAATTGTATAACAAAGTGAAGTATGCCTGGAAGGGTCAATCAGAGGAGTTCTAAAGCTTTTAAAAATTGACACCTAAACGCATTTAACACTTAGTAGATACAAGACACCATTTCTGGCCTTCTATTTTCACTCTTTAGTTAATCCAACAAAGCACAGGTCATCTTCAAACCAATTTCATCAAGTTCTCCCCTCTAGTGAAAAGAAAATTGTGAGGGGCTTTTCCTTAATCAATACTGATTGAAAGATCAAAAGTCAGCAAAGAATAAATCAACAATCAGTATTATTAGCACCTTGGGGACAAAAGACCTTTACATCAGAGGGGAAATGCCTTAAAGGCCCCTCTATCGGGGCTAAACTAAAAAAAAAAAAAAAAAAGCCTAATCTTTTTAAGTGTGCTTATCGCTAATGAGATTAGATAGCATTCTTCTAGGGAGAAACTCAACAGGTCCCTATCACAGCTTTTCTCCTCCACATAATTTTTTAAAAATAACGAAATGAGGAAAGTCTTTGAAATGTCAAAGGGTTCACTTCTATTCCTCTAGTTGAAAAAGCTCCCCTTATCCACTACCCTCAAAACGAGAAAAGGATCCTGCCACTCTTACTAAGCATTTCCTTATGTAGGCACCAAAAATGAACCAGGATCCTTGGGCTTCTTCTTTAATGTGATTTTAAATAGGAGGCGCCTTTATGACTAGCAGCCACCACACATTTAAAATGGGTATTTATTACACGTTGAGGGCAAAGTTAGAAGTTCAGATAGAAAAGAAGAGGCTGGGCTGATCAAGTAAAACAGAGCAGCCGACCAGTTTCTCAAAACTGTGCAGAGAAAATCAAGGCTGAAGCCAGACAGTAATGACAGAGTCAGGAAGACCCAAGACGCTCAAAACCAGAAAGCCACGTGAGACAATCGACCAACCACGAGAATAAGCAACAGGTGTCTTAAACTCTTGGACTAAAACAGTGACTACAAGGAAGTCTATTGAGCGGAAAATTTAAATTAGTTAAAAGGTTTGCACCACCACCTAATCTAAGGCTGTGAAAGACAAATAGTGGCCAGTCCTGATTCCATTCTCACACAGATGTTAAAGAGCTTAAGCATCTATTGCAGAAAGGCACATCTGCTCTATTTTAAAGAAAGTAAGATTTAGAAATAGAAGATAACTCTGTATCTTAAGTATGAGAATTCCTTGATCACAGAATCTTCTGCCATATCCGCTCAAACACCAAAATATCCACCTGTTCCAGACTATTAGACTCAAGTTAGAAAACAAACTGGTGGGAAAATATCTAATCAGTAAAGCATACAATCAGAAACACTGAAAAAGGATGACTTAAACAGTCTTTATATTTGGGACAGAGAATAAAAGATTTTGTTGGTAATTTTTAAATGGAAATGCAAAAGTTTAGCAAAAACAAGTAAGATTCAATCCATACTGAACACATTATGGAATGTTTATATAATTTAATATTATATTTTTAAATGGCATTATCCAAAGCATACAGTAAAATATGAGAAGACCAAACCTCTGTGTGTGTGTGTTTGTGTATACAGTATATATTAGAAAATTAGTCTGTCAATTAACATTGATTAAGCACCTACCATGTACCAGGCTGAGAGAGAGAGAGATGGATGGGTTAGGAAGAATGCAAAGGAAAAAAAAGGAGGAGTGGAAGAAAAATCAAGACAGAAAGACAGAACAAAGCATTTTCTTCATATGGGTTGATATTAATTCATTTGGTTCTAACTTTCTTAATTGCTACATAAAATTTATATGAGATTTTTTCTTTTATTTTGTTCATAGTTAAACTCTTATAATTTTTAAAAGCTTAAAATTCACTTCATAAGAAGATTTTACCAGGAAACAGAGCTGTACTTTAGTAAATTACATAACTGTACCTTTTATGACAAAGTCTACAATTCTTAAGCCAAATTAAAGACCAGAGAACACTAAACTACTAATTAAAGAAATTCAGTGTTTTGGCACTAAGATTTTGTTTCAAAAACAAGTAACCTAATAATCACTTTTGTCACCAGAAAAGTATGTTATACCTTTTATGAAATACATTTTATTTGTTAAAAATCTACCCAACGATTTATACTGTATTGGCAGTAGTAATTGGAATTCTATATAATACTAATCTATCAGACTACAAATTTACTGCAGGTACATCAAAGCGATGGTCAACAGCAGGTTTACAGCTACTTAAATACAGAAGGTAGTTTCAAATATTTCCACCCATACTTCCTACTCAATACCTCCAACATTCCCTTTTTGAGAAACAAGAAATAATTTCAAGTTTTATGCTTCTAACCCAATTAGCACTGTTTTGAAAAAAGCAGACTGAAGCTGAAAGTTACACATCTTTCTTCTATTCCATCACTTAGCTGCTACACAAAGTTGTGCTCAAATGTTCCATAGTACTACAGTTCTTCTTTTCCTGCTCTTCTTTTTCTCATCCACATTTGGGCCATGTTCAAACCATCATTCATATCATTATCACAGAGCACAAATTGGAATTTGTGATGGGCAAATAATTTTCATAAATGTCTTATTTTTACAAAAGTTAAAAAGTAAAACCTGTGTTTTTAAAGTCATATGAATATAAAACAATTCCAATAACCCCAGAAAAAGATACACTAGAGCTTCGCTATGATGGTCACGTTGTGGTTGCCCCCTCACAAGATAAGATTATATTATAACAAGGTCTCTTTGGAAATGAATATCTTTATAAACTGAATTTTGCCCTATAGCCAATATAAATTGTTCCCATTATAGATAGTTGATTTAACATATTAAATACCTTGCCAATCTTAAAAGCCCGTGTAAATATTAGCTGTTATTGTTTGTAAATAAAACAAGTTATACTCTCCTAATCTCTTTCACATAAATGCTCATTTGGACAAAGGAGGCATTCATTTGATTCAAACCTGGGTAGTAGGTATATCAATTTATTAGGATCAAAGAATCAAAGAATTGAGGAGGGATGTTAAAGGTCATCTGGTCCATCTCTGCCCTCTATAACTTTCCAACAGGTCATTCAGTCTCCACTAAATACCTCTCAAGATGAGGAACTTGCTACTTGTCAAAGTATTCCAAGTCCACCTTTAGTCAGCTCTAAGTGTTAGGATTTCTCAGGATAAGGAATAAAATTGTTCCTTATACTGAGATGAAGTCTACCTCCCTGATAGTTCCATCTAAGTAAAAGAGGTCATTCTTTGCCTCATTTCTTACCTAGCCCTAATCACTGAATGGGCATTGCCTCAGTCAAACTGAAACGTGGGAAAGGCCTTAGTTTAAAAAGGCCAAGATCTCCCTCCCACAGCATCCAGGGTTATCTCCATTTGTCCTAACCTATCCAGGGTTATCTCCATTTGTCCTAACCTATGTCTTGCCACTGGACCCAGATGGAGAAAATGAGACTAGTTACTTTGCACAATGCTCCCTCATTTAAATCCAATTCACTTGCAAGTCAAAACAGACTGGTTTTAATTCTGACTCCACTTCCAGCCTCAGGGTCAAGGAGAACAAGTACAATCCCTCTTCTACATGACAACCCTTTAAATATTTGACAATAGTTATCATGCCCCTCTAAGTCTTCTCTCATCCAGGCTAAATATATGAGTTCCTGCAACTAATCTTCACAAGTCAAGATTTCCAGATTCCTAATCTGGCCATCTTCTAAGCATTCTTCAGTTTTTCCATGTATCTCTCCTAAAATGCAGTGGCCAGAATTGAATACAATAATTCATATGTACACTGGCCAGAGCAAAACACAATGGGAGGACTCTCATCTGCTCTATTTTGAACACTATACTTCCATGAAAATAATGCAACATCATATTCCTTTCTCTAGATGTGAAATCATAGTGTATTGACCCATATTGAGCTTACAATCCATGAAAACTCCCACTTTTTTCCCATTTACTTCTGTCCAGCTACATTCTTTCCATTCTGTGAGCTTTCGAAAACAATGGAGGACTTCACTGTATAGCTACTACGTTTCATCTTAACAAATTGGGCCCATAATGACAGAAACAAGCTATCAATATGAGAGTAATAACACTACTTAAATGAAGGGATGAGTAGGTTGTTTTTAATATCATCATCATTTTCAAAGGAAAAAATGAGGCTGAGACAAACAATTGACTTAAAGTTACATAACTTTTTTTTTTCAGCAAAAGCCTGCATTTTTTAAAATTTATTTTTAGTTTTCAACATTCACTTCCACAATATTTTGAGTTACTAATTTTCCCCCATCTCTAACCTCCCCACCCCAAGGTGGCATGTATTCTGATTGTCCCTTTCCCAGTCTGTCCTCTCTTCCCCTCCCTGCCCCTATCCCTTCTCCCCTTACTTTCTTGTAGGGCAAGATAGATTTCTATACCCCATTGCCTGTATATCTTATTTCCCAGTTGCATGTAAGAAAAATTTTTATTTTAATATTTGTTTTTAAAACTCTGAGTTCCAATTCTCTCCCTTCTTCCCTCCCCACTCACCCTCCTTGAGAAGGCAAGGAATTCAACATAGGCCACACATGTATCATTATGAAAACACTTCCATAACAGTCTTGTTGTGAAAGACTAACTATATTTCCTTCCATCCTATTATAATGTCCCCCTTTATTCAATATTCTCCCTTGACGCTTTCCCTTTTCTAAAGTGTTTGCTTTTGATTACCTCCTCCCCCAATCTGCCCTCCCTTCCATCATCTCCCCCTTCTACCCTTCCCCCCTACTTTTCTGTAGTGTAAGATACCCAATTGAGTGTCTATGTTATTCCTTCCTTAAGCCAAATCTCATGAGAGCAAGATTTACTCATTTCCTTTCACCTGCCCCCTCTTCCCTTCCAATACAACTGCTTTTTCTTGCCACTTTTATGTGAGATAATTTACTCCATTCTATCTCTCCCTTTCTCCCCCTCTCAATATATTCCTCTCTCATCCATTAATTTTATTTTTTTAGATATCATCCCTCCATATTCAACTCACCCTGTGCCCTCTGTCTATATATACACGTATATTCGCTTCAGCTATCCTAATACTGAGAAAGGTCTCATGAGTTACTAACAATCATCTTTCCTTGTAGGAATGTAAACAAAATGGTTCAACTTTAGTAAGTCCCTTATGATTTCTCTTTCTTGTTTACCTTTTCATGCTTCTGTTGATTCTTGTGTTTGAAAATCAAGTTTTCTATTCAGCTCTGGTTTTTCCCTCAAGAATGCTTAAAAGTCCTCTATTTCATTGAAAATCCATACTTTACCCTGAAGTATTATACTCAGTTTTGCTGGGTAGGTGATTCTTGGTTTTAATCCTAGCGCCATTGACCTCCGGAATATCATATTCCAAGCCCTTCGGTCTCTTAATGTGGAAGCTGCTAGATCTTGTATTATCCTGATTATTTTTCCACAATACTCAAACTGTTTCTTTCCGGCTGCTTGTAGTATTTTCTCCTTGATCTGGGAGCTCTGGAATTTGGCGACAATATTCCTAGGAGTTTTCTTTTTGGGATCTATTTGAGGAGGCACTCTGTGGATTCTTTCAATATCTATTTTATCCTCTGGCTCTAGAATATCAGGGCAGTCCTCCTTGATAATTTCTTGAAAGATGATATTTAGGCTATTTTTTTTGATCATAGCTTTCAGGTAGTCCAATAATTTTTAAATTATTTCTCCTAGATCTATTTTCCAGGTCAGTGGTTTTTCCAAAGAGATATTTCACATTGTCTTCCACTTTTTTATGCCTTTGGTTCTGTTTTATAATATCTTGATTTCTCCTCAAGTCACTAGCTTCCTCTTGCTCCAGTCTAATTTTTAAGGTAGTATTTTCCTCAGTGGTCTTTCGGACCTCCTTTTCCATTTGGCTAATTCTGCCTTTCAAGGCATTCTTATCCTCATTGGCTTTTTGGAGCTCTTTTGCCATTTGAGTTAGTGTATTTTTTAAAGTGTTGGTTTCTTCAGTATTTTTTTTGGGGGGGGGGGCAAGTCATTGACTTGTTTTTCATGGTTTTCTCACATCCTTCTCATTTCTCTTCCCAATTTTTCCTCTGCTTCTCTAACTTGCTTTTCCAAATCCTTTTTGAGCTCTTCCATGGCCTGAGACCAGTTCATGTTTTTCTTGGAGGCTTTTGGTGTAGGCTTTTTGACTTTGTTCACTTCTTCTGGCTGTAAGTTCTGGTCTTCTTTGTCACCAAAGAAAGATTCCAAAGTCTGAGACTGAATCTGGGTGCGTTTTCGCTGCCTGGCCATGTTCCCAGCCAACTTACTTGACCCTTGAGTTTTTAGCAGGGTATGACTGCTTGTAAAGAGTACTTTGTTCGAAGCTTGAGGGAATGCGCTGTTGTTTTCAGAGCTATTTCTATACAGCCAGCTCTGCCACACCAGCACTCCTCCTTCCCCAAGAACCGCCAACCCTGACCTGATGCAAATCTTAAGCACGCTCTGCACTCCTGCTCTGATCCGCCACTTAATTCCTCCTACCAGGTGGGCCTGGGGCCAGAAGCAACTGCAGCTGTAGTTCTGTAGCTGCACCACCCCTGCTGCCCCTGGGGCGGTGGCTGAACCGCAAACCCTTTTTACTCTGTACCCCACAGCTTTTCCCACTAACCTTCTCTGTTGTCTTTGGTGTTTGTGGGTTGAGAAGTCTGGTAGCTGCCACAGATCACTGATTCACAGCGCTAGGGCCTGTTCTGGTTGGTCCTGCCGCTGCTCACACTGAGCTCCACTCCCCTCCACTCCATGCGCGAAAGACCTCATCCAGCCACCATCCAGGCTGTCCTGGGCTGAATCCCTGCTTCCCTCTGCTATTTTATGGGTTCTGCATTTCTAGAATTTGTTCAGAGCCATTTTTTATAGGTTTTTGGAGGGACCTGGTGGGGAGCTCATGCAAGTCCCTGCTTTCCAGTTGCCATCTTGGCTCCGCCCCACCTCAGGAATGAAATTTTCAACATTTTATTTAATTGGAATATTAACAAATAAGATCTTCAATATAATTTCCATCATTTGTGATGCAAAGGTTGATGCACTTTGCAAGATTCACGTGAACTCGATGCAATAACTCCACATTGCCATCAATTTTAGCACATTCACTCTTTATGTGTTCAATCAACTATGTTGCATCTGTGATTTTCATTGAGTACACCTTCTCCTTTAGCATACCCCAGAAAAAAGAAGTCAAGAGGGCTAAGGTATGTTAATATTCCAAATATTTCAAAATATGCATTTTTGCCTATGTGGACACCCTATGGATATTTTTTAAATGCTTATTGATTGATTGATTTTTGTGTCATGGCCCCTTTGGCAGTCGAGGGAAGCTTATGCTCTTCCACAGAATATTTTAAATGCCTCAAATAAAATACATAGTTGCAAAAAAACCTAATTATACTTAATATAATAAACAAAATATTTTTTAAAAATAAATTAACAGTCCCCAGATTAAGGACCCCTGCTTTATTGGAATGGCCCCATAATCTGTGTTTAGCTATGTGATAACTGTCACGCTTATGAAGTTTACAAAAACACAGAGCCAGATCAACACAGGTTGGGTGACATTCAAGATTCAGAAAGAATATAGAATTGTAAGCTAGAATTTTGGTCTAATTCTAGTAAGATGAAATTTCACAGAGATTGATGTCAAGTCTTTATAGGTTCAAATAATAACCTTCAAAATTATAAGAAGGGGGAGAAAAACAGTTCATCTTAAAAAAAAAAAGGGTGTTTTTACAAGCTCAACACCCAGTCGTGGTCATTACTGTTCACCTCACTTTGACTCCTACTTCTCTTAAACTGCCTCACTGACTGTGCAAATGTATCCTTCAAACTCCTTCACTGCCCCCTCCAATTCCAGCATCCCAAGCTGTACTGAATTCCCCCATTAGAATGTAAACTCCTGGGAGTATGGGTACTGTCCTACTTGCTTGTATTTGTATCTCCAGCCTTAAGCACAGTGCCAGGCAATTATTTAAGTGTTTATCTACAATAAGCAATGCGGTGTCTAATACAAGGGAGTGATATCTCTACTATGCTCTTCCCTTGTCAGACCACATCTGCAGTGCTGTGTTCAAGTCTGGGCACCACCCACTTCCATTTTAGGAATGATACAGATAACCTCATTGATAATCGAGAACAACCAGAAGACAGCAACCAGGAAGGTGATGGGCCTCAAGTCATGCTATGAGTTTCACTTGAAGTAAATGAGTATGCTTACCCTAAAGAAACGAAGACTTAAGAGGGACCTGTTAGTTGTCTTTAATTATCAGAAGGGCTATTCACAAGAAAGAGAGATTAAACTTGTTCTTTTTGGTCCCAGGGAGCAGAAGTAGCTGCAATGGGTAAAAGCTGTGAAAAGGAAAACTTAGGTTAGGTGGCAGGAAAAACTACAGAGTTCTCTCCAAAAGTGAAATGGCCTTGAGTGCTGTTGTGCTCTCCTCATAGAGTTCTTAAACAAACACCAATAACCCTATGTTGGGGATGTTATAAAAGGGAATTCTGTTCAGATGTTAGTTGGATACAGTCACCTCTGAAATACCTTCCAATTCTGTTGTTCTATGATTCTGTGAAAACCAATTCCTAGAGTCTAGTGAGTTTTCACTAGCTGGGTTTCAAATTCCAGTTCTAACTATTTATACTGACATTTTTATTTGGTTCACCTAACAGAAGCTGAAAAATTAATAACCAATGAAATCCACCAGTTTATTTTTCCCCAGGACACTGGTTAATTTTCCTCTAGTAGCAATAACTTCACCTTTCTGATTAATTATGTTAAAATTAAATATTACAGGTCTCAGAACATTTGTTAACAAAACCTTTAGCAGGATGACTCTATAGGATATCAAAAATTGGGGACTCTATTTGTAGTCTCTTATCTTCCCATCTGATGAAGGGTCCCATAATATTTGTTACCTTTCATTTCTACATCTCAGCTTTGATTATGAAAGATACAAAGAAACCTTAGTTTCCTCATCTACAAAACAAGGATGATATTACAACTACCTACTTCATACGATTGTGAGGAAAACGCTTTATAAATTTTAAAGTGTCATATGGAAGCCCAGAGAATAGGAGGGGAAGGTAGAAGTTGCCTCTGGCAACAATCAGAGGTGGGAAGTCTCAGGGGGAATGCTCTATGGCAGCCACAACCCTAGAAGGGGAACAGCTGAATATAAAACGGGGTGGGTGGGGAGGGACAAATAAAATTGCCAAAGTTTGAGAACAGTCATACCAGGGAAGGCAGAGGTGAGGAAGGAGCCCAGAAAATTGTCAAGACCAAACAGACTAAGAGGACAAGAGGTGGTAGAGACTAGAACTCACACAACAATCCAAATGAGTAAAACAAAAATATGGAACACCATGAAGAAATATTAAGGGCAGGAGATAAACAAGAAGTAAAACAAACACAGCAGAGACTCAGGGGAAAAGACAGTTTGGCCACAAAGACTACAAGAGTACCTGGAAGAAATTAAACAAGGGATAAAAAATGGAATCATGCAAATTAAATAAGAGCTTTGGAATAAAGAATTGAAAGGAAAATAAAGCTTAGGGCAGAAGATGGAAAATCTTATACAAGTAGTGGTACCCATAAAAAAATAAAACTGACCAATAGATGTCATTAACTACAGAAAACAACAGGAAATGCTTTTCCTAATCAAAAGAACAGAAGAAAATGTGAGGCATTTACTATAAAACATGACTGGCCTGGAAAACAAGGCAAGGAGAGATAACATAAAAAATCATTACCCTTGAAAATTATAGCAGAAAATAAACAAACTAGGATACAGTAGTTCCAGAAATCATAAATTAAAATGACTAGATTTGCCAGAATCAGGAAGCTAAACAAAAATAAGGAACAATCCAACAAGACACCTCCTGAAAAAATCCCCAAATGTCATAGGTAAAATACAGAGGTTCCAGGTCAAAGGGGGCAAAAATGCTACAAGCAGTGATAAATAAACTCCTGTGATATGACAAATAAAATGGAATATTATTTATGCAGTAAGAAATTATTAAAGAGATGAATTCAGAAAAATCTACCAATGAAATGCTACTGAGTGAAGTAAGCAGTTCTAGAACAATTTATACACTGACTACAAATTATGAAGGTCAACCTGAAAGATTTAAGAACTGTACTGAATGCACGAAACAATCATGACCCCAGAAGACTGAAGCCACCCTGCTGGCAGAGACCCAGTTAAGGGGAAGGAGCCAGGAGATAGGGAGAAATTAAGGGAGAAGTGACTAATGTAATGACCCACGGCTAAGGAGACAGTCCCAGTTGAGATTAAGAACACAAAGGATAAAAAAAAATTGGGGCTGATTAGGAAGTGTTTAAGGTATAAAATTAGGGGACAGGAGAGAACTAAAAATTCAATAAAGTAGAGGCAAAGTCCTCTGCTGAGAGACAGAAGGTGATAGGCTTGGGGAAAGGTTTGGAACATTAATACACAAGAAGTTTCCCTATTTAAATTCTATCAGTGGAATTTTAAGAATATACAAAAATTCAGAACCCTAGATTGTTTTTTCAGTTTTTTTGTGGGGGCTTCTGTTTTACTTTCAACTATTCCTTGTTCATCTTTGAGGCACTTAATTCCACTGAATATCACCTCTCAGCCAACAGCTGAAAAAATGAGTATTCAAAATTTAATTATCCGATAGGTTCTTTGAACAATTTAATAATACAGTAAATAAACCACTCAATACAAATGGTGAACTGCTTTTTAAACCTAAATGTTAATTAAGCAATTGACACAACAGGGTCTTAACTATGATACTGTTTTGTGATTTTTATGAATTAATATAAAGGCATCTGAGCCTCCAACAACACGACTGCCTTACTGTAAACTGTAACAGCCCTTCTTTAGAATGCTTATTTTATCTGTTTATTTTATAATGCATAAATTTTACTATGTTTTCAGAGAACTTTCAAGCTACAGAACTGGACTTTGAGTTGATCTAGTCCCTAAATGTTTCCATTTGGAAAACAGAAAAAAGACTTAACACCAATAGGCATTTAAAGGGTTAAGAGTTTTGAGACTTTCAAATTACTAATAGCCATAACTTTGTCAACAATGAAAACTCAATTCAATTTAATTCAGAAAACATCTGTTGAGAACTACTATGTGCAAAGCATTGTTAAGCATTGGGGACTATTATGGGGGAAAAAAATCGCCCCTACCTTTACCCTCAAGGTGCCAACATTCTTCCAGGTAGACATAATTTGTACAACATGTAAATACAGCACAAGGTAAAAGGAGAGTAAGAACACTTACCTACCAGCGTTTTTGTAAGGGTCAAACGACATAGCACGATGCTTGGCACACAGTGGTACTTACTTTGTTTCTTCCTTCCTAATCTAAATTTAGATTCCAATAATTCCCACACTTTGGTCACAGTTCTACCTTTTTGCCAAAAACAGAACAAATTTAAACAGATGATGAGCAAGAGAGATAAGACCAAGTGTTCTAGGAAAAGCACTAAGGGGAGGGATAAAGGGTAAGCACTTGATGTGTGACAAAGTAAAGTCACCACACCAAATATTCCAAAAGGCAGAGATGAAGGAGAAGGAAGAACATTCAGCATATTGTGCAGTTTGGGTAAATCCTCTTCCTACAAAATGGCAGAAAAAATGACATGTTGAGTCTGAGACAGCTACCAGTTCAATTTGGCACATGAAGAGAAGTAGTAGTGTGTGATAAAGGTTGAAAAAACAGAATGAAGCCAAACTGAAATAGATTTTAAGGTTTTAAATACCATGCTAAGGAATGTGCATTTTATCCTGGAGACCATTGGGAGCCCCTGAAGGTTTTTAAGCAAGGAAGTAATATAATGAGACTTATGCCTCATGAAGATTTTTTTGGCAGTGTAAGAGAGATCTTTATTTCCTTAATGAACAAATATATAAAGTGAAAAGGTTTAAATTCGTTCTGCTTTTGCCAAAAAGGCAGAACTAGGACCAAAGCATGGGAATTACTAGGATGTAAATTTCGAGTAGGAAGGAAGAAAGGAAATAAGCGCTACCATGTGCCAGGCACTGTATTATCTCATTTGAACCTCATAAAAACACTGGTAGGTATATGTCATTATCATCCTCCTTTTATAGTTGAAGACGTATGGAAGGAGAGAGATCAAGTGACTTGCCCAACAGCTAGTCAGGGGTCTAAGGGTAAGGTTTGAACTCAGATCTTCTTGACTTCAGACCCAGTATTCTATTGCACCACCTAGCTTCTGATTAAATAAAAGGGGAAAAAAACCTCCCAATTAGCACTGTCCAAAAATTTTAAATGGTCTAGAGGGGAAGAAATGGGCGGGGGAAGAGTTAAGAAGGAGGCAAAAAAGGACAGGAAGGAAATAAAGATAAATGGAAGATAGTTTCTCATCACTAAAGGTCTTCAAGGAGCAGCTAGATGGCACAGAAGACAGAATGGAGGGCCTGGAGTGAGGATGCCTCTTCTTTCCAAATTCAAATGTGGCCTCAGATACTTACTAGCTGTGTGACCCTGGACAAGCCACTCAATCCTGTCTGCCTCAGTTCCTCATCTGTGAAATGAACTGGAAAAGGAAATGGGAAACCACTTCAGTATCTTTTGACAAGAAAACCTCAAACAGGGTCACAAAGAGTTGGACACGACTGAAAAGCAAAGTGGTCTTCAAGCAGAAAATGGGCCTCCACTTTCAGAAGTGATGAATGAAGGCAACGAATACCTCTCAACTTTTTCAGGTAAGCTATCTGTAAGTTTAATCAATTTAAACAAAATTTTATTCCTACTGGCAAAGTTATCAGAAAAAGAAATATATTTTCTAACAATGTAAACAAATATTCATTGGGTGTCAATTTATGTAGCTTATTTAATGATTAAACATAGTATGTCACAGAATAAAAAGTATTCTTCAGTTACAGCATACCCTCCATTTTCATTATAAACTTAGTGTTTCTTTGAAACATTTCATTATTGATTCCTCAAATATATATATACACATATACATATGCATATACACACATATATATACATACACACACACACACACACACATACAGAAAGAGAAAGCAAGCGAGCTCTGAAGAATCTTTCATAACAGGTTCAGCTAAATTTACTTCCAATCCAGTCATACAAATGTTCCTATCCACCAACAAAATGGTTAGTTTTAACAGGCATGAAAAACAGTTCAAAAGTCAGGACTGAATGCTTTCTGTCATCTCCCACATCTCTACCATTCACAACATTTTTAATGCAATTTTTTTTGTAATGAAGGAAAACTCTTATCTTGAAATCTGCCTAAAAATGGTGAATGCTAACAACATTCCAGTAATAGAGAAGGGGCAAAAAGAGTGAGAACTTGAAAGTACTGTGTTGTAACTTGTCTAGAATTCCATCATATATGTTTCTCTGTTGTAAAGTTCAAATACATTTTTGTAAGAAAAACTGTATTTTAAGTGGTGCTTGAAGAAGTTCAGCTATCAAAATAAAGACTGCATACAGAGAACAAGGGCTCTCTTTGAACCTGGGAGTCAGAAAAGACCTAAACTCAAATCCCATTTCCAAAAACTTACTAACTGTGTGACCATGGGCAAGTTTCACTTAACTCCCCCAAACTTCTGTTTTCTCATATGTAAAAAAGGTCTAATAATGTGTCTAATACCTCTATCACATGGATGTTATGGGGATCAAATGAACCTTAAAGTGTACGTACGGCATTACTTCTGCAGAATAATTGAGCTTTTTTGATAACCAAATCAGAAGCCTTTTATTTTGCCTATGTATCTTTTCCTTACCAGTATCTATGATGTCCTGAAAAAAAAAATGTTTCATATTATTTTAACTAAAAAAGAACAAAACTCAGAATTCTATATCTAAACAAGAAAATAAATATTTCCACTCGAGAGCCTAATCCACGTTGCTATTATCTTCTGCCTCCCAAAACAGCGCCCTTTCACTACCCATTTTATCCCATACAGCCCTTTATCTATTTATTAAGGATAAATAATGGAAAATGTGACAAGGAAGCAGAAAGAAAGAGGTTTCTAATTGCTTCAGTTTAATGATTACGGATAATCACTATCTTC
The DNA here is from genome assembly GCF_011100635.1 of Trichosurus vulpecula. Taxonomy (NCBI): domain Eukaryota; kingdom Metazoa; phylum Chordata; class Mammalia; order Diprotodontia; family Phalangeridae; genus Trichosurus; species Trichosurus vulpecula. The sequence continues at coordinate 210,550,925 of NC_050580.1, read as the reverse complement.
AAACCATGATCTTCACCAGTAGAGAGGACAGAGCTGCTGCCGCCCTGTCTGAGAGCCGGGTCTCGCTCACTCCTGATGAGCGCCCCTCCTGGGGATATCACCCAGCTTCGAGAAGAAGCGCTAGCGTCCAAAGAACACAGCCCGGCTCCCATTCCCGGCCCGGCCCTGACCTCGGGCACCACAAATCCAGAAGTTGCCAACTCCTAACTCCTGTACCCACTGAACTCGTAAACACCCAATGGGGCAGAGTTCACAGAAGGCCAAGCCAGCGGGTCTGGTCCAGACAGTTCACCACGGGGCCTTCCCCAGACTGTAACCACTCCCGCCACCATAACAATATGTGTGGGTAATTGCCCTCTGCTTTCCAAGTTGGGTAGCAAATTAGTACCCATCCCAAAGAGTCTCAGCATCTGTCTGTCTGAACCCACTAAATAAAAAGCACAGCAGGAAAGGGGGCGATGGTGCCCAAAAGAAAAAATAAACAGCCAGCAATACTCGAAGTCTCATTTTCCCGTGGACAGCACGAATCGCCCCCAACCCTCCCTCCCAGAGCAGTTCTTCCCAGGGCACCTCATAAACTCTCCACCTCCCAGACCCGGGGTCTCCGACACAGCAGCAGACAAAGCCGCATCACTGCTAATCCTCCAGCCCCTGAACCTGCCGGCCATCCGCAGTAACCTTATTCCGCGCACATACACCCCCACACCCCCCCCCCCCACGCCAAGGCAGTTCGCTACTAATCTAGCCCCAGGACCTGGTCCTCCGGCGATGCACAGTAACCCCAGTCCGCCGCCGCCTCTCCGCCAGCCCCCATACCTGGTCCTCCAGCGAGTCACACAAACTTTGTTCCGCCCTCCCCCTCCAGTTCACATCCTCACTAATCCTCCGGCTCTCGAACTTCCCTAGACTTCCTATCCCAAAGGAAGAGGAGAGGAAAAGGGGGGGGGGGGATGAGGAGAGGAGGAAGAGGAAGGAGGAGGGATGAAAGGAGGAGAAAGATGACAGGAAAAAAGATGAAAAAGAGGAAGAGAGGGGGAAAAGAAAAAGAGAGGAGGAAGGAGGAAGGAGAAAGAGGAGAAAGACGGGGAGAGGGGAAAGAGATAGGGAGAAAGAGGAAGAAGAGGAGAAAGGAGAGGAGAAAGAAGAGGAGGAGGGAAAAAATTTAGGCTTGGCGATTTAGATGGAGAAGCAGAGCAGTAACACCCCCCCCCCCCCGCCACACACACACACACACACACACACACACACACACAAACACACACCCCCATCCCCCCCGCCACACACACGCACACACACACCCCCATCCATCCCCCCCGCCACACACACACACACACACACACCCATCCCTCCATACCCCAAGAGCAGCCCGAGAGGCCCAGAAACAAGGTAGAAGTTCCCACATAAGCCTCCCCCCGCCCCGGCCCCCGTACACGCACTTCCCCGGGCACCGCACATTCGAGGGAGCTGGGAAGGAGACTCCCACGAATGAAAGACACACAAGGGGGACTCGTGCCTTTCATCCTTGCCCTACAATGGCCCCAGCCGGACCGCCACTTTCTGCAGGAAGCCCTTCCCGACCCCCGCCTCGGCCCCTAACTCTCGGCCCGCCCCCCGCCCCGGCGGGTGTCTCCCCTCTCTCCGGCACGCAGCTCAGTGGCACCACGCAGTCGCCTGCGCGCCGTCTGCCCCGGACTGGGAGCTCCTCGAGGGCAGGAGCTGTCCTTCGCTTTTCTTTGTATCCCCAGCGCTCAGCGCAGAGCTCGGCACACAGTAGGCGCTTAATGAACCCCGATCCCCGAGGGGCTCCCCGGGGTGGGGGTGGCGCTCGAGGGCCCTCACTCACCCCAGCACCACGAGCTCTCCGTATTTGCGCGGTTCTTTGCTGGGGGCGCAGGGCTCCTCCGGACCGGGGGCGAACATGGAGCCGCGATCGGCTCTCTCCTCGTCCTCCTGGTCCTCGTCCTCCGCGGGCTCCAGCGGCTCCGGCCCCCCAGGCGCCGCCGCTTCCTCCGCGATCCCCGCCGGGTCCGCGCCGCGGCTACAATCCCATACGGAGAAAGGAGCCAGGGAGCTGGGGAAAGGGACGGCGGCGAGGGGGCCGCGGGGCGGCCAGTCCCCGAGCGGCTCCGTCTTGGCTCCCGGGCTCCGCGCCCTCGCGCCCGCCGGGACCCTGGACCGAGCCCGCGCTCCTCCCGAGGCGGCCGCAACGCGAAGCCCAGCGGCAGTCCCGGAGCGACGGGGCCCGAGGCGAGCGGACGACCAGCGACCTGCCAGCCGAAGGAGGAGCGCAGCAAAGCCGCGGAGACGCGCGGGCGGGGGAGGAGCGAACCGCGGCCCGGCGGAGCCACCCCCGCCTCCGGCCGCAGGCAGCCACCCGGAGCCCGCCCCCGAAGAAAGTGCGGCCCCGGGAGTGACTCGGGGCTGACGGGACTCCCCCTTCCGGAGCACGTGGGGCAGCGGAGGCTTCACTCCCCCCACCCCGCAACCGCCCCCCGCCCCCCCAATAAAAGAAAGAAGAGAAAAGAAACAGCCTCCCCCTCGTGATGTCGACGTTGGAATCGTCCCCTATGTTATGTAAACATAGAGTAAAATGGAAAGGAGGTTCTTAAAGGGACAACTCTATTTTTTTCATTCTTTTCTAAACTTCGAGAATGTGGACTTAGGGTAGGCACGTGGAATATCTGATACCCAGCTGGGCTGGAGGGCAGGCAGGGAGGCAGGGTGCGAATTGGGAGAAACGAATGGGTTAAAAAGTATGCGTGGAGCTTTAAGGAACGCAGACGATTCAGCCCTTGGTTTAAAAAAAAAAGTTCTCCACAATATGGTATAATGCATTTAAAAGAAAACACACACGTAAACACACTCCTACGTACGTGGGGTGAGCAAGACTCTTGATAGATGGTTGCTGGGAAGACTACAAAAATTTGACTCCAGGTGGAGTAGCGTTTTGAGAGGCGCATGAAGTTCTCCCACATCATCATCGCACAGATCGGGCATCCCAGTTTGCAGTTAGCAGGGTACCACATGCTAAAGGGATAATAGTGAAAATTTTGCCGTTAAGTACCATGGGCAGTTATTCAAGTACAGCTTTTTGAAAAGAGTTAATGATAGATAATAATGATAGTCAACTTGTATATTTTCCAGAAAAGCTATTATTGTAGCTTAAAATTATTCCAGAATGAGAAAAAAAAATCTCAGTGACTGTTCCTTTACCTCATCCGGTATTGTATTGTTTTTTGCCTTTGTGTCCTCAGTTCTTAGCCAAAAGCCTAGCACATATTAACCACTTAATAAATGCATATTATTGATTGTTTAGTTAACATATACTAAGTACTCAAAAAGTTCTGGGAATGAGGAACATTATAGATTTTCTTTAAGATGGCTAAGGGAAATATCTGCGGAGCCCGAGTCTCCTCCTCTTATTCCAAAAGTGATCTGGAAAAAGAATAGTGGAATAGGGATCAAGAAATTCGAAGAAAACTATCAGTAAGCTCCTTTATCCAGCCCAGAACTGCACACAAAGGTAGTCAAAACCTGTGGACACTGGAAGAAGGATCTTGCCAGAGTAGCCAGCACTAGCTCAAGTAAATAAACTAGCAGTCTGAGACAGCATCCCGAACAGAAGCCCCAAAGTACACAAAAGCTACAGTGCTCTGATGGGGGAAGGGTTAGAAAACCACAGCGGTGCCTTGATCAAGGAAAGTTAACCACAGAGACGTGAGCAGGGTTATTTAAGACTGCCAGTGCTCTAAGTACAAACGCAGCAAGGAAAGTAAAAGCCAGTATCGGGAAGCCAGGAAAGTACAGTCAGGGCTTGATTACAGACTAAGTACATGAGAAGGGATACATCCTAACCCTGTCACAGAATAGCAAATCAATGAGATTGAGACTAGAGATGTGATCAAACAGAAGAAAACACCAAGTATATTAAGAAATATCATGGGTTAATAATCATCAAAGAAGGAAGCACAGAAGAGAGTAGTTCCACAACAATTAACAAGCAGATCCTCAGAGGAGAAAAAAAAAGTAGCTTAGTCAAAACTACAGGAAGAACCTGAAAAAAAATAAAGCAAGAATAAAAACAGAATTGTAAGTAAAATAGGAGGCTCTAAAGGAAAGAATTGGAAACAGAATAAATAGATTAAACTAGAAGGTAGAAAACATTGCCCAAATAGTGGACTCTCTGAAAACCAGAATAGACCATGTTGTTGTTCAGTTGTGTCTCACTCTTCATGACTCCATTTGGGATTTTCTTGGCAAAGATACTAGAGTGGTTTGCCATTTCCTTCTCCAGCTCATTTTACAAATGAGGAAACTGAGGTAAACAGGATTAAGTGACTTGCCCGGGGTTGTACTGGTACTGGTAGAGGACACATTTGAACTCAGGACTCCAAGCCTAGCACTATATCCACTGTGCCACCTATCTGTCCAAGAATAGACGATATAAAGACCATAACAATAGACAATGGTTCCACGAAATAAATATTAGAACAACGTTGAAAGGCTAAAAAATGAAATATCTATTCTCAAAACTAACTGACCCCAAAATATGTGAAGAATGAATACATTAAGAATCATAAGACTGCATGAAAACCATAACCCTTCCCCACTCCCACCCCAAAAAACCCATGCCTTATTTCAAGAAACCATAAATGAAAACTCACCAAATTTATGAGAACAGGAGAATAAAGTGAAAATAGGAAGATTACACTAATTGATTCCTGGAAAAACTCTAAAATGAAAACTCCCAAAAATATCATAGCTCAAATCCTGAGCTCCTGGTGAAGGAAAAAAAATTTTTTTTAATAAAAATGTGTGCAAGCAGCCAAAAACAAAGAGTTCAAACACCAAAAGAACCAAGTTAGTATCACGCAAGACAAAGCAGGAAAAAAAATTGGAATACAATATTCCAAAAGGCAAAAGATAAAGGCCTATAGCCAAGATTAATTTATCCTGGAGGACTAAGTACAATCTTAGCAAGAAAAATGTTAGAGAATAGATTTTTAATGAAACAGAGGACTTTCAAGTATTCCAGTTGAAGAGACCAGAGGTGAGTAGAATCAAGGAGGGAAAGAGTCACAAACAAAACCAACCTCAACTTGGGGGTGGGGAGTTGGTGGGGGGGAATCTTAAAAGTGGGATTAAAAGAAAAGACAAAAGACTCAGCAATCTGGAAAAGGGAAGGGAGGAGGGGCAGTGAAATAGAAGCAGAGAGCTTCAATTACACATCACTAGTGCAGATGTCAATTTTCCTCTTCTACCACCTTCTTTGCAAAGAGCAGGATATGAGGAAAGCGCTGGAAGAGAGGGTAAGATGAAAGGAAGTACACATTTAGCAATCATAACGGTAAAAGTGAATTGAATGAACTCACCCATAAAATGGAAGTGTAGAATGGTTTAGAAAGCAAAATCCAACAATATGTTATTTATAAGGAATAGATTTGAAATCTATTCACACAGTTAAAGTGAGGGGGAAAAAATGTATCATGCTTTAGGTGAACTCACAAAAGTAGGGGTAGAAATCATGATCTCAGGCAGGGCAACAGTTAAAATAGACATGATTTAAAGAGATAAAGAAATTACATTATTCTTAAAGGCACCATAGATAATGAAATTACACCAGTACTTAACTATGTATGCATACTCTTGAACATTTACTCATTTCCCATGACCTGCTCTTCCACTCCACCTCCCCTACAAAGATGGTCATAACCTTGATTAGCCATCACCACAAGTATTCTACTTTCTGTTTATGAACTCTGAAATTCCCTTACCTAATCAGAATCTATTGTCCTTCCACCTCTCCCTGTGCCTTACATCCCCAACCTTTTCTTCAACCTCACCATAATCTCCAATCCTTCCATCCCACAGTTCTTTCTTAGGTCATTATTCCTGTATTGCCTGCACTCTCCCCCATTCCTCATCCTGACCCCTTGACGAACCAGTCCTCTATACTCTCCTTCTTTCAAGTCCCTTGCCCCCTTATCTGATTGAAGATCTTGCCCTGCCAAGCCTCAGGTTGCCAAGCCTACCATCCTCTGCCTTCACTCCTACTCATATGCTGCTGAACAAAGCTGAAGAAAATTATGAAAACTGGGTCCACCACAAATTTATGTTACATGATTTTAACTGGGTCCTTACTGTGCCAAGACAATCTTTTTATGTCCCCCCAATCAATTCACTATCCTTCTCACCACAATGTCATTTCCAAACTTTTTTATGCCTCCTCAAATTTCCTTCCCATTTCTCCTCCTCTCCCAATCTTCTCAGCTGAGAACCTTCCATTATGAAATATCTTACAAATTGACCAAAAGCAGAGAAAATACAAAAATTAAAGTTTATTATAGCTTCAATGAATATATGAAAAAAGCATTCATTAAGTGCTTATTCTGTTCCATACACTGTGTGTTAAATTCAAGGGATACAAATAGAAAAATTGAGTCAGTCCTTGTTCTCAAGGATCTGACCTGGGGAGGGGGAGAAGCCCAGGGTGGGCCAAAGGAGACAGCACATAAAAGAAAGTTCATCAACAAGGCAGATGACAATTCCCAGGGGTTCTTAGGTTACATTAGCACATCAAATGACAATATTATAGGTTTGGAGGCCATAGAGGCAGGGCAAATGGTAAGGCCTGATGGTTCTCCAACTCACCAGAAGGAATAAAGATGGTGACTCCCCATTACATTTGAAGCCTTGTGAGCAGATGAGCAACCTGGATTTGTTTCAAGAATAAATTTTTTCTTAGATATGAATTTTAAAATGAGCTTAATTATAATAATTTTCCTTATGAAATAATAATAATAATATCTAGCATTCAAATAGTGCTTTAAGGTTTACAAAATACTCTACAAATATTATTTCATTTATTAAATGTTCAGGAATTACATTTGCATTCTTTCCTACCTATCTCATAAAGCTAAGGGAAAGATTTTTTATTTCATCATCACTGCGTAGTCTGGGAAATTTCTAATTTGAAACCTCCTTCTAATAAGGAAGATCATGATCACAAATATCTTAATCTAAGATAAATCCTAGGGAGTTGCCCAAGGCACACAGAAGTGCCTAGGGAATAAAGAGGCCAGCCCATGAGGAGTCTCTTCTCCTTAGACTTGGCAGATGTACCATTACCATATAGCTGATCACACACTTCTAACCCAACACACCCTTCTGACTAGACCTATTTTCAGATTGAGATGATGGAAGCTATATCTACATGATTCTTTATCATATCTTTGCTGAGGTATCCTTCCCATGCTATTAATAAGTAAACTTATTTTTTTGTTAAGTGCCGGATGATCTATAAGTATCTTATTTCATTTTAGTTCCACTTAATTACTGGCTTGAATCAGACCTGGCTATCCCTACTTCTCAATAAATCTCAGTGGCTCCCAATTTTCTGCGTGACCAAAAATAAACTCTTTTATTTGATATTTAAAACCCTTCATTCCTCTCCAGGCTATATTCCTGACTCTTCAGACCTTCTCTGCCATGCTACAGAAACCTCTTTACCTTGGAACTTTCTCTCCACCCGTGGATATCTTATTAGAGGCGTTCTTCCCCTCTAATTGGCTGGTTCCTTCCAGAACCTCCATTTTTAAGAGGCAACCCAAAACAATCATGTCTTCATTCTTCTCTCAGGTATACTGGGGATGCTGCAGACTTTCTTTAACATGCCTGGGTACTTTCATATCTTCATATTCCTCTCCCTTTTCCAGTTTCCTTTTATGTGTTGTCTTCCCCCATTAGAACATAAATTCCTTGAGGGCAGGGACTATCTTTCTTGCTTATTATATTTGTGTTCCCAGTGCTTAGCACATTGTCTGACATGTAGTAAGTATTTAATAAATGCTTGTTGACTAAACTTCAAAACCACACCTCTTCCTATATTTTCAGTTTTCTTAAGGGGATTTGTTCTGTGAAGTTTGGATTCAAAAGGTAGCACTCAAGGGCCTAGAGAGCCACATGTGGCCTCTAGGCTGCAGGTTCCCCTCCCCTGTCTTAGATATAATACTCCCTTCCAACTACTCTACGATCTAGTCGCATCTTTCTACTCTGTTCTTCTCATCCAATGCTCCATTTTCCATATTGGTGCTTTGCACCACTTATCCCGCATGAGGCTGGTGACTTTGCACAGCCCTCCCTCATTTAAATCCAATACACTTGCTGGTCATGGCATCACCTCCCCAATGTTATCATGGTACACAAAGGACCAACAACAACCCCCATGACTTGAATGATGTCCCAAGGACTTTTCTGCCTCTCCCCAGATGCTAATGCCTTTCTCAACTTCTTCCTCAGAGCAGGCCTGTAGAAATTTATTTAAAAAACACAGAAGACACAGACACGCACATGACCTTGGGTAGATGCCTTTAAGAAAGCAGCTCCCCTTTTCATGGTTTGAAGAAAGCTTATAAACCCCTTGGGTACATTGATAAGCTTCTGTTCACATTGGCCTTGTGGGTGAGATAATCTATCATTCTAGAAAAGGACTGTCTGTTTTAATATCGAAGTAGCAAGGACAATGATTTTTAACGTACAAGGACAATCAAGGAGTTGGTGATTTTATATTAGATAAAGGGCAGTTTTTAAGATGGAGTTACTCCTGTCAAAAGCACTTTTATAAAGGGATATTTACTGAGAAGATATAGCAAGGATCTACGTACAACATCTTAAACGAGCAGCTTGCTCTTTCCTGTATGGAGGTACCTACTCAGTCCCTTTGGAGAGTGGACTAAAACTTAAGCGGTTACTACAAAACAATTCTCCACTCCCCTAGAAATACCTCCTAGCTCTGGGATCCTTTTTTCCCTTTGCAAGTGTCCCCACCAGGTTCACTTCTGGGTATGACACTGCAGCTGGTTAAGTTTCTGTCCCTTGCTTATAAAACATAGTGTCTCAACTTCTGTATCCATTAACTGCTAAACTGAGGCAAGTAGGTCACTCTCCAAGGCTAGCTCCTCAATGAGCGGACTCAGCTACCACAGTTACTAATTCTGATGGGGTAAGGGAGATAGAAGGGAGATGTTATGGCTCTTCCAACCTTTCAAATGTCACAATGCCATATCCTGGTACATTCTGTCACTTGCACTCATTTACCTAAGACCAGAAAAGAATAAACACAACAAAGAGAGAAGAAACAGAAGTAACCATGTGTTTACAGACACACGGTAGTGGTGGGGAGATAAGGCAGCCGGTAGCAGGTTAGGGCTACTTCTTCAGCTGTTACCCCTTTCCCCAATTAAGGATTACAGCAGAACACCAGCAGGGAGGAGAGAAAGTGTTTGTCCAACTGAGTTTTTGTATGTACACTGAATTCCTACTCAGTAGACAATTCAAAGCCTTTTTGTCACCAAGTATTAAGCCAACAGAAAACAGATGATAATTGCACATACTCTGAAGAGGAAAGGGAAAGGGTTCCTCCAGCTCACATTTATAAAAGCAGGCTCAGCAAGCTTTCATATGGAGGTTGCATATGTACTAAGGATTAGCTCTCATTGGTCAGTCTCTTCTCATTACAAAAGCAGCGACTGTTTTCTAATTGCTTCAATTATAATCAATTTCCCCTTTGCTTTTTGTAAAGAGGAGCTAAATTTGGCTTTGAGGGGAGGATGGAGAAAAGTGATCCTGGAATCAGGTCCTCTGAGCCTGTTCCCACTCAGCCTACGAATTCACCTGCTGTATTCCTTTAGAGGACTCCATACCTTACGTTAACATTCTTGGGCAGTGGGGATTACAAACCTTGGTATATACAACAATTAGGTAATAGTTGATTTCTACAGGAAAATTATCTCATCCCAGTATTCCATCACTGTGATTTCAAAGATACAGAGTGACACTGAAATTTATCATAAGTACTTGATAAATTAGCAAAATAGTTTAATGCCTCTGTAGCAATATTTTTATCTCATTCTTGGTAAAATAAGTATCCAATAGTTATCCAGTAGATATCCAAAGATCAAATAATAATCCCAAAATCAGTATCCAAATCCCTTACCCAATTACTGATAATCCAAAATTGATCATCTATTTCAAATATCTAATAACCAATAATCTTCCCCTTTAATTTAATAATGCATGTGAGCAAATGAGTTGTTTGAGTTTCCCAGACATTCTTCTGGAATCTCTAAAGGAGTATTTGATGTTGCAAATGCTAGAAAATTTGTTTCAAACTTCAACATGCATAGGGTTCCTTATTTCCATTTTTTCATATTCTTTGTGTTAATAACTGTGGTATAGTCGCTATAGATTTCCTTCCTTGTCAAGAGGAGAAGATGGCAGTGAAAAATTGTTTTTACCACTTAAATTTTAAGGAGCTCAACAAAGCAGTACAAGTATTCCATGAACAATAGAGAAACCAATGATTTCAAATGGAACCAAATGACATTAAAGTATGAAATAAGGCAAGATCGTAAATCCCTTCTAATAACCTAATAAACTAAGGTTACCTTTTTCTATTCCTTGTGAAATCTTGGACACCTTCAGGTTAGTGATGAATGTAAGTAAATTGCCATTTGCTAATAAAGGCAATTACTTTGTATATCATTGTACTGTAAAACTTTTTCCAATATGACCAAATAGATATTTAACATTTAACATAAATTGACTTTTTCTCTATCTTTAGAGACAATATAATCATACAATAAGCACACAATATTCAAAATAGAATAATAATTTACAACTGGAAGTTTTAATAATGTTTATTACATAACTAAGTTTCATGACTTGGATCTACTTAATTGCAAAGGACCACTTATTTCTGAAGTTACTCTCATGTTGAGATAACAGACTGAAATTCACATTTTGATAGCCCAGTCATATGTCATTAGAGTTTAACATATTTTCCACGTCATGATTTACTCCATAAATTTCAAACCCTAAATGATCTAAACAACAAATATAATCTAGTGGTCATGTAATTAATCTTTTATATTTCTGAAGAACTAGGTCTGTCATGGTTAAGTAGAACTCAATAATGTAAATAAACTAGAGTAAAGGTTTACTGACTGAACTTTATTACATAGTGTATGAATTGGTGGACCACATCAAATGAAATATCTTCTCACCATTGCCCACAGTCATGCAAAATTTCAAAAATGTAATATTAATAAATAACATCAATTAATATATAAAATCAGTAGTATAAACTAGATGTTAAAATATTGACACCTTGAACAGAATATAAACCTATGATGACTATAATAATATAACATTGATCTGAAGCTTTAAACCAGCTTTCTAATTGTTACGGTCTATATTCTCATATAAAAATTTACAAAAACTTTCTATTTTTCTCAAATTCTTACCAGCATAGGGGGAAAAAGGTGGTTCAGCATCGAAATGAAAACTTTTTCAAACATGAAACATGTTTCAGTTACGTAACAAAAATGTTAAATCCAAGAGAAACACAGTGATTGATAAGTTAGACAACAATAGATCAAGAAATTAAATAATAAAAAACACTCGTTCTTTCTATGACCCAGCCCATTCAGGACGATTATAAGCATTCAAGCCTTTACCACACCCAGTGTAATACTCCTTAGTAACCCCACCATGAAATTCAATCTATAAATTAATTAAATACTGTAAAACTGATTACAACTACTTAATTGCTTGGCCTAATTTTCCCTTCTCACAGAATGGTTGTTATTATATGCTATATATTTTGGAATGAGAGAGAATTTTCCATGCTTGATTATTTATTTCCCCCTTCACTCAAAGTGACCATCTCAAAACCAAATAAGATTACGTAACTGCTCAGGATCGAGCTTATTTTATTCTAAAAACTATTGCTCTTTCCAAAATTCACTGAACTGATTACATCACACAAAATGTACTTTTAAACACACCAAGATAACGTTTGGATTTTTTTTTCCTCTTACAAAATACTGCTTGCCTTGGATTTAACTATTTCTAGAGACTTTCTCTGTCTCTGTGTCTTTCTGTTTGTCTCTGTCTCTCACATGCGCACATATACACACATACATTCATACACACATACATACATACACACATATATACATACACACATATATCATACACATTAATGTGAAAAAACAGACATCTCTCATCTCTAAATTGCAGTTTTAGCTTACTCAGAGGTTATTATGACTTGCCTAAGAAATCCATTTTATACACTCTCACTAACACACATAACATCCTTCGGAAGAGTGAGCATACACATAGAGTACAATGGTGATTGGGCACATCTGTAAGAAACACAAAGGAGCAAACTTATTTACTATTCTAGATCCAGGAAGTGCTTTCTTTCCTGTGACTTCCTCACAATGCTCCGTTCTAAGTGCAGTGTCTCTGCCGGACATTCAGCTAGTCCCCCTGGGATTGCTCTTCCCCTGCAGGTGGGCTCTCAATTACCAGGCATAGCTTCACGGGTGTCCTGGAGTGAAAACAGACTCCAGAGAGTACATTGTTAAATTTTCAGCATTTGCTCCTTGGAAACTGGTAAATGTTGCAAATCAGGACTTGTTTTGTTATTTTGTTTATTGTGTAGAATTAAGAGAGTGATGAAGAAAATGTTAATAAAGAAGATTAAGGTTAGGAGTGGGTTGTCTATACTTTTAATTCCTCGAGAGCATATAGTTAAACATTTACCAACACAAACCTGGACTGAGTCCATATCTGGTGCCCATCTCTGATCCTCTTCCTTATAACTGCTTCCTTTCTCAAGTCACTGCCTCTTTGTATCTATGTCTGGGGGAAGGGGGAGAGGTGTCTCTGCTCCTTCAAATGCTCTTTAACTCTCCAACTACTGAATAGGGTATCTCCTTCTGGGTAAATGTCTTTCCTCTCAGAAATTCCACCTCCTCCTCCCTACAGCAATTCTCCGCAGGCAGCTCTTGCCTGTACTCAACCAAATTGAATTCCTAAACACTGCAGTACTTAACTTTTTAAAAAAATAATGTTTTATTTTCCCCCAATTACATGTGAAATAATTTATAACATTCATTGTTGTTGTTTTTTTTTTAAATTTTGAGTTCCAGATTCTATCCCTTCCTCCCTTCTCTCTCCTCTCCCTGAGACAGTTAACAATGTGATATAGATTACACATATGCAATCATGTAAAACATTTCCATATTAAGGACTTAACTAAAGCACTTCAAGGGAAGGTATTAACCATTTGTTAATACATTAAAACCTCATCATCTATGAGCATATTCTATGATTACATCAACTGAGGGAGTACCTCTCCCTTATAATGTACTTTCCCCCTTAGTTAAATATTTGCCTTTCCCAGTAAATCAATCAGAGTGCTTTTGAGCATATTTGTACATAGTCCCAAACTCTAGACAGCTCTCTAGTGACTTGAAAAGTCCCGAGCATTGTTTTCTTGAGTGACTGACTTCCCCAGTGCCTTGTATTAAAGGTATTTGTGATGACAAAGAGTCTGAAAATTAACATTCTTCTGTGAGTATACAGGCCTAACTGGTGGACCTGGGGAATTACGTTCACTTTCAAATTCACCATCATACAATTTTTTCAAACAGATATCATCTTACAAAATTCTTATAGGTTATTGCCTGGCTTAGTGCTTGCAAAAGGTTTCCCCGGTGCAAAGGCAATGAATTAAAGAAAAGGAAAAAAGAAAATAAAACTTCTTCCCTCAGATGGAAAGTGTGGTCCTTAATGATCTCCTAAAAGGGAGAAAAGATCCAGGGTGGTCACCTCTATATTGGTAATTAGGGTGGGACTTTTTTACTGCTTTCTGTTTTGGAGCATTGTTGTAATCAAGTGCCTTTGGTGAGTCTGGCCTTGGTTTCTTTCATTAAATCAGGAGTCGTTGATGACCTGCTTCCATCAAGGGAAAGCCTAGTTCACATAGGTTTGAGCTGCATGGTTGTGATGCCCTTTGACCCTGAACAGGGTATATAAACTCAGAGGTTAGTGTTTTGCTTGGGGCTGTCACTCACTGGAAGAGCATCGTGTGATTTGACCAGACAAGACTCTGGGTAGCCGCTGGAGCCCCTGGCTTTGAAAGCCCAGATGGTGGTGCCTCTCTCTGGTAGTTATGTAATTCTTTGGGCAGGCAGCTAGAGGCCTGTCTGTTGATAACTGTGTGTGTTTGCTCTGTTTATATTGTTTCTCTTTGAAATTTCTGTTTGCATTTGCTCTGAAGTTCAGGATGCTGGCTTTTCCCCCAGAACTAAATGAATGATACGTGTATGTTTGATTAAAGTGAGATTGTTAACCCCTTAAAGTTGCTTTCTTTAGAAAAGCAGATCAAAGGACCTGTGCTAGCAGCCTTCCTGTGTGCTGGTGTTGTTGGTCTTATACAGCCACAGCAGCTGCAAGCCACATTGTTGTTACAACCCCATTGCTTTGAGGTAAGAAATCAAATTATCCTAGATGAAAATCCCTACAACACCCAAAGTTCCTCCAGAAATCCTTTAAAAACATAGGGCAATCCAAACTGAAATCCAAACTCATTCCTCAGAACGAGATAACTTAAAAAAATCAAATTGAGGGGGCAGAGCCAAGATGGTGGCCAGAAAGCAGGGACTTGCATGAGCTCCCTGCCAGGTCCCTCCAAAAACCTATGCAAATGGCTCTGAACAAATTATAGAACTGCAGAAACCACAAAATAGCAAAGGGAGGCAGGGCTCCAGCCCAGGACAACCTGGATGGTTGCTGGGTGAGGTCTATCACTCACAGATCTGGGAGCGGAGCCCAGCAGAGCCCCTCGGAGCCCAGCATGGGCAGCAGCAGGACCAACCAGACCAGGAGCCAGGTGGTACAGGCCCTAGCACCCTGAATCAGTGAGCTGTGGCAGTTACCAGACTTCTCAACCCACAAACACCAAAGACAACAGAGAAGGTTAGTGGGAAAAGCTTCGTGGACAGAGTGGAAGGAGTTCACTGTTCAGCCACCACCCCGGGGTCAGCGGGGATGGTGCAGCTACAGAACTTCAGCTGCAGTTGCTTCTGGCCCCAGGCCGACCTGGTGGGAGGAATTAAGTGCCAGATCAGAGCAGGAGTGCAGAGCCTGCTTAAGATTGGTGTCAGGTCCGGGTTGGCAGTTCTTGGGGAAGAAGGAGTGCTGGTGTGGCAGAGCTGGCTGTATAGAAATAGCTCTGAAAACAACAGTGCATCCCCTCAAGCTTCGAACAAAGTACTCTTTACTCTTCAAGCAGTCATACCCCTACAAAAAACTTGAGGGTCAAGTAAGGTGGCTGGGAACATGGCCAGGCAGCAAAAATTCAGTCTCAGACTTTGGAATCTTTCTGTGGTAACAAAGAAGACCAAAACATACAGCCAGAAGAAGTCAACAAAGTCAAAGAGCCTACATCAAAAGCCTCCAAGAAAAACATGAACTGGTCTCAGGCCATGGAAGAGCTCCAAAAGGATTTGGAAGAGCAAGTTAGAGAAGTAGAGGAAAAATTGGGAAGAGAAATGAGAAGGATGTGAGAAAACCATGAAAAACAAGTCAATGACTTGCTAAAGGAGAACCAAAAAAATACTGAAAAAATACTGAAGAAAACAACACCTTAAAAAATAGACTAACTCAAATGGCAAAAGAGCTCCAAAAAGCCAATGAGGAGAAGAATGCCTTGAAAGGCAGAATTAGCCAAATGGAAAAGGAGGTCCAAAAGACCATGGAAGAAAATACTACCTTAAAAATGAGATTGGAGCAAGTGGAAGCTAGTGACTTGATGAGAAATCAAGATATTATCAAAGAGAACCAAAGGAATGAAAAATTGGAAGACAATGTGAAATATTTCATTGGAAAAACCACTGACCTGGAAAATAGATCCAGGAGAGATAATTTAAAAATTATTGGACTACCTGAAAGACATGATCAAAAAAGGAGCCTAGATATCATCTTTCAAGAAATTATCAAGGAGAACTGCCCTGATATTCTAGAGCCAGAGGATAAAATAGAAATTGAAAGAATCCACAGATGGCCTCCTGAAAAAGATCCCAAAAAGAAATCTCCTAGGAATATTGCTGCCAAATTCCAGAGCTCCCAGATCAAGGAGAAAATACTGCAAGCAGCCAGAAAGAAACAATTTGAGTACTGTGGAAGCACAATCAGGATAACACAAGATCTAGCAGCTTCTATATTAAGGGATTGAAGGGCTTGGAATATGATATTCCAGAGGTCAATGGAGCTAGGATTAAAACCAAGAATCACCTACCCAGCAAAACTGAGTATCATGCTGCAAGGCAAAATATGGATTTTCAATAAAATAGAGGACTTTCTCAGTGAAAAGACCAGAGCTGAATAGAAAATTTGACTTTCAAACACAAGAATGAAGAGAAGCATGAAAAGGTAAACAAGAAAGAGAAACCATAAGGGACTTACTAAACTTGAACTGTTTTGTTTACATTCCTGCTTGGAAAGATGATGTGTATGATTCATGAGACCTCAGTATTAGGGTAGCTGAAGGGAATATGCACATATATTACATATATGTGTGTGTGTATGTATGTATGTATGTATATGTGTATATATATATATACATATATATATATATATATATATAGAGAGAGAGAGAGAGAGAGAGAGAGAGAGAGAGAGAGAGAGACAGACAGCACAGGGTGAGTTGAATATGAAGTGATGGTATCTAAAAAAATAAAATGAAATTAAGGGATGAGAGAGGAATATATTGAGAGAGGGAGAAAGGGAGAGATAGAATAGGGTAAATTATCTCGCATAAAAGTGGCAAGAAAAAGCAGTTCTGTAGGAAGGGAAGAGGAGGCAGGTGAGGGGGAATGAGTAAATCTTGCTCTCATCAGATTTGACCTGAGGAGGGAATACCATACACACTTAATTGGGTATCTTACCCCACAGGAAAGAAGGAGGAAGAAGATAAAAAAGGGGGGATGATAGAAGGGAGGGCAGATAGGGGAAAGAGGTAATCAAAAACAAACCCTTTTGAAAAGGGACAGGGTCAAGGGAGAAAATTCAATAAAGGGGGATAGGTTAGGAAGGAGCAAAATATAGTTAGTCTTTCACAACATGAGTATTGTCGAAGGGTTTTACATAATGATACACATGTGGCTTATGCTGAATTGCTTGCCTTCTTAGGAAGGATGGGTGGGGAGGGAAGAGGAGAGAGAATTTGGAACCCAAAATTTTAAAAACAGATATTCAAAAACAAACAAAAAAAGTTTTTGCATGCAACTAGGAAATAAGATACACAGGCAATGGGGCATAGAAATTTATCTTGCCCTACAAGAAAGGAAGGGAAAAGGGGATGGGAGGGGAGTGGGGTGACAGATGGGAGGGCTGACTGGGGAATGGGGCAACCAGAATATATGCCATCTTGAAGTGGGTGGGAGGGTAGAAATGGGGAGAAAATTTGTAATTCAAATTCTTGTGAAAATCAATGCTGAAAACTAAATATATTAAATAAATTTTTAAAAAATCAAATTCAGAAAAACCACAAAGAGGCTTAATCCCAAAAAGAGATTGGGGTTTGGGGCTGATTGCTTGGGTTCCTCGGCCATCAGGCAAACCATGTCCCTACAGTCCATAAGGACCTCAGACAAGTTGTCAGAGATCTAAGTCAGTGCAAAAGTGAAAAAAAAATGAACACGGATGAATTCCCAGCGTGCTCTAGGCCAGTTGTGGGGATATAGCATCCATCCTGCCCAGAAAGCTATCAACAAATATCATGTAAAAGAAAGAAATTGTAAAGGAAATATTCTAGAAAACTAACTGTTCAGTTACAGTCAAATCAAAGGAAGTTTAAAAATGCTCGATTTTCTCAACTAGATTCCTACAATACCAGGGGTATTCAAGAAGTAGAATCTTTGATGTAAGATCTATCCAGGAGTCCCTGAAAAAAATATTTCAGATAAGTCCCTACAATGTAATGTATAATGCTCTTTTTATAGTGCCCCTCCTCCACCTTATCCCCAGTTGAATTCCTGCAACAGAAGAAAGGGAATAAGCATTTATATAGTCCCTACTGTGTGCCAGGGACTGTCTTTTTTACAAATATTATCTCACTTAATCCTCCAAACAACTCTTTGAGGTGGTTTCTATTATCCCCATTTTACAGTTGAGGAAACTGAGGCAGGCAGAAGTTAAGTGACATGCCCAGGGTCACAAGGCTAGTAAGTGTCTGAGGCTAGATTTGAACTCAGGTCTTCCTGACTCCAGTCCCAGTGCTCGATTTACTGTGCCACTTAGCTGCCAAGAATAATAGCTAGCACTTATATAGTGCCTTAAAATACTATCTTGTTTACTCATAATCCTGCATTTGGTTCCCAGAGGGTGGCTACCATTTTAAAGCTCCAGGGATATCTTCCGGATGCCAACTCCTACTGCCATAGCTATAGTTCAAACAAACAAACAGAATAAAACAAACCAGGTGTTATGTCACTACTGACCTGTTAGAAGCAAATAAAATCCAGAAGTCACAAATCCAGACGAGGGAACCTATGGGTGGTTTTCCCTTGAAACTCCAAGAGATTTTAAAAGGTTCCCTCCCACCTTCAAATTGGTCCCTGGGGCTCAAAGGAAAGTCTTCTTCTCTTGTATTTCTGTGGTAAATTTTCCAACCCAATCTCACCACAAACTGACAGAGTAAAAGAAAACAAAACAACGAGGACGAAAATCCCATCTTGCTTATAGTAGCCTCATAAAAGTTTATTAAACACAGAGGACAGAGCCATCACTCATGGGCAGATTCCTTTAAGAAAGCAGCTCTCTTTTTCAGGGCTTGAAAAAGGCTTATATATCTCTTAGAAGGAAGTCAGTAAGCATTTATTAATCTTCTGCTATGTGCCTGGTACCATGCTAAGCTCAGGGGACTCAAAGGAAAGCAAATGACGGTCCCTGCCCGCTTCCAATCTAATGGAGGAGACAACCTACAAACAATCATGCATCAACAAGATCTATAAGGATAAATAGGAAATAATCAACAGAGGAAAGGCATTAGGATTAAGGGGGTTGGAAAAGGTTTTCTGTAGGAGATGGAATTTTGCCTGGGAATTGAAAGAAGCCAGGGAAGTCTGGAGTCAGAGATGAGGAAGTAGAGCATGCCAGGTATCAGGGACAGTCAGAGAAAATGACCAGAGCCAAAAGACAGGGCATCTTGTTCTCAGAATAGCAACAAGATCAGTGTCACTGGATCAAAGATTACCTGGTGGAGTTTAAGGTACAAGAAGACTGGAAAAGTAGGAGAGGTGGGGTGTCAGGGCTAAGTAATGAAAGACTTTGAATGCCAGAGGATTTTATATTTAACCCTGGAGGTGGTAGGGAGTCACAATAGTTAACTTATAATGCATTGGCCTGGCAAGATTTTCTGTTTTAGTATCAGAGTAACAAGGTATGACGTGGAAAGATGTTTCAATGAGAGACAGCTTCCAAGACAGATTTACTTACATTGAGAGAAGGAAAATACAGCGTGTCCCAAAAGGACTAAAGTACAGTAAACGCTAAAAATTTTGGGATACCCTCTATAGGAACCTACTCTCCCTGCTGCCATATCTTGTTTCAGTTTTGCTTCTATCTGTAATATTATTACATATGTACATATCATTTCCCCATTGGAATGTAAATTCCATGAGGACAGGGACTGTTTCACATTTGTCTTCATTTCCCCAATGCTTTGTATGGTACTCAACATATAGTATACACTTAGTAAATACTTGTTGATTAATTCACTCATTCTTTCAGTAAGCATTAAGTGTCTTCTATGTGCCAAGCACTGTTAGGAAAAAGAAAGGGAGTGAAGGAGTGTAAGGATAGTGGGATATAAGATCTTCCCCATCCATTAATAGGCCTATGTGACCACACGTGTTCAATCACAGATATCTTACCGCTTTGACCTCTTGCCCAGTTCACAGCTGTGATACATCCTGAGCCTATTGGGGGAGGAACTTGCTTAAGGGAAAACTTGCTTAGGGGAGGCTTGCTTGCAGGAAGGCTTTCATATTTTTTGGTACTAAGCTAATTACGCACTGAGTCGTGAGAGTTGTGATGCCTTCTGCCTCAGAGCCTATTAGCTAAAAGTGTGTGTATAGATAGATAGATAGATAGATAGATAGATATGTATTCCAAGGTGAGATTTTGCTGTGGGGGTGCACTCGTGAGAAGGACCTTTTGATTCCCTGGACTGGACTCTGAGTAGCCATTTGTTAAGAGCCCCTCCCCCCTGACTACTCAGATGTTAGTACTCCCTCAAGCTGATGATGTATGTAGGTGGTTGTATTACTTTGTTCGCACCGTTGGAGCTGTGTCTGTTGATCTTTGTGCTAATTTCTCTGCTTGTATTTTCTTCATATTCAGGGTGATGACCTTTCCCCTGAACTAGTGAAAGTAATTGAAGTAAGATTGTTGACACCTTTAAAAAGTTGTCTTTCCTTTAAAAAAGCAAATCAAAGAACCTATGTCAGCAGTCCATCCTGGATGTGCCAGGGTGCTGTTACAGAGGGTAGGGGAGAGAGAGAGAGTGTGTGTGTGTGTGTGAGAGAGAGAGAGAGAGAGAGAGAGAGAGAGAGAGAGAAGGAAGAAAGGAAAGAAAGAAAATCTTCATCCCCAAGGAGCTTATGTTTTATCAGGAACATAAGATATATACATTTAAATATGTAGCCAGCATAGAGGTACCACTTGCCTGAGATTCATAATGACAGGTGACCTGCATCACTCCCTGTCTTATACTCTAACAATTAAAAAAAATTATTTGCCCCAGCTTTATTACTGGAGGAGACTACTTCTGATTAGGGAAAGTAGGTTTCCCCAGTCTCACACTCACTGGATTACTAACAAATCCCAACTCTGGCATCCTGGGGATGATACTAATTACTGTAAAAGTTAAGGCTTATGTCTAGGCCTCCCCAAAGGAGAAAGAAAAAGAGCTACTCAATACACAGTATGAATCACAGATGAGACATCATTTATTCCTACACAGAAAGCAAAGCTAAACCTAGAAGAATCATAGATTTAAACAGGATTCAGTAGCTTAACTTAGAATCATGCTTATAATCTGCTTGTAGGCTTATAGTTAACCTTCATCAAGACATAAAACAGCTTTAAAGCTTGCGAGTCATTTCACATTGCACTCCCCATACCAGTCTCAAGGCAAACCAACCAATCTGTCTAGTCTTCTTTCCGGGAGCCTCCTTCTTTTTTCAGGCATTTCCCCTGCTGTCAGCCACTGTTCTTCCGATGGATGCCATCATTGCTGTCATGCCGTTGGAGCTGTCATGCCATTGGATACCACCACCATTTTGGAACACCAAATGCTGCTACTGTTGCTGCAAATATAATAATGGCCAGACCTTTCAAAACTCACAAGGTCACTTGCTCAAGAAAAGGAAACACAAAAGAGGATCAAAAACAGCACAAGCTCATTTGGCACTAGCTGCTAGGTAGGACGAATCACCATGATAATGAGGTAAAGAAAGGTTGTTCTTCTCTGCTCTTCACTAGAGTCACATCTTGTTGCCAGGGTAGCTATAGCCAAGAAGCACCTGCCAGAAGCTGTCCCTTTTCTTAAAAGCTCCCCTGAGTCGTCAATTCTTTTGGTTCAGAAGCCAATTATGGGACTTTCAGTGATGAGTCATATGTGGCTGGAAGCCTCAGACCTCCCATATGATTAAACCAGAAGCAGGCAGAGAACATCTATGCAGGCTCTACAAAAACCTATTATAAATATATAAAATACATACATTTAAAAATTATTTAACAACACTGTTCTGTACTGTCTCTCATTAAAGTCCTCTCTTCTGATGTTTCAGTGTGGTGTCAAGGTAACCCTGGGGTCTTGGAGGCTGAACCAGTAGAATGCAAGTTCTTTAAGTTCCTACCAAAGCTTTAATTATGGTCCTAGCAATTGAGTCCTGCTGTCACTCAAGGATTAGCCTAGCTCCATGGAGAGGAACTTATAATCAAAATATTGGATACCAGATTTGCATTTTTTTTAGCCATAGCGATTTATGAAACCATCTTTTTGTCATATCTTCAACTACTCCCCTCTGATAGGACCAATTTCTACCTAGGGTCCCCTGTCTCCCAACCCATGATATGAGTTAGGAGCTAAAAGGTGACAAAGTCAGGACTCTATTGGCCGAAGGGTGGGGCAAGGCACCACCATGAAACTTATAAAACTAAGGCATAAAAAGATTTGATTTTGTATGAGTGACCCAAGTACCCATCCTAATGAAATAACAGATCTTTAAAAGTATTGAAATATATTACAAAATCCCTGGGGAGTACAAGATGACAAAATGCCAGACAAGTGGTTTAACTCTTGGAATGAGGGGGTTAGACTACATCAGGGCTTCTCAAACTTTTTCCACTTAAGACCCCTTTAGCACTGGAATTGGCCTTCCTACCTTATATCTTCCCTCTCCAATCTGTCATCAACAAGCTGCCTAATTAATATTCTTAAATCTCAGGGCTGACCATGGATAAAGGAATCATAAATTCCTTTATTTGGTATTTAAAGTCCTTCATAGTTTAGATCCAGCCTACCTATATCTTCAAGGACTGTGACTTCTGGCAGTAGAAAAGAGCCAACTATGAATTCGAGAGAGAACTAGTCCTAGAAGTTGAGAGTTAAACTGCAGAAAGTATAAGAAACCCCAGTTACCAGTACAGCAGAGATGGTGATCCCTGTTGGATTATCAGAGTCTTGCCTGACTCTGGTATCTTTTCATTCAGGTTCGAACTTGTGACAAAACAGGGGACTTTTAGGTCATTAAATAGTTAACAAGAGGAGGTTGACTTAGCTCTGACAGAGTGTATATAGGGAACAAGGATACCTGTAATGGCAAGAAAAGTGGGACTTTTTGTTGTCTTTTGTTTTGGAGTGCTTCTCAGCACTAAGGCAATCAAGTACCTTTGATTGAGTCTTGCCTTTGTTTGTAGGAAGGCTCACACCCCTTTGCTAGTTAGGTCTTGAGAGGCATGAAACCCTGAAGAAGTGTATAAATACTCTGAGGTTAGCATTTTGTTTGGGGCTCACTCACTGGAAGAGTGTTGGTGTGGTGACTCTGGGTAGCCATTAAGGAGGACCCAAGCTTTGAAAACCCAGATGTTGGTGCCTCTCTGGTAACTATGTGTGTATTGTGATTTGGTCAGATTGGTTGATCTGTTTGTAATTTCTGTTTGTATTTGCTCTGAAGTTCAGGGTGCTGATTTTTCCTCTGAACTAAGTGAATGATATATGTATATTTGGTTGAAGTGAGATTGTAAAACCCCTTAAAGTTGCTTTCCTTAGAAAAGCAGATCAAAGGACCTGTGCTAGCAGTCCTCCTGTGTGCTGTTGTTATTGGCCTTATGCCCCCACAGCAGCTGCTAGCAGCATTGTTGTTACAATACCATAGCAACTAACTTCTATAAAATGTCTTTCTTTGTCCATATAAAAATGGGTCTATTCAGTGGGGCAAAGACCTGGTTTAAAAAGGCATCTTGGGCCATCACCAGTCGTCCTGATCAATATCTGGCTGCTAGACCCAGATGACTCTGGAGGAGAGAGTGAGGCTGTTGACTTTGCACAGCCCTCCCTCATTGTACTCCAATTTACTTGCAAGTCATCTTCCTGATGTCACGGTCTTCTTCAAAAATGTGTGCGTGTGTGTGTGTGTGTGTGTGTGTGTCTGTGTTTTGTTGTGTGGTTTGTCCTTCATTCTTGAAAGAGGACCATGACATCATGGAGATGATAACATGACTTGCAATTGACTTTGATTTGAGTGAGGGAGGGTTGTGCAAGGTCTCCAGCCTCACTTTCTCCTCCAGATTCATATAGGTCCAGCAGCCAGATGTTGATCAGGATGCCCAGAGATGCCCAGGACACAGTGGGAGACCTTGGCACTTTTAAGCTAAGGTCTTTTCAAGTTCTCACTTCAAGTGAGGCAATTCCCATTCAGTGAATAGGCCTCTTTAAGAAGTGAGTCAAGGGGAGGGGACAGAGCCAAGATGGCAGCAGGAAAGCAGGGACTTGCTTAGGCTCCCCTCAAATCCCTCCAAACACCTGTTAAAATGGCTCTGAACAAATTCTAGAGCTACAGAACCCACAAAATAACAGAGGGAAGCAGGTCTTTAGCCCAGGACAGCCTGGATGGTCACTGGGAAGGATCTGTCACACTGTGTTGGTAGTGGAGTGCAGCCCAGTGTGGGCCATACCAGGGCAGACCAGGCACTGAGGAGATAGGGTGGAGTAAGCCACAGGGCCCTGAATCACTAAGCTGTGGCAGCTACCAGACTTCTCAATCCACAAACGTCAAAGACAACTTAGCAGGTCAGTGGCAAAACTTCTGGATCTGGGTGAGAGGAGCATGCGGTGGGCCCCAGCCCCAGGGGTGGTGGGGGTGCAGCCCATGGCTGCAGCAGCAGGAAGCTCCTACAGCTGCTTCCAGAGCTCCAGCTGCGGTTTTCAATTTACTGTGAAAGAAAAATCATAGGATCCTAGATCTAAAGTTGGAAAATCTAAGAAACCAGTTAATCAGTCAACAAACATTTATTAAGTGCCTACCATGTGTCAGGCACGGTGCTGAACTTAGCACTGGGGATACAAAAAGGGGCAAAGGAGAATCTCTGTCCTCAAGGAGCTTACAATATAATGTGAAAAGTAACATGCAAACAAATACATATAAACTATGTGAAGTATAAACAGGAAATAATTAACAGAGGAAATGCGCTAGAATTAAGAGGGGTGAGGGAGACTATTTGAAAGAAAATTTATACCTAAGCCCTCATTTTGAAGATAAGAAAATTTAGTTTGAAAGATATTAAATTAATAACCTTCAGTTACACAGGTAGTAAGGATTAAAGGTAAGATTTAAAGTTAAATCTTTAAGAATCCTTTAAAATCAAGGGTTTTAACTCCTTGTACTAGGGTCTTCTGACCTCAAAATCAGTGCACCTTCCGCTATAACACAATAGGCTTATTAACTGATTATAAATGGAGGGATGGGTAGCATAGGTTAAGAAGTGCTTTGGAAAATAGAGCGTTCACAGAGGCTGAGAATATTCACGTTAGTAGATTTATCAGGAATCATCAATTCCAGGAGTGCCAAACTACTAGGAGGGATCCACAAAATTCTTGAGTAAAGGATGAACAAGTTTAAAATATAATTGGGAAATGTTTAATAAAATAAATAAAAATATAATGCAGCACAAATTTAAAAAAAAGAAGTGAGTCAAGGGATGACCCCTTTAATAAAAAAAAAATCAAACTGGAAAGGGAAGACCCTCAGGGTTCCTGGCCAAGAGAGAAACAGTTACTACTTGCATTTGCTGAGCCAGGAAGGCCCAAAAAATAATCATTAAGTGGTGCTTGGGCAAGGATCTATTGTTGTCCAATCCACGAGATCCAGAGTGAATGGTTTTAAGGTTTAGTCTTTGAGAAAGGAATCTAACCAGTAAACCCCCGGCATCAAAATTTGCCTTCCTTTGGGCAGAACACCCTCAAGTAGGGGGAGAAGAGAGGACAGGAGAGGGGAGGGGAGGGGAGGAGAGGGAAGGGGAGGACAGAGGAGGGAAGGGAAGGAGCTGAGTTGCTCATCTCCATCTCCAGTCTTCCTGATCAATATCTAGCCACTGGATTCAGATGGCTCTGGAGGAGAAAGTAAGGCTGGTGACTTTGCACAGCTTTCCCTCACTCAAATCGAAGTCATTTGCAAGTCATGTACCTTGGGGTTTACTGGCTAGATTTCTTTCTCAAAGACTAAGCTTTAAACCCAATTCATTCTGGATGCCAAGTTGGGGAGGTAGTGGGGTTACGGAGCTTGTAAGCACAACTAAGGGAGTGATGATCAAAGGATATTTAGTTTGGTATAAAAATGAAGGTTCCCATACAGTTTAGCTTTCCTTCTGCCACATTCATTTACTCAAAAGACTGGTTACTGTGACAAGTAACTTGTGGAGTTGTTACTGTTTCTTTTTCTCCTTGCTCTCTTCTAGGGAGTTTGTTCCAAATTAAATATTTCTTTCCCCTTGGATGTCTGCTCATGTCTATGGTAATGTTCATGCTGAATGTTTTTGTCAGTTTTGATCATTTTCCTTAAGGGGGAGAGGACCATTATTTTAAATCTTTTAGAGTTAGTATACCGTTTTTTTAAGCTAAGGAGAAGTGTGGACTTCTCCAGAGTAATAGATGGGGAGTTACTTGACAAATGGACATTTTAATTATATTTCTCTTTCTCTTTTCTTGAGTTGGCAGGCAATTTCTGGAACTGGGTCTTTAAATATTACCTGTCAAAAACACCTGCATCATTTCCCTTTTCTTATGCTAGTACAATTATTTTTCTAGAACTAGTCTCCAAGAATAAATTCTTGTAGCTGGAGTAACAAAGGTCTCTCTGGTCTTTCTTAATGAATCTGAAATAGAAATCATTTAGCAGTGTTCGAACAGCTGTATTCAATTATTGCTGAGCATTTTAACTAGCTAGTGGTCTCAAATTCACAATTATTCATAGCAACTTATTGAAATGGTGAAAGGGTTCCATTGACTAGCATTTCATAGTTATAAAAGTAGAATTATTGCTAGCATCTTGTACTACTCCATCATGAATATTCCATTTGAAGGGGGGGCAGGGGGCAATCTTAATGCTTCCAAAGTCAAATTACTTGTTTGTTGTTGTTTGTATATGGTCTATCAGTCAGACAACCAATAAAAATTTTTAAGCACCTATTATGTGTCAGACACTGTGCTAAGTGGCAGGGATACAAAGAAAGGCAAAAGATTGCCTACTCCTAAGGAGTTCACAGTCTAGTGGTGAAGACAACATGAAAACGTCTATGTACAAGATAAAATTCAAGATAAATTGGAGATAATCAACCAAGGAAAGGTTCTAACATAAAGGAGATATCATAAAAGGCTATTCATAGAAGGTGGGATTTTCACAGGGACTTAAAGGAAGCCAGAGAAATCTCCTGATGGAGATGAAAGGAACAGCTAATGAAAATGCCTAGAGTCAAGAAACTCCTGAGTGCTGTGTGAGAGGTACAACAAAGAATTTGTGGGGTAGAGAGTAAGGTTGAAGAAGATTGGAAAGGTAGGAGGGTGTCAGGTCATAAAAGTTTTTGAATTCTGGAAGGAGGGTTTTATAATTGATTTATAATTTAATATAATTTATAATTGACCCTGGAGGTGATAGGAAGCCATTAAAATGTAATGACTATGAGTAGAGAGAGGTGTGTGACATGGTCAGATCTACGCTTTAGGAGGAGTAGCTAAGTGTCACAGTGGAGAGAGTGCTAACCCTGGAGTTAGGAGGACCAGAGTTCAAATTCAGCCTCAGACATTTACTAGCTGTGTGATCCTTGGCAAATCACTTAACTCTGTTTGTCTCAGTTCCTCTTCTGTAAAATGAGCTAGAGAAGGAAATGGCAAACCACTTAAATATCTTTGCCAAGAAAACCCCAAATAGGGTCATAAAGAGTTGAACACAACTAAAAATGATTGAACTCACACAACACTTTATGAGGATTGATCTGACATTTAGAAAAACCATTCTGACAGCTGAGTGGAGGATGGACTTGAGGCAAGGAGACCAAATAGGAGACTATTGCAATAGTCCAAGCATGAAGTGATACAGGGACTGTCTTTTGCCTTTCTTTGTATCCCCAGCAATTACCATAGTGCCTGGCACATGATACATGCTTAAAGGTTTATTGGGCCTGCACAAGGGTAGTGGCAGGTGTGAGAGTGGCAGATGAAAGAAAAGGTCATGTATGAAAGATATTAACATATAAGTATGTCACATATATGAAGGAGATAAGCTAGATTTGTCCATTGTGGAGTTAAGGCCACTGGATCCTGTTTGTAAAAAGAGGCCTTCCTGCGAGGCATCATCAGTCCTGATTAGTCGGGCTATCCTGATTTTCAAACTTGAAGTTCAGCAATATCTCATCTGGGCTATTTGTACATATTCTGTTTCCACCACTTTTTTCCGGGTACTTCTCTTATATTGTCATTGCTAGAGACGAGTGGGATAAAAACCATCCTTACGCTATTTTAGCTATAATACTTTAACTAGGTGAGAACATATCTCAAGCAAGCAATCCGAAGTTCTAACTACATGTGAAAAGCCCTTCAAAACAGAATGAAGTTGCACGAAAATTGGGTTTGGATCAGATGAGGAAACTTGAGAAGAACTTGGATTGACTATAAACTGTTAATCCAGTTGAGAAAAGGAAGCCTTTCCAGAAATTGGAGTGCACGGCTTTCTAGCACATCCCAGAGTAGGAACCATGTGGGAAAGGTCTCAGATTAGGCTTTAGCCTAGGCCAGGTCTCTTCCCCAATTCTGCCTCCTTGACCAGAGGGGAACCATCCAGCTCTGAAGAGTCTAGAGGATGCTGGACTTGGATGTTCCCATAGATATTCTAAATAGTATTCCAAGATCATTGGGAACTGTGTCTGCATCATAAGGAGTTCAAAATCTACAGGATTCATGGCTCTACCATGAGCTACACAAAAAGACTGTTGTGTTGTTCTATTGTTTCAGTCCTGTCTGACTCTTTGGGACCCCATTTGGGGTTTTATTGGTAAAGATACAGAAGTAGTTTCCCATTTCCTTCTCCAACTCGTTTTACAGATGAGGAAACTGAAGCAGAGTTTAGTGACTTGTCCAGGGTGACACAGTATCCAAGGCCAGATGAACTCAGGAAGATGAGGCTTTGTGACTCTAGGCTCAACACTGTATCCATTGTATACCTCTATGTAATTTGAAAGGAGCAACATGTTCCCTCATGTCTTTCATAGAGCCACCAAAATTGGACATTGGAAGACACTCTGATAACTTTCAATGGTGTTAGCATCTTTCTGTCTATCTTTCTTTCTTTCTTTCTTTCTTTCTTTCTTTCTTAATTTCTGTCTCTCTCTCTCTCTCTCTCTCACTTTGTTCCTTCCATCCTTTCTTTCTTCCTTTCTTTATCTTTCTTTCTTTCTCTCTCTCTCTCTTCCTTCCTTCCTTTCTCTTTCTTTCCTTCCTTCTTTCTTTCTTTCTTGTCTTTCTTGTCTTTATTTCTTTCTTTCTTTTTTTCTTTCTTTCTTTCTCTTCCTTCTCTTGTGTATCCTTTTGCCTGCCTAAATTAAAAGCCACACCTACTTCCTAGCATCTTTGTAATGTACAAAGGTAATAAAGTCAAGATATCAAATTGCGTGAATTAAGTGCCTTCTATGTACCTAGTACTACTGTACTAGAATTGCTGTAGGAATAAGTAATACCTATATAGTCCTAGTTTGGATCTGTGATTTCAATGGCGAAGATGATCCCTATAAGAGTGACTAATTGTAAATCAAATATGGATAAAATGTGATATTTTGATTAAAAAAGGTCACTCATTTAGCTAAGTAAAGACAGGAAAAATCATTTGTATCTTGAATTTTATTATTCTTTTTTGCCTGAATCTTCTTTGATATCATTTATAAGGAAAGGTTGGTGCTGAGAATTAGCCCTCCTAGAAGTGATGGAAAGCAATTGAAAGGAGGAAATGACAACAGGACACATTTTTCTTTATTTTGAAGGTCAAATTCATTTTATTTCTCAAATATTTCAACATGTAAATAATAGTTACAGGAAGACAAGCTCTGTATAACAATAAATCCTAAAGGGAAAATGTGAGGTGAAATTGTAACCAAAATAGGGCAAAGATTTGAAAAATGCCAACATTGTATGTTGAGAGTGAAATTGTTGAAACACTATGTTTTTGATTGCCCCTTCTCTCTAGTTTCTATTGAAAAGGAAATTGAAAATAAACATAATGCAGCCACCACACTTTGGCTTTTGTTGTTATAAAAGCCCAATCTAAAAGTGATATTGCTGAGAGAAATGCAAGTCAAATTGGATGTGGGGAGGAGGATGGAGGAAGGAGAATATGGAGAAGCTAAGGTAGTCCTAGATAAAGAACAGTGTGACTGGAAAACTTCCACATATTATAAAAGGAAAACTCTTTTTAAATGTATTTTTCCTCCCATCTATAACCACCAGGAAACCTTTATTCGTGCAAATCCATTCATCAATGAACCTGTGATTGCATTATTGTGTGTACTCCTTTTAATGGTATAAATTGCAAACCATAAATACCTCCTTCTGTATGGCTCTTCTCTGTGACTTCCTCATAATTCATCCATAAGGCATTCACCTAATATCCTGGTGCCTTTTTCTTGATCTTAATATTGCATAGATAGCAACGATGCATGTGGACTGCTCAATGATTATCTCTTAGTCTCCTGACTTCCTTCTTTTTTTGGTCTTACCTCTTCTTGACAATATCCTTTACACCACTTACCTTGCTCAGTTCTTCATTGGGAATATGTATCTGCCTACTCACACCTACCATTGTCATTTGGCAGACCCACAACTTAAATTTGTTGGAAGCTATGGCATTCCGCAACTAGTAACTATATAGCATAATGGGAAGAGTACTGATGTTACAAAGATGGACCTTTCTTTTTGGGAGAAACTTCCTGCTCAATTTTCCAAATGTCATTCAGCTCACTCTATTCTTTCTCTATAGTTGTCTATTCCACAGTATCTGTTGGTAATATATGGACTAGTTGTATAGATTGCGTATCTAAGTGCATATCATAGTCTGGACAATAGTTATTCTTCACCCACTTACTTTTTTCTGTGAGGATAGTTAGGCAAAACTCTTTTCAATGATTGTAGATTTTAGTTATGAATCTCTTTAATATTCTGTGGCTCAATACAATCAAGAATATACACAAGGTAATTATTTCTCGGTGTAATTGCAAACTACATATATATATATATATATATATATATATATATACACACATATACATATACATATTTTAACATGAAATTGATTCCCATTAGAAAAGTATTTACATATACTGTTCCTTGATTTGTTTCTTGGCAACTAAACTAATTTGATCTACACTTCTGTGTATTTGTTTAAAAAATTTTTTACAGGGGCAGCTAGGTGGCGCAGTCAGTAGAGCACCAGCCCTGGAGTCAGGAGGACCTGAGTTCAAATCCGGCCTCAGACACTTGACACATGTACTAGCTGTGTGACCTTGGGCAAGTCACTTAACCCCAACTGCCCTGCCAAAAAGCAAAAAAAAAAAAAAAATTTTACATGCTTTAACCAAAATGATGTCCAGGTATTATTACAGTATGGAAGGCTATATTGGTAACATGACAGAAGACAGGTTCTTTTAGTTACATTTCCAAAAGAGGAATTGCAACTCAAAGAAAAGTGTTGAGATGGTAATATAAAAGATTTCAGACAAATACAACTTCCTCTCAGAGAGTAAAAACAAACAAGGAAACCTAAACGAAGCAAAAGATCAACAAATAAAAAATGAACAAAAAGATACTTTGGAAGGTAATCCTCCCTCCCTACAAAAAGACAAAACAATAAGTGATCATAGTGTCAGTCGGACCCATGGGTTACTTTTAACCTGGTTTAGCTTGTAACCTCATTTGGAACTATGAGATTACAGGGAAAGGGAAGAGCAAGGAGTCCAGCAGCTCAGTCTCCATTCCATTTGAGAATGAAGGGAAAAGTCAAGGTCCCAGAGATCATTTGCAATTGATTCAGCTTTTGCCCTGAACTGTGGCAAAGGGAAAGGGTAGGGAGGCCAGATCTTAAAAAAAAATTTAGAGGCTGTTATTGACAAATATTCTTTTTATATCACCTTCATTTCCAAAAATGCATATTTATACTTCTATACCCTGATCTATCCCCTTATATGCAAGTGAGATAGAGATAGAGATAGAGAGAGAGAGAGAGAGAGAGAGAGAGAGAGAGAGTTCAGCAAATATCAACTCATCATTCATCCATCAACTAAATCTGGAAGTATGTACAGTATTACATGATGTTGCATAGTCCCCCACCTCGGCAAAGAAGGGAGGGAGGCACATTTTCTCTTCTTTGGGGTCAAGTTTGAGCATATAATTACATAATGTGCAGTTTCTTTTATTGTTTGTTTTGTTTTTTTCCAACTTCATGTTATAGTCATTGTATATATTGTTTTCCTTTTTATGTTTACTTCACTTTGCATTAATTAAATCTTCTCATGCTTCTCAGAATTCTTCATATTCATCATTTCTTATGGTGCAATAAAATTCCATTATATTCATGTAATACAATTTAGTCATTCCCAAATTAATGGGCATCTGCTTTGTTTTTGTTTTGTTTTGTTTTTGCTACAACCAAAAGTGCCACTATGGTGAATATGGGATCTGTCTTTCTATATTTAACATCCTTGGTGAACATGCCTCCTGTAAAATCCCTGGGTATGCACATTTTAGTTACTCTCTCAACATAATTCCAAATTACTTCCCAGAATGTCTGGACCAATTACCCACTTCTCCTGTTTTCTATAATCCCATAATTGCCATGGGAACATTAATTGTTCCTGTCTCTTGCTATCTTTGCCAGTTTTCTTAGTTTGAAGTAAAACCTCAGAGTTGTTTTGATTGTCATATCTCTTATTATTAGTGATATAGTACAATCTTTCATGTGGTTGTGTAAGTTAGATATGCCTACGTGTACTCTGTGTGCCTACATGGGTTATTTAAAAATATAGACGTGTCTTGGGAGACATAGTTAGAGATGATCTGAGATGTGGTCCATGTCTTTGGAGAGGAGAGATGTAAATAGCGATACCTATATCCTCAACAGACTAGGTAAAGAAGGAGAGACAGGAAGATCCCAGGAGCTAGGCCTTCTTCCCTCCAGTCTTTGAGACAAGGACAGAACCAGAATTATGTATGTCTGATACCTGTCCCTGGCCCCTACCTCCTTTTTGCTAATCTAAAGGATAATAGGTTCAGAACAAAAAATCATTTATCTGATTTTCTTCATGGAATTGGAGCCCCTTAGCCTATATTTTCCAGCTTATCTCCTTCCCACCAAATACTAGTTATACAAAAGACTATCAAAAACAACAAATAGTGAGTAAGCCTATTTTCAAGCAAAACAGTAAAAAGAAGTTTGGGAAATTATACATATTAAAAGAGGTAAATAAATATATGTATATATTTTATATGTGTACATATGTATGTATACATACATGGATATATGCACATATATACACACATGGACATATATATACACATATATATGTATGTATATGTGTGTGTGTGTGTGTGTGTGTGTGTGTGTGTGTGTGTGTGTATATATATATATATATATATATATATATATATATATATATATATATATTTCCCAATCCCCAGTCTCACTGAAGAGGAAGTCCTCTCTCCATAGTCTCTAGGGAGGCAAGCTGGAAATAAGTTACATATTGAGGAGCCAGCTTCACCTCCATGTCTGCAGTTTCTCTCTCCATATGTGCCTCTAAAGAATGTTTCTGGGACCAACTTAATAAGTCCCGTATGTGGGTCTGCAGCATTACACTCAGCAGTCTCTTGGCCAATTAAGAGCAACGTCTCCCTCCATATATGCAATAGCTTGCAAAAGATCTCAGGTTTGGGTTAAAACCAAGTTATAGTTTATAGGTTGAAAATTTTTGAGAATTATTCATTCATATCCTTTAGAGACTTACACTTTGGGGGATACCAGATAACTTTCCTAGTTTGGCTCTCAATCCATCCAGAACTATTAAGGGGAAAGGTCCAGTGGCCACTTTTGTACCACTTTACTGTCTCCCTGATTGGCTTTCCATTTTTTCATCTTTGCTTAGCACCTTTGAAAAAGATGACTATATTAGGGCACGAAAAACAAACAAATGTTAGTGCAAAAATTAAACACATCTTTTAGAGAATATAATGTAATAAAGCTGTCATTAGTAAAAATTTTTAAGAAAATATACCATCTTATTTTTAAGGTCTCAAAATATGCATATTATTTTTAAATTACCCTCATTTTCTATATGTGTGTATATATGTTATGTACATGTATTTATGTCCCTTCTCCTCCTCTTTATAGACAGCTATCTCCTGTAACAATGAATGAGATTTCTTTTTAAAAGCGGTTCAACAAAACTAATTAACACTGCAGTTGAAACTGAGAGTACATGCAATGTTCTGTACCCATAGTACTACATCTCTGCAGAGAAGGTGGGGAAGTGCATTTTTTCTAATCTTCAGGTCTTAGCTTGATCATTATAATTATATAGTGTTCAGGGTTTTTAATTCTTCCTATTTACACTTCCCATTTTGGTCATGGAAAAGACACCAGCTTAAATGAAAGCTACATAATGTGATCTTTGAAAATCAGGAGATCAAAGAACAAGTCATAAAAACAATATAAAATTGTAACAATTAAATGACAACAATGAGACAACATGCCAAAAGTTATGAGATGAAATCCAAGAAGTCCTTATGGGAAATTTTTTACTTCTAAACAATTACATCAACAAAAGAATTCTAGGACTTGAGCACCAACTTGAAAAATGAAATACAATTAATTATTAACTAAGTACAAAAATAGAAATCCTGAAAATCAAAAGAAACAAACAAAATTAAATAGAAATCACAAACAAGATTGTAAGTAGAACTATGAGCTATTTTTGAAAATCAAATAGATAAACCATGAGAGAAACAGAGACAGAGAGAGAAAAAGAGGAAAGCCATATTACCAAAATGAAAAAGAAGAAGTAAGAATAAATGAAGAAGAAATTATAAACAACATAATGAAAGGAAAATGGCATTTATTATTTATTGAAACATTTTCTTTCATGAAGAAAGATAGTAATACCTCAAGAACCTTGAGTTGTAAAGTGAGGCAAATTGCTGGGATGAAACTGAAGCATGGAGAATTTAAGTTCAATGGAATTTTCTAACAGTGGAGGTTGTTAAACACTTGAATGATTTCTCATGAGAAGACGATGAGTGTCATTTAGAGATTTTTTTTTATTTGTCAGAAGTGGTTTGGCTATGGGTGCAATCTTAGTTACAGCAGGGGAGTATGTTGGCTAGCTTCCCAAATTCATTTCCAATTTCAGGATTCTATGAACCATAGCAATAGTGAAAGACTGGTCTGATGGAAAGATTACTTTCTCTCTAGGTCACTAACCCACTGTGTGACCATGGACAAATCACTTTACCTCCCTGGGCCTCAGTTTACTCATCTGCAAAAAATATAGGGGAGAATAGAGGATACCTTCCAACTCTGGTCCTTACTACTCTAATAAGACACAAATAGTTATAAATGAAATAACATAAAAGAGATTTGCAAACTTTAAAGAGATATATAAATGCTACCTATTAAAAACAATGATTACAACAACAGTAATGATAATAACCAAGTTATTCTTTTCTTCCTTCTGGTTCCTTCCTTCTCATTAGTCGACTAGCTGAGTAAAACCCTCTATTTTCCAGCTAATATACACCATAATTCTCCAATAAATAGTGTAAGTTATATGTATCTTTATAAGTGTGTGTGTATATATATATACATGTATATATATGCATACGTATGTATGTATATACATATATATGCATATATGGGTAGGTATACATACACATAGATATCCCAACATTGCCTCAAAAAAGCATTGGTGTTGACCTTTTACCTAATACTTCTATATTAATCTAACCTTCTATGTAATTAGAAGTCATATTATAATACTTCATTGGCTAAATATAATATTAAGATGAATTTGTTGCCTTTTCATTGTTTATTCACAGTTTCTTTAAGGTCTTGGGTAGTTAATTTCATTTCTGCATAGCATTAAAAAATCAGTATTATTTCTAAGCTCAAAGTTGCATCCATCCACATAGAGTCTTGCAAGGTTCTCATTCTAGGATACACAGTATATAACTGAGCAGAATATAGTTCATAGCAATAAGATCAAAAGGTCTTGATTAAAATAAGAATGATTACCTACTTTAAGGTGAACACAAATCCTTGCAACTGTTGGATTTTTTTTTAAAATGTTGTATCAAATGAGTTGCTGGGATTTATTAGTAACATCTAGCTAATGAGAATTATACATGAAAGCCTTAGGAAAAATCCAGTGTGGTGGCAGGGGGAGGGGGCACCACATTTTCCCTTTCTTTACACAAGTAATGCCATTTTAGAATAAACCCCTATTTCAAGTATAAATAGGCAGTCACATTTAACCCTGATGTTTTGCCTTCTTGTGTAAGTACAATGCAAAGACAAGCAGAATCCACCCCGTCTCAGATCCCTGAAACCAAGAACAGACTTTTAGATTAGAAAGTCTCTGTATTCTTTCCCCTAAAATACAACAAACTGCACCCCGTCCCTTTCCACCAAGACAGGTGGTTGACCAGTTGTGAACCCAGCATGACAGTGTATTTTCTGCATACTATAAGTACTTGTGATAAATGGCTCATATTCAGAAACCTACTTGTCCCCTCAAGACACCTATCACCAAGGGTTAGCTGATGCTTCTCCCTGACATGTCCTGCAACCATGTACAGATTAAACTATTATTGATTGATCAAGTCAATAACAAGCATTAATTAAATTCCCACTATGTACCAAGCTAAGTGCTGGAAATATTTTTAAAAAGTGGGGGTGGGAGGCCAAAACTGTCCCTGTCCTCAAGGAGCTCACAATTTAATGGAAGAAACCTGCAAATAATTACATACAGACAACACACACACAGAACAAATTTAAATGAGTTTTCTTGCCATGATAATTCTAGCACCAAAAGTGGGATGTCCTAAATACAAAAAGATGAGAAACTGCTGGCTGCTCCCTTCCCCCATTATCCCTTCCAGTGGCAAATGGAAGGTAAGAGTTCTTCCTTCTAATTCTCTATTAGGAAGGTTGGGACAAATGTTGCCCATAGACTCCATGCTTTTTTGAAACGTGGACTCTTGTTTATGTGGTTGGTTTTTTTTAAGTATATAAAATTCCTTGTTCCTGTTTTACTGTTTCTGTTCTCTGTCTGCCTGACTCAAGTCTTGTTATATTTGTTTTGTGTTGGCAAGAGTTTGGCATCCTATAAGAGAGAATCTGTTTTATTACCTTCATCAACTATTGTGGGAGGGTTGGTATGTTTAAGTATGTGTTTCCAGATTTGGAGAGCTGTTATAGACTATTTCAGGCTTTCCAGCAAGAATGGGTTTGTAGATAATACAGACAAAATAAACAACTATTTCTCCTCCTCCTTGTGTATGTCTGGTTTTTTGATGTTCCATCAATTTTTTTTCTTCCCAGCTCAGTTAAATCTTTCTCTACCTGCAGGGGGTTGAACAACACCCTCCACACCCCCACCCCACCCCCACACACATTCCCCTCCCTGCCATCTAGTGATGTATCAGTGAGCTCCTAATGTGTCTTCTATCCTCAGAGTATGTTTATATGTGTACATGTGTGTGTTTTTAAAAGGTTTGACAGCTGTTACAGACTGTACAGAGAATGACTTTGTTGTTCAGCTAATCCCTTCTCTCCTTGTGTTTCTCTGGTTTTCTGATCTTAGGTCAGCTTTTTCCCTCTCATCTCTGCTGAGTCTTCCCACCTGCAGTGTGGCTGAACCCTGTCCTTCCCAGCAATGTGACTGTGAGCCAATTATCTATCATTCAGTATGAATCCATGAAGAGGACGGGTCTTTTAGAGTAAGTTCCAGGAAGGGAACCCCAATATCTATGTGATTTATCAGTCTCTTGAGTTTTAATTCTTAAATACCTAAATATGAATCTTGATTTGCTTTTGCTGCATGTGTGAGTGACTGAAATCAAGAATATGTTTCATTTTCTAGACGTGTAAATGATGCTGGGGGAACATTTGTTTTGTTTTATCCATGCCTGTTTATTTATGACGAGTTGAATTGTAGCTTTACTTGAGGAGAAATCTTTTTTTTTCTTGGCCAGATCAACCAGAGATATAAAAGCTTTGCTTATCTGTGCCTACTTGGATTGATGCAGTTTTGTAAACAAAAATTAATTTCCTGCATTCAATTTTAGAAAGCATGAAAGTTTTTCAGTAAGATCCTAGATTTTTAAAATTAATTTGTTAACCTTTCCTTTTCATTCTGAACTTGGCCACAAAGAGTGAAAATAATAGAAAAGAAAAGAATTCATAGCAAAGGAGGGGTGTTTCTTTTTCCTTATTCTTCTGAGATATTATTGCTTTGAAAAATAAGCAAAGACAATGCAAAAATTATTACATATGATAATACCTGTACAATCAAAAAAGAAAGTAGTCCAAGACAAATTAAAATAGTTCAAATCAAGTTTAAAACACATTTGCATTATCTAATGGTTTTATGTGTGTGTACAAAACTTTATGATGATTTTACCATGGACTGTGATATTTCATAAGAGAAAAACAGAAGACGAATATTTGTACTCAGCATATATAAACACTTGCTTTTTGGCATTCTTTTCTGAAACTTGACCATCACAGCAATAGAAATATAGAATGAATATGTTTATGTGCTTACCTTCAATATGATGGTCAAGTATTTACTACTCTATTTTGTTTCCTCAAAATGGGGAGAGTGTTTTTGTTCAAAGTAGAATTTTTTTTAGCATTTTAAATTATGTTAAAAGTTCTTGAAACAGAAAGCAATAACTTGTAATTCTTTTGTAATGTTTAAATGATTGTTATTAGAAGCAAGCTAACTCTCTTCTCTTTTATTTTTATGAAGTGATGATTTATGTATTTTCCTTTTTAATTGATCTTTCTCTGATGGGACAAATAGGTATTTTACTTCTGGAGAAAAATTTCAATATGCTTTGTGTTCTGAAGAAGGATATACTACAAAGTTTCAGATGAGTTTTAATTAGTTGTATCTGGAAAAAACAATCTTTTTTAAAATTTAAGAATGTAAAATTGCATATGTGCCTTAAAAATATCAGACTTTATGAATGAAATTGGTCTGTCGTTGCTAATATTTTAAAATTAAATATTATAAAATAATGGGATAGGAGAATTTAACAATTTGTCATTATAAAAAAAACTTTGAATTTAGAATCAAATCATAAATAAAAAACAAAACCCTTACCATTGAAAAGGTAACATTGTCAGCCTTTAGAATTTAGCCTCCTTAAAAAATACATATGCAAGGTGAATATAAATTTGCATACATTGTAGACATCTGTCATTAACATTTATTTGTTCTCCTTTTGCCTAAAAAAAGCTACCTCAATATTTAGAACCTATATATTTAAGGCAACATCATAAGAGAATCTTCAGAGCCCTCAAACAGTCAAAACATAGACCTTTTCCCTAGCCCTCAAAGCTGTACAATTTATATTTATAGGTAAATTTTCAAAATAATTTCTGTTGGAGAAAAAAACAATCTGACAGTCAAAAGTTGTGACAATCAGAGATGCTTTTTTTGTTTAATAGAAATTCTTGGGCCTCTTAAATTTAGTAATTATGTAATTGATTTTAGGTTTTAAAGACTCAGGTTAATTTAAACTCGAGATAGATTTTGAATGAACAATTTCCCTTTATACAAAGAAACTCAATTCTGGTCATTTAGAGAAGCAAACTCAACCACTTGGTAGATAA
This sequence comes from Trichosurus vulpecula, assembly GCF_011100635.1. Lineage (NCBI taxonomy): Eukaryota > Metazoa > Chordata > Mammalia > Diprotodontia > Phalangeridae > Trichosurus > Trichosurus vulpecula. The sequence continues at coordinate 210,511,578 of NC_050580.1, read as the reverse complement.
GGATCCCTGCTGCTGCATGTTGAATTTGTTTTAAAATATGATACTATCTGTTTTATTGTGTCTTTGTTTATTTTGTTAAGTATTTCCCAATTACATTTTAATCTGGTTCTGGCTACACTCAGGAATGTTATGGGCCACATATGGCCTATGGGCTGCGTGTTTGACACTTCTGATTTAGAGAATAGCTTAAAAAGTGATATAAAGGGGTATTTAGAATATAATTAATTGTGCAGAGATTCATGTGTGGGCATACATATCTACATATGTAAGACATAAATATATGTATTTGTAAATCTAGATTAGATGTAGCTATAGATGTAGATGAAGATGTGGATACAGATGTATATTGATTTTCCTCATACTACTCTGAATCCTACCGCCATTGCCTGTTCAAAGGATTGCGTTTCTATCATTGTTGCTATGGGGAGGGGAATACTTCCCAAAGTTGTATTTCTTTTTCTCCCTCTTTTTCCTTTCTCTCACCTTCCCCCAAGTCCCACCAACAAGCAGTTATGGTTCACCGAGGTTTCCAAAGTATTTAAAGCAAAATTCTAGGAACATAATTACTAGATTATGTCTGTTGTCTTATTATTTAGAATTGCATTGAACTGTAATATTAAAAACTATGTTGATCTCAAATTAGTTTAATTTGGGCTGTAGGCATGTGAACTCACAATCAAGGTTCTTGACATGGGAAAAACTCTTCAAACCAAGTTGTCCCATGTGATTAAGCACAATCTATTCAGTAAAACCTAAAAACGTTACATTGATATAATGCACTTACTGAGACATACAGTTGGTAAATTGTGACTGTTTTAAAATTTCTTACATGCTTAATAACCTTCCTTAAACTTTAAATAGGGGTATTCAGTTTATGTTCAATGTTAGTCTTCAAAAACATCAAGATAGGAAATCTTAAATACTGTGGGTAGCCAAATGGAAAAGTGGATATTGAGTGCTGGGTCTGGAATCAGAAAGACGACTTCCTGAGTTCAAATCTGGCCTCAGCCACTTAGTAGCTGTGTGACCCTGGGCAAGTCACTTAAACCTGTTTGCCTCAGTTTCCTCATCTGTAAAATGAGCTAGAGAAGGAAATGGCAAACCGTTCCAGTATCTTTGCCAAGAAAACCCCAAATGGGTTCACAACGAGTTGAACATGACTGAAATAACTAAACAACAACAAAGATATTGGATCAGATGATTTAATAACTATCAAAGTCTTTCTTCTACTTGTACGTTCTGAAATTGTTCTATTTGTTTTCAAGTAATATTGAATAATTTAATTGTAAATTAATTCTGTTATGAGATACAGCTGAACCCAAATCTTCATTAGTGGAGATCAATGCCCCAGCCTACACGAGGGGTGGGACGGAGTTGGTGAGAACCAGAGAGGTGAGACCTCCAGTCTCTTCAGTCTCAATTTGAATCTCTTCAGTTTCTTAGGTGTTTAGGATAAAGGCTCTCATACATGGAGACCTGAATCTCCATTCCAAGCCCTGAAGAATACCACATGGAAGACTGATGAAAAAGACATCAACAGGTACATAGATCAATGCAGTACACTGCATAGCGATGCCACCAGCAGGGGACCCACAGATTCCAGTTTAAAAGACTCTAGAGGTTGACATTGCAATAGAAGGGCAGAGTCAATGTGTTAGTAATCGCAATACAGTCTCTAAAACATCAAGGATATTACACTATATTGGCTAACTTTAATGAATGTCAAACATAAGCTTCTATCACCTCCCTACAAATTTTCACATATTCATTTATTGCGTAAAACTTCATATTTTCGTATTATTTTGTGAATATTAGTTGATAAGTATTTATTTTGAAATGTTTTATGAATAAACTATTATATGTAATATGAATGTAGCACTGTGCTAGTGGCACCAAAGAAAAAGGCAGTTAAAGTGTTTAAACACCTTTTATCAAATCTGTGAGTACAAGTTGTTTTCCATGTATTATTCTGCATTGTATTATAGTTGTGAAACCCCAGTTTCTTATATTATTAATGTTAGCACTGCAATAACTATGCCCTGCTCCAAATTATAAGAAGTGACATTTATTGTGTTAGGTGGGCCCTCTTACGACTGTCATTTTGACCAGATCTCAGTTTGAATCCAGGTGTTCAATGATACTGAGTCAATGATCCACCATGAAAGGGAAAAGGCCAACAGTGGTCCACAGGGAATGATGTCTCTCACCTCCAGCTGTTACCTATTAGTTTCAAGTGAATTTAGACAGCTGGGAAAATGGAGTGTTTGTCCTTATGAAGATAATGTCGAGATCATCTTGACTCAGCTTCCCCATTCTGCTATTTCAGTTTTGAATAGGAAAGCCTCCCACCTGTAAGACCATAGTAATATGCAATTCTGAATTATAATTTTGCTATTCCAAATTATTTTCTGATATTACCTACAATCAAATGGTGCTAAGAAAATTTTGTTTCAGCTTGCCTTGTGAGGGGGCATCTTGCAATATTTGGACTCAGATCTGGCAGATATTTATACTGTTAAAGTAATGTCTTACTTCCCCTCTTATAGTAAATCTCTTAGACTAGTCAATGTCTGAGGACATGTTCATTTTCAATATTTCTTGTTAAACTCACAGTGTTAGAAATACAAGAGTGAAACAATGATTTTGTGAAATGGACTATTCCCCAGGTGTTATTTAGTATATCCCAGTTATATTTTCAAAGTTTAAGTGATTGCTTTATGCTAAAGAGTATTGATGGAGGGTATGGAGTCCACTAAGGAACATAGAAGGTAAACCTTAATCCGTGAACTGACTCAGAAGACCCTAAGGACTTATACGCATTCCAGGGCACCTTTTTTCTATCCTCCCCTCAAAGCCATGCTTTATCCATGTTCCCCATGAGAAAAGTGGGGTGGAAACAATTATAACTGAAACAATTAGAAGATATTAATTGCTTTAAATTCCTTTTAAATGCCTCTTGATTATCTTTTTTTCTAATGTCAAATGTTCTTTTGAATATATATTTATAAATCTTAATCTTTATAATTGATTAGAGTTTTCCTTGAAAAAAGTAACAATTACTGAAAGACTTTAAAGCAACTTAGTCTCTTTTAACTACCAATAGCCACAGAGGCACCCTCTTTACCTTACTAACTATAAGAGATATTTTATGATGATGTGGATTCAACAGTATTCTTACTGCCCATTCCATTCTTAGTCTACAAGGGCAATAGAATGACCAAATGTAAATCTTAAAAGAACATAGCCCTAATTGGAACTGGGACTCGATTTAAGTGACTCGTTGTCGAATGCTTTGACAACACTATGAACCAAAAGGGATGACCTAGCACTACATGAGACTCTTTAACGGTACTCCATGCCAATAAACAGATATGATGACTAACAGTGGTTAGGTGCTTATGAAATGTACTGTCTGCTCACTTCTCAGGTATCCGAAATTCTGCCCTGATCACCTGGCACCTCTTGTCATAACTTCCAAACAGAAAATGGAGTGAGGAAAGTACCTTTCCCAATGTGAGAATTTGTTTTGCTTAACTGAATATTGCTATGAGAATTTTCTTTTTCTTTTCCCATTAGCAGGGGAGGGAAGGAGAAAGGGAGAGGGTAGCAGTTGAGTTGCCCAAAGAAAAATAAGTGGGAAAAGGAAGTCATTGAATCAGTTGTTGAAATAAAAAAAGAAGGAAAACCAGAAGGGAACACAGGCAAGCAAGATAACTTTAAAAGTTACATGTAGGATTTATCATGTAGCAAGCTGTACATAATAGATTCCTTGTGTATGGTTATAGTTTGTTATTCTCGAAGAGGACCATGATATCAGGGAAATGATGACATGACTTGCAATTGGCTTTGATTTTAATGAGAGAGGGCTGTGCAAAGTCACCAGCCTCACTTTTTCCTCCAGAGCCATCTGGGTCTAGTGGCCGGATATGGATCAGGATGACTGGAGATGGGCCTGGCTGCAGTGGGAGATCTTAGCCCTTTTAAGCTACTGTTTTTATTTCATGTTTGTTAAGTTTGCAATTAAAAAAATTTTTTAAGATAATGTAGAAAAGTGCTCTTCAACCTTACTGGAGGAGTCTACCCCAAATCCTGTTACGTACCAACATTGCAGTACACCATAAGAGCATAAGACACAGCCCCACACATCACACTGCAAGGAAACCTCTTCTTTGGGACGCCTGCTGCCCCTTTCTCCTCTATCCTGTACACTGTACGCACTTCTATCCTTAGAACAGAATACCTCTGCCTCTTGCCCTGAATCACTGCTTTTCATCAGGACCAAGGAAAAAAGAACCTTTCCTTTTCTTGACATGCTAGTGTCATTTTAAAATAAACTTCTATTTCAAGTGTAAACAAAAAAAATCACTTTCAACCCTTGTGTTTTACCTTTCTAGACCTCAGTCCTTATGCAAATCTAAACAAAAGACAAACAGACCCCTGAGATAAGAATAGACTTTTAGCTTTGAAAGTCTCCTCAGTCTTTCCCTAAAGTGCCAACAAATAGCTCTCCCCACTCCAGCTTACCCCGCCCCCCCGCATTGGCCAGTTGTGAACCCAGATACCTATGTGGTTTTTTGTGTGTGCTACAAGTACCTATAGGAAGTGGCTAATATTCAGAATCTCATTTAACACTTAGAAACACACTTCTCTATGGGTCAATTGATGTTTCTCTCTGTTATGGCATGTAACAATGTATAAAATAAGGATGCTGAATTTTAAATTTCAATAAAGTAGGTTTTCTAACCACATTATAATAAAGAGAGTGGGAGAAAATAAAAATGAAAAGTATATGTGTATTTCTTAATACAATTAAGAAATATGAGTAATATTAAGATGAAAATGCCCACTGTATGATGAGAATGTTTTGAAATGTTCTGTTACTACAGTTCATGTTATACCATTTCAATAAACACATTTGTTTTAGGCTAATTATGTCAGCTGGATCATTTAAAGTTAAACACCAGTTTTAGAAGTAAGACCCCCATGGAACACTTTCGAACATGATAGTTCAACCTGTCAATGTGAGTTGGAGACAGTGGTCCAGAAAAGGTTCTACACTAATGAAGCAAGCAAAAATTAAAAAATTAATGATGAGCCAATTCAGAATCTATTAGACCATGGAAAGTTCCTAAAATATTTGTCTTAGAAAGCCAGTACTCAATAAAATTCCAATTAGAGGTCTGCATTCTCAGTAAAAGATGAATGAAAGCAGATGGACAGAATAGAAATGACATCATTTTACAAGCTGATTTAATATACATATAAATGATACAGATATAGATTTACATGTAGAATTACCAAAATGTTCCAGGAATACTTAGCTTGCAACAATGATGGCTTTATTTTTGTTTTGTTTCCCACACACATGCACACATATTTAAGAAAATATATAGTAACAATGAAAAACCTAACAGTGACAAATTTAAATCTCAACTTTTCTGGTATACAACTGGTACTAGTACAACAAAGCCACAGAGAGAGAATGATTCTTGCCCACCAATCTAAGATATACCAAATTGATAAGAATAAATATATACTTAGACCAAGGAATCCATCTTTTTGATATCATGAATCCATTTGACAGTCTAATGAAGCTCATGAACCTCCTCTCAAAATAATGTTTTAAAATATATTTTTAAATTTAAAAATATATATTTTAAAATATGTAATATAAATATATAAACATAAGATTACAAAGCAAACCTGTTATATTGAAATAGTTATCAAAATCTGAAAAAAAAGTTCTTGGACCCCAGGTTAAAACCCTTTACTGGCTGTTTTTTGAAGATCAAGTCTAGAGAACCCCTCAGCTAGAAAGTCCCTTTGTTGAAGATTTGGTTATCATTACTGTGGGAACAGATGGACACAAAGTCATTTCAAGGACCTTTGTATTCAAATGCTGGGCAAATTTGATACTCATTAGCAATTCACCACACAGTTAAATGGTTTTCTCCTTCCATCTGTAAGCCCAAACCTTCGTGATCTGTAACTGAACCACTTGGGACCACTGTGGAGAAATCACTGCCTATAAATCTTGTAACTGCTGATATGACTCCAATCATTATTCAATAGTTTTGTATCAAGTTTGAGTGGAACAGTTATAAAGTAAACCAAAATGCTATTTTCATTTTAACTATGTGGTCTGTTTGGGTTCATACAGACAACCCAGAGTTCACCGCAGTGCAGTAAAAAGAAACTCCAATCACATTGGCCAAGGAGATAGAAATGTATATTGCTTCACTGGTGCCTTCCTCCTTTTAATATTTCCCTTCTTGCTTTCCTTTTCACACACAGAGATGAGATTCCAAGAGTGCTTTTCCTAAAATAAGGCAACAGGAAAACATTTTTCTTTTTCTTTTACGTCTTTAAAGGGATGCCCAGGTTTGAATTTTGTCTTCAGCTTACTCTGTGCTGGTTGTGGAAGAAGATTACTGATAAACATTTCTGCTTGGCAAAATTAATATACACTCCGTGCACCAGCTGCCAAAGGCCTCTCCTCTTCTTCTGGCTTGTCCCCACCCCCAACCTTCCCCATCCCCAGCACTGATGGATGGATCAATAGGAAATTGGTGCTTTCGAGTTTCAGCTCAGCCATAAATTCCCCCAGTCCCTTCCCCTCTGCCCACAGGACATAATTGACACTGACAAGACCACTGAGACAAAGCTTTTATTTTTTTAATCCTTTTTTGAAATGCACCAAAGCTAGGGGAAACATTGTCTGCAAACTTGTGGGCAGCAGCACAAAGAGGCATCTGTATCAGTCAAAGAGACCATTCAACTTTGTTCACATTTTTCTGATGATTTGGGAATTTGTACACTGATGCTTGTTTCCACCACAACAGTGAACAGTACTTTTTGAAGACTTTTTTTTTTTAGCAATAACCTATTTTATTTTAAAAAAAATTTTTTTTTGCTATTCTAAGCTTGACAAAGCATCAAGAAACATGAACATTTCTATATATAAAGAACAGAAAAAGCAGATTGCACATGAAATTTCAAATCTCCGTTATGTAAAATTTGGTTTTAAAAGATTATACTCAATTTAAACATATAAGTTCCATAACTGTCTTGCTTATCTGTGTTCCCATCTGAATCTCCTTCTGATCTCTTCTGTGCATTAAAAAAATGCTTCATTGATTCTTTCCCTTTTTAATTACTTATTTATTTTTACGTTACTATCACTGGCCCCTTCTCCTCACCAAATTCTCTTTCCCTCTTCCTTTTCAAATACAAAACCTCCCTAGTACAAAATAAGCACAGTTAAGTAAAACAGATCCACATACCAAAAATATAGATCTCATTCTGCGATTCTAGTCTATCTAGTCTATCATCTCTCATGTGTTTCATTATTGGATGTCTGACAGTGTGGTTGGTCCAGCACAAGATCAGAGTTCTTAAATATTTCAAAGTTGGTTTTATTTACAACTTCCTATAGGAAGCCTTCCCCAACTCCTCTTAATTCCAGTACTTTCTTTCTGTTAATTAATAATTAATTCTGTTAATTATTTCCAATTTACCCTGTTAGGTTAGATTGTAAGCTCCTTGAAAGCAGGGACTGTCTTTTGCCTCTTTTTGTATCCCTAGCACTTAGCACATAGTAGCTACTTAATAAATATTTATTGTATTTAACTGAATTAAATTATTGCAAAGATTGTTTTTATAGTTCTTCTTACTTTACTCACTCTGCTCAGTATATACATCTTCATCAATTTTTTCTCAATCTGTCCCTTTCATCACTCTTTAATGGCACAATGATATTCTGTTACATTCATACACCATAATTTGTCAAGGCATTCCTTCAGTTATATCTGTCCTGTCCCCTTAATTTCCAGTTTTTTGCTACAACAAGAAGTGTTGCTATGAATATTTTTGAACATATTTTTCTTTTTTCTCTTTGATTTCTTTGGAGGTATTTTTCCTAGTACTGGTACCACTGGATCAAACATATGTATGGTTTTATGTAGAGGTTCTTAACCTTTTTGTGCTACGGACCCCTTTGATATTTTGTGAAGCCTTTGGACTCTATCTCAGTATAATGCTTTTAAATGCATAAAATAAAATACATAGGATTACCAAGGAAAGCAATTATACTAAAATGTAATTATCAAGACTTTTTTTTTAAAAAAAAAGATCTATAGATCCAGGTTAAAAGCTCTTGGGTGTCTTTTGAGATGTAGTGTCAACTTGCTTGAGAAACTAGAAAATGGTGTGACAGAAATTAGTTTTAGACCAACATATAAAACAATAAGCTTCAAATGGTGTAGATATAAAAGCTCACATGATAAACAAATTAGAGGAACAGAGAAAGATATTGCAACACTCTGATAAAGGTCTGGTGTCCAAGATAGATATGGAACACACCTCTTTGGTTTTCAAAATTTCTATTTTTGTGTTTATATTTGTTACTTTTTGGTCTGTTGCCTCTCTCCTTTCTTTTTGTTACATGTCCATTTTGACCATAACTTCCTATAATTCCATTGCCTTCTATGTTTTACTTGTCCTTCCCTCACTTGTTCTTCAAGATCTCCATTTCTTCCACTTCTCCATACTTTCTCAGATTGTTACCCCTGCTCTTACTTCACTTTCCTCCACCTAATAATTAGCTATTTCAACTCTCCATTGTCCTCTACTCTTGAATTCCCCTTGTTCTTGTCAAACTGTAGCACTAGGTTACTACCGCCATCAGCCTTCCTCTGCTCTTGCCCATGAGTCCCTGAGCAAAGCTAGAGGAAGTCCCACAAGTGTACTCAGTAGATACATTACAAATTCATGTCCTCTAATTTCAACAAGTCCCTCCCTCACTGCAGCAGGGCAATCCTTTTATTCCTCCCTACCTCATTCCCCACAGAAACTATTCCAAACCTTTGCTTCCCTACTCAAGCACCTCGTAAATCTTCTTCCCTATCTCTCAGCTTGCTTCTTTATGGAAAAATGAGGACATTCACCCTGAGTTCCTGCTTCTCTCATTATCATCATCTTAAAGCCCTGAACATTATGTCCTATTCTTCCTTGATCTTCTCTGTTTCATAGTTGGGCAGGCTTACCTCTCCTTACAAGCAGCCCAGGATCCCCCTTGCCTGGAAGCTCACTGTAAAGGTGTTGTCTGTAGTGCAGACACCTGATCAGCTTTAGTCTTACTATAGCTCAGAACTTCTAAATTCAGCCTCCCAGGGAGCAGGGATTCTAGGTCTGCGATAGGTTTGTGCCACCACACCCAGCAAGGCAAGCCTTTTCCAATTTTTTCCCTCATTCTGTGTTTTTGTCTATGAAGAGCTAAAGAGGGTATATGAGATAAATGAGTTTCTGACTATTAATGTGTTTGGAGATAGAAAATTCTCCTGATACTATATAAGGGTTCCCTTGAGACCCATACCTGGTTGCTGCAGGTAAATAATATCTTTCTAAAATATGTTTGCTATCATAGAGGCACAGCCAGAAATCAGTCTCAGATGGAGAGGAGGTGTTTATCTTCTGGAGTACTTGCTACAACTTGGGAATTATACTGGGCACAGCTTCCACTTCTTTGGTTATTTTCCTCTCTAATGGGTGTTTTCCTCTCATGCGGTTCAAATGAATATTTCATGATAAAAATCAATATTAAACCTAAAAAATTAAAAACAAAGAGCAAGTAGAGAAAAATTAACTATTCTGGTTGGCAAACAGAATGCAAGTTGGCACAATAAACCCAGAAGCTGATTTTTTAAAAAAGATACAAAAAATTATTTTTCTTTAGTAAAAAATTTTGCACACATCTAGTTTAATATCATCTTAGATCAAATGGATTCTGCCCTGAAGAAAGGAAAAAGAAAGATTGTATCACCACTTCAGACCTTGCTGATAAATTCTCCAAGATTAATTACATTGAAAAGGATTCAACTTGACTAAAAGGATCATAGATTTAGAGCTAGAAGAGATCTCCAAAATCATCCAGTCCAAGCTTCCCATGCCCATCTTACAGATGAAGAAACTAAGGCCAGAAAGGATAAGCAATCTGCCCACATGTAAGTGGCATAGCTGAGATTGAAACTTAGGTACTCTAACTTCCAATTTATTATTCCTCTCATTCCAAATTTGGTACTCTTTTCACTGCACAACATTGCTTTGGAAGGAGCATCCCAAAGTCTTTGAACAAATGTAGGGTTTCTCCAAAAATCATCAGAACAAACTTTTCTTATTGCCTTTCTCTTCTAATATGCTGTGAAAAATTAAGGCAAAGATTTTAAAATGACAGCATCCCATTTCTTTGGCCAAATTAGACCTTTAATCTTTCCCCCATCTACTTTTTAGTTTGGCATTTTGCTCTTAAATTTAAATATTGTGTTCAATGCAGGTCTTGATAAATTTTAAGGAGTCATCCCTTTAACAGCCTGACAGCTTCAACAAATCTCCTCTGAGTTCCATTATAAGAGTCAATGCTCATAGGCCACAGAGGGGAATTCATATTCATAGGAGAGGGTAATCTCATGTGAAAACCTGTCAAATTGATGTTACATCCTCCACAGTTAAACTGTTTACAGGGTTTGCAATAGCATAGCCACATTATCATATTCATGCCAAGCATATACCATTTCCTTCATCTTAGGAAATCTTGAAGGTGAATGATATAATAAAAATGATCTTGTATGCAAATACTACCAATAAATATGGACTACTTAGCATATGTGCTTTTTCTTTGCCATAAGCAGAATTAGTAATGGAAAAGCTCCTGCCTGCCAAGAACTCTAGAGTAATCCTGTCATGAACTATTAATAGAGAGATCTGTGGTGCTTCTTGGCAGCTAACCACCAAACCCACAAAGTTGTGTTTAATTTGCTCTTAGAGGATAGAATTAGTTTTGCTTGCAGAATTGTACCCAGGTGATATCTCAGTACAACACCTCTGGAAGACATCCATTGCTAAGCTTGTGACAAACAGATAACAACCTGGTCCATGGATGGCATCAGCATCAGTGTTCTGTTACAGAGAGCCATACCTGAAAGCCGACACAGCAACTCCAATGAATGTGAGTCCTGTGGGGGGATTTGGCTCTATTCTGCAAATGTCGAGCTTTACATTAACAAAAGTGTCCCTAGAAGTCCTATTAATTTGCATTGTAAACAGTTGTATGGCTTTCCCTACAATTAGGCAGATTGCACAGTAGCAATGGAGTAGTAAGAGCCTATATTTCTCTTCACAGGGGCCAGTGCTTGCTAGGAGGGAAGCTGTTTAAAATATGATAACTTCTAAGAAATACCTCCTGTCTTGGGATAATCGAGATTGAAATTTACAACTTATAAAGGCTTATAACTTTTTGCAGACATTTTGAGGACAGGAAAATAAATTTTACCAAGTTAATAATATGGATAATAATATTATATGACTGCTTTACATTCATAGAGTACTTGGTACTTTTCAGAGTGCTATCACATACATTATATTATTTGGTCCTTACAACAACCCTGAGGGTTTGTAAGAGCACATATTATTATCCCATTTTGATAGATGAAGACACAGACAAAGATAACCTCTTTATAATTTCATAGCTATTTTTAATCTGATAGAAAATCAAGGGGAATTTCATTTGTGTCTAAATCCAAATTCTACATATTTGATAGTACAGAATCATCTTGTGCCTAGGCAATGATACTTCTTCCCTTAAAAACATATATTCTTTAATAATAATAACAGGTGACCTTTATACAGTTTTTTAGGTTTTACAGAGTGTTTGACATATATCATTTAACCCTCTAGAATTTTCCTGTGAAATAAGTACTGTATGCTGTTATTTAACAACTGGCTTTCATGGGTGGGAAGGAGGGAAGTCCACAAGACACACTTTTAAGTTTACTATCCAATATTAATATTTTCTTCATAGCTTTCTGAAGTCTAAACAATCGACAAAATGGTAAATCAATCCTTGATTTACAGCATTTGCTGATTTCTAAAAAGGTAAATATTCATACTGAAAATTTAATAATTGGCCCTGTTTCAAGATGGCTCCAGCACACCTCTGATACAAATATTAACCCATTTTACAAATGAGAAAACTGAGATATAGAGAAAGCTAACTGACTTACCAATGGCCACAGAGAAAGGATTTGAACCCACATCCTGAACTTTTACTACTAACTCAGTCTGCTTTGCCCTTATAGAATGTTGCCCCAACCAACAGTGGACATCTCCATACTCTTGAATTCTGAGTGGATCACAAATTTGGCAAAACCAATTTAGCCATTCAAAACTGTAGCATGGTTTCCCCCAACACAGCCCACAGCACATTAGCCCGAAATACTCTCCCTTTTAACAAATCAGGAAACATCAGTTTTATTTTGCCTCTTGTTCCTTACTCTGTAAGTATGATCCAAATACTCTTACAGTTAAAGGTAGTATCATATCTAGGTGTTTTCTCTGTGACCATGGTAGAAAAGCTCTGTGGAAAGAGGTGCAACTTGTGTTTCAGCTTATATTCATTAATAATCTTATTCTTGATCATAATGGACAAAGCAAGGTTGCTACTGGACTTAAAACTAATTAGATAGATGCAATAACATCACAAGATGCTTGTCTTTTTCTCCCTTAATCTTTTGTGATATTGACAGAATTCTCATTTGTTATTTAAAACACCATGTAACCTCACTTGACTCTCTCTTAGAGACCACAATTACTGTTATGGTTTCTTTAAAAGTCAACTGGAATGGCACAAAAATGGCAACAGTTTTGCAGTTGTTGTGGTTTCTGCTGGCGGTTTGAAGTACAACTGTACATCTGTTCAACTATATTCTTGCCATCAAGAATTTCTCCTTATTGAGTCAGGTAGAGAGTATGGATGTTAATTTTGATCTGTGAAGAATCTGTAGAAAATATAAAGAGAAAGAAGGTCAGGAGCAACTTCTTTCTTGTTAGAACTGTTTGTAAAGAAAATTCTATATCTGTGAGGAGATGGAGGTTTATACCTGGAAGCTGCATGTGGATTGATTGTTTTCCATGATGTATGAATAGAGGACAATGAAAAAGCGTTGATATAACATTTCCTGAAGAGACTAAATGGAATGTTTATCTTAAGGAGTGAACTGAATGCTAAACTTGTGTTTCTAAAAGTGAAGTCATCTGCTGTTATAGAGGTGGTTTGAAGTGATTTAATCCTTCTCACAGATAAAATATTGTAAATAATTACATGCGCCTTTATTTTATTATTTATTTCATTAAATAATAAATTATTTTAATAATAAACATAATAAACTATTTGTTAATAAATAAATAACTACTATCAAGAAGGAGATTTTTCCAGTTTATTCAATAATTACAATTGATGAACTAGGGTAAGGTTTAAATCAACTGATTAGTTAATGAAAAGGAATTTGGAATTTTATTGATTAGAAAGGCAACATCAAAATATACCAATGAAATACTCTAGAGCTCAGGACAATGTAATTATGGGAGTGGGTCAAGTGGCAGGCTGAGGTATGATCCACAAGTGAATGTGGGTGACTCCATCTACCTTGCTACAATGACATTTTAGAAATTGATATAGTTAAAATAAATGGGTCATTCCTAAAAATTCCTGCAAAATTAATATGTTGTTCTATGTGGGCTGCCCTCCCCCTCACCTTACCCCCTTGCAATATATCCACTCAATTCATACCCACAGGTTAGGTCCTGGGGTAGGGCAGGGGGCATGGCAAGTTCAAAGTATTCTGTGAATCCTCCCTCTTAAAAGTATAATTCATGAGCCCCTATTGATGTGCTATCCTTTAATAGTCAAATAGAGGACACAATTAGTACAGGTAAAGACATTTGCTGAGATGTTCTAACATAAACAATACTAACAAAAATTCCCCATATAATTCTCTGCAATCTGGCTTCTTACCTCATCATGCAACTGAAACTTCTCTCTCCAAAGTCACCAATGACTTCTTAACTGTCAAATCTAATAGCTTTTTGTATATTTAAAATATATATTTAGTTATAAATGACAAATATTTGATTATTTCATGTAATCACTAAGGATAAAAAAAAGACATTAGACAGGTCCCTAAACTTAAGGGATTTCTAATTATTTGAGGAGATAGGACATATTCAAAAAATGTAAAAATATCAATAACATGTAGTAGGTGTTTAATAAATATGTGTTGTTTGAATAAATCCACATAGCTAATGTCCACAAGAAAGAACAACCTATAAATTTTGCTTCTGTTTACAATTTTTTTCCTAAGCTAATTCTTTTTTTAGTATCATTATTTATTTAATGTTTTAGTTTTCAGCATTAATTTTCACAAGAGTTTGAATTACAAATTTTCTCTCCATTTCTACCCCCCCCCCACTCCAACATGGCATATATTCTGATTGCCCTGTTCCCCAGTCAGCCCTCCCTTCTGTCACCCCACTACCCCCCATCCCCCTTTCCCTTACTTTCTTGTAGGGCAAGATAGATGTTTATGCCCCATCGCCTGTATATCTTATTTCCTAGTTGCATGCAAAAACTTTTTCTTTTGAACATCTTCTTTTAAAACTTTAAGTTCCAAATTCTCTCTCCTCTTCCCTCCCCACCCACCCTCCCTAAGAAGGCAAGCAATTCAACATAGGTCACATGTGTATCATTATGCAAAACCCTTCCACAGTACTCATGTTGTGAAAGACTAACTACATTTTGCTCCTTCCTATCCTATCCCACTTTATCAAATTTTCTCCTTTGACCCTTTCCCTTTTCAAAAGTGTTTGCTTTTGATTTCCTCCTCCCCCATCTACCCTCCCTTCTATCATCCCCCCCTGTTTTATCTCCTTCCTCCTTTCCTGTGGGGTAAGATACTCAAGTGAGTGTGTATGCTATTCCCTCCTTAGGTCAAATCTGATGAGAGCAAGATTCACTCATTCCCCCTCACCTGCCTTCTCTTCCCTCCCAACAGAACTGATTTTTTTTCTTGCCACTTTTATGTGAGATAATTTACCCCATTCTATCTTTCCCTTTCTCCCTCTCTCAATGTATTCCTCTCTCATCCCTTAATTTACTTTTATTTTTTAGACATCATCCCTTTATATTCAACTCACCCTGTGCCCTCTGTCTATATATATATAATATATATATATATATATATATATATATATATATATATGCATATTCCCTTCAGCTACTCTAATACTGGGGTCCCATGAATCATACACATCATCTTTCCATGTAGGAATGTAAACAAAATAGTTCAACTTTAGTAAGTCCCTTATGATTTCTCTTTCTTGTTTACCATTCCAAGCTTCTCTTGATTCTTGTGTTTGAAAGCCAAATTTTCTATTCAGCTGTGGTCTTTTCACTGAGAAAGCTTGAAAGTCCTCTATTTTATTGAAAATCCATATTTTGCCTTGGAGCATGATACTCAGTTTTGCTGGGTAGGTGATTCTTGGTTTTAATCCTAGCTCCATTGACCTCTGGAATATCATATTCCAAGCCCTTCAATCCCTTAATATAGAAGCAGCTAGATCTTGTATTATTCTGATTGTGTTTTCACAATACTCAAATTGTTTCTTTCTGGCTGCTTGCAGTATTTTCTCCTTGATCTGGGAGCTCTGGAATTTGGTGACAATATTCCTAGGAGTTTTCTTTTTGGGACCTTTTTGAGGAGGTGATTGGTGGATTCTTTCAATTTCCATTTTACCCTCTGGCTCTAGAATATCAGGGCAGTTCTCCTTGATAATTTCTTGAAAGATGATATCTAGGCTCTTTTTTTGATCATGGCTTTCAGGTAGTCCAATAATTTTTAAATTATCTCTCCTGGATCTATTTTTCAGGTCAATGGTTTTTCCAATGAGATATTTCACATTGTCTTCCAATTTTTCATTCCTTTGGTTCTGTTTGATAATATCTTGATTTCTCATCAAGTCACTAGCTTCCACTTGCTCCAATCTCATTTTTAAGGTAGTATTTTCTTCAGTGGTCTTTTGGACCTCCTTTTCCATTTGGCTAATTCTGCCTTTCAAGGCATCCTTCTCCTCATTGACATTTTGGAGCTCTTTTGCCATTTGAGTTAGTCTAATTTTTAAGGTGTTGTTTTCTTCAGTACTTTTTTGGGTCTCCTTTAGCAAGTCATTGACTTTTTTTCTTGGTTTTCTCACATCATTCTCATTTCTCTTCCCAATTTTTCCTCTACTTCTCTTACTTGCTTTTCCAAATCCTTTTTGAGCTCTTCCATGGCCTGAGACCAATTTATGTTTTTCTTGGAGGCTTTTGATGCAGGCTCTTTGATTTTGTTGACTTCTTCTGTCTGTATGTTTTGGTCTTCTTTGTCACCAAAGAACGATTCCAAAGTCTGAGTCTGAATCTGAGTCCGTTTTCGCTTCCTGGCCCTGTTCCCAGCCAACTACTTGACCCTTGAGTTTTTTGTTGGGGTATGACTGCTTGTAGAGTAGAGAGTACTTTGTTCTAAGCTTGAGGGGATTTGTTGTTGTTTTCAGAGCTATTTGTATACAGTAAGGTCTGCCACACCAGCGCTCCTCCTCCCCCAAGAACCCCCAACCTGGACTGGACTCAGATCTTAAGCAGGCTCTGCACTCCTGCTCTGATCCACCACTTAATTCCTCCCACCAGGTGGGCCTGGGGCCAGAAGCAACTGCAGCTGTAGTTCTGTAGTTGCACTACCTCAGCTGCCCCAGGGCAGTGGCCAAACCACGAACTCCTTTCACTCTGTCCACCAAGTTTTTCCCACTAACCTTCTCTGTTGTCTTTGGTGTTTGTGGGTTGAGAAGTCTGGTAACTGCCACAGGTCACTGATTCATGGTGCTAGGGCCTGTTCTGCCCGGCTCCCAGTCTGGTTGGTCCAGGCACAGTTCATGCTGGGCTCTGCTCTACTCCACTCCCAGCTCTGTGAGTGATAGGCTTTACCCAGCAACCGTCGAGGCTGTCCTGGGCTGGGGCCCTGCTTTCCCCTGCTATTTCATGGGTTCTGCAGTTCTAGAATTTGTTCAGAGCTATTTTTTATTGGTGTTTGTAGGGTCCTGGGGGATAGCCCTAGGAAAGTCCCTGCTTTCTAGCTGCCATCTTGGCTCCACCCCAAATCTAATAGCTTTTTTCAGTCCTCATCCTTCTTGACCTCTCAACAGTACCTCAACCTGACCTCAGTGCCTTTGACACTGCTTATCACCCTATGCTTGACAGCCTCTTCTCTCTAGGTTTTCTGGATATCAGTCTCTCCTGGTTCTCCTCCCACCTATCTGACTTCTCCTTCTCTGTTTCCTTTGCTGAATCCTCCCCTAGATGATACCCTCTAACTGTTGGTGTCCCTCAAGGTTCTGTCTTATGTCCCCTTCTCTTTCCCCTCTATATTACTTCACTTGGTGATCTTATCCACTCCCCTAAATTCAATATATCTCTATGTAGATGATTCTCAGATTTGTCCAGTCCTAACACCTCTCCTGACCTCTAGTCTGACATCTTTAACTGCCTATTGGATATCTTGAACTGGATATCTTGTAGATATCTTAAACTCAGCGTGTCCAAATTGAACTCATTATCTTTCTCTCCCTTCCACCCTTCCCTCTTCTTCTTAACTTCTCCATTACTGTTAAGAGTACCACCATCCTCCCAGGCACCCAAGATTAGAATTTAGGTGACACACTTGACTCATTGGGTTATTTCTCCGTAGTTGGCTCTCTTCAGACTAACAGAGATAAGTCTCTTGACTGACAGAGTTCCATCTCAAGTGACTTCAGAATCACCAGGTTTGCTTGATGATTGTTCCTTCAGGCAGCCAATGGGTAACAGATTATTATTGTATTAAATTTGATTGAGGGACATCTTCACACTTCCTAAAGTAAAAAAAAAGAAGTGTAAATACTTCCTTAAACCTCCTTTGCAGAAACATTCAATGTCTCTTCAAGAATAAAAGGTGAAGAACAAGAAGGAGCTAATGCAATTTCTGATATTATTATGGAAATAAAAGGTGGATCTTTCCAGAAGACAGAAACCCTACACTATGATCCATAAAGACATCAGACACAGTGGAAATATTGTACTTGATGACCTTCAGGTATTTTTCAAATAAGAACTGGGATTCCCAATTATAAACAGTAAAACAGAAATCTACATGGATAGGATATATTCATGTCCCTTTGTACTAAAGAGCAGCAAATCAGTAGCATTGTTGAGAATTGAATTTAAGAGTTTTAACTTCCGAATTGGCCACAGTTGCAGGGCAGAATACAGGCTTTCAGTTTTCTCATCCATATCATAGGTAAAGTAACTTGCAGGGTTAGTTAAAAAATAAATGAA
The DNA here is from genome assembly GCF_011100635.1 of Trichosurus vulpecula. Taxonomy (NCBI): domain Eukaryota; kingdom Metazoa; phylum Chordata; class Mammalia; order Diprotodontia; family Phalangeridae; genus Trichosurus; species Trichosurus vulpecula. The sequence continues at coordinate 210,493,346 of NC_050580.1, read as the reverse complement.
ATCATAGTTGACGTGTGTTTTGTGTTCCATAAAAGGAACCACCATCATTAATACAAGTATTTCCCTCTGCTAGATAAGTATCTATTTCAATGAATATATGTAACATTGTGAATATGATATATTAATATCATTTATATTAATATATTTACGATGAATATAATTTATATGAATATATTTATTATGAATGTAATTTGAGAACTACTGCATATATTTTCTCATCTCATGGTTCATTGACTATGTGATTTACTGATGTGTCCTATTCTGAAGACTCTAGAAATATAGTTGGAAACAAATTTTTAAAAATCAAGAAAACATAGTTCCTACTTGGTTGGCCTTTATGGGTTTTTGCAAAAATGAATAGTGTTGGTTGGTCCAAACAGTGGGGCACAGTTGAAATGAAAACTGAAAAGGGCAGCATTTGAATTGTTGATATTATCAGCTAATGAACAGAAGGAACTTAAAGCAGGCTATAGAATTGCTTAATTGTTAGTGGAAAGAAAGACTGGGTAGATTAGGCTGATTTTTTTTTCTCCCTAAAAGTCAGTATTCATTCAGTTATAGTGAATACTGAGTCAACTTAAAGAAGATACTTCAAGCTCAATTAAATCTTCTGTCTGTTTACTAAGCAGGACAGGGACCTTCCTCAGAGGCCAAGAAATGGAACTAAACACACAGCCTTCAATACGACTATACATTGTCATGTTATAAATCATCTTGTGGGGGGAGGGGAAGTGAACAATTCAATTACATAGTTTTAGAACTTTTTTCATTTATTTCCCTTTTAGTAGTGAAAAACCTCTAAAATCACTTGAAAGACAGACATCTTTATTAGACATTAAAGTAATTCTCAGGTAACAATTTTTCACACTGAATTTGATCAGAAGAGAAATATAAGGAATTAATTTCTCCATGTACAATAGCTACAAATCACTGATCTCAACAGTCTGTGTGGGAAAAATATAGCCCAGGTACATTACTTAGAGAAGAGATTATACTTACCCAATCCAGTCAAATTCAATCTAATCCAATAAGCCTTAATAGGATATCTATTATGTACACTGTGCTAGATGCTAGTGTATACAAAGACAAAACGATAAACAGTCTGTGCTCTCAAGGAGCTTACATGCTACTGGGGAAATACAAAATATAAACAGATAAATTGTATAAGGGATTGATCAACAGAACTCTCCGATCAACTTTATGAGATTACAGGGCACATGTGTTTAGGACTTTGTATCTTGGTATGGGGGTATGGTCATGAGACTCGGTGCTTTTTGGAGGATGGCTTTCACAGATGGGTACTACCGAAGGGTAGAGGATGACCCCAAGCTGAACTGGTTAGTTCACACATTTGTGATATGTGTGTGTATGTAATTTATTGTGAGCCTTTATTGTACTTTGCTACATTGTTTGAAGGCTGTGTATCCTTTTATGAGTTTTGTTGTTGTGGGGTTTGGGTTTTTTATTTTGTTTTGTTTTTGAATTTTTGTAGGTTACTATAAAGTCTGTACTGTTCTCTCCTCTCTGTCTCTGGTCTCTGTGTCTCTGCCTCTTTCTGTACTATCTTGAGTGACTCCTCTCAAATCATCCATCTTATTAGTATGGAAGCCATCCACTAAGATAAATATCCGTACCTTCAAGAAGTATGTGAGTTCCTTGAGAGCAGAGATTGTTCTTATCTGAAAGGCTTTGTACCCATATATGTGAAGATTGAAGCATGAACAGTATTAGAAAATTTTTTCAGAGTAAATTCTGTTGTTGTTGTTATTGTTAATCATTTCAGTCATGTCCAACTCTTTGTGACCCCCATTTGGGGTTTTCTTGGCAAAGACACTGGAATGTTTTGCCAGTTCCTTCTCCAGCTCATTTTACAGGCAAGGAAACTGAGGCAAACAAGGTGAAGTGACTTACCTAGGGCCACACAGCTAATAAGTGTCTGAGGTCAGACTTTAACTCAGGAAGATGAGTCTTCCTGACTTCAGGCCTGGCACTACACTGTGCCACTTAGCTACCTGTAAATTCTGAGTAGGGTTATAATGAGTCAAAGTGAGAGCAGTTTGGGATGGAGGGGAGGGGTTGGTGAGGAAAGGAACCCTTCCAAGATTGCATCTTATCTGTAAAAGCCCAGTGCTGATTACATGATTATTAAGAGAGAGAGAGAGAGAGAGAGAGAGTGTGCAATTAGGAGGGTCAAGAAAGTTTTCCCACAGAAAGTGGCATACATGTGCATTTGTGATAACTTTAGAGAAGAGGCAAGCAACTAGCCAGTGATACCTAAAACAATTACTGGTATCATTATGCAATTTTCTACTCTATGTATTTATCTCATTCTTTTCTTTTTTTTCCTAACCCTTCCCTTGCCAGTTTCCTTTTTTATAGTCCTCCAATTCAGTTAACAAGGCAGCAAGCATTTAAGTGCTTACTATGTGCCATTCACTGTGCTAAGCACTAAGGATAAAGGCAAAAACATAATCCCTGCCCTCAAAGTGCCCCATTCTAATGGAAAAGAAAACATGTAAACACCTAGGTTTAGATACAAGATACCATATTTCCCCACGTATAAGACACACCTTAATTTTGAGGCCCGAAATTTGAAAAAAAAAGTATTACATAAAGTTATTGAATTCAAGTTTTATTCATCTGCTCATAGCTTTCAGGCATCTTTTGGGCAAGTCTGGTGTGTGTACTCATGCTTAGTCCATTCCATTTCATGAACCTGAAGCACCAGTTGTGTCCTCCTTTGAAAACTAACTTTTTCATCAGCAATTCTTCTTGCCTCATGCTGAACCATCTTTGTGGACACAGGAATTCCAATTGCCCTTTGCTCTACAATCCATATCTTCAATTCCTTCTCTAAAGCAGGCCATTTTGCTGACTTGCCTCTCACGGCCTTCTTCTGCAATGGCTTTTTCAGTAGGGTTTCTTCTTCCCGTAGCCAGTCTCAGATTGTTTTCTCGATTAGAGGAGGACCAAACTTTCATTCAGCAGCACGATTTCCATTCACATTTGCAAACTGGATCACTTTTAACTTGAATTCAGCTCTGTATGAAAATCTTTTCTGAGCCATTTCTGGGCAGAACGTGGCAAAACGTAACCTAATATACCAGTAACAAATGTGAAACAATGAGCACAAAGACAACAAGTGTGAAAAAGCGGGAAATGCAAGTAAAAAAATCTACAACAATAAGCGCAAAAACAAGCACAAAAGGCAGGAAATGGCAGTAAAAAAAAAATCTACAACCACTGTTTAAGACACACCCAGTTTTTAGATCCCAAATTTTTCAGAAAAGGGTGTGTTTTATACATGGGGAAATACGGTACACACAGAGTAGATGGAAGGCACTGAGAGGGGAAGGCATTTATTAGTAGCTAGGGGGATCGTGAAAGACCTCCTGAAGTAGTTGGAATTTGAGCTGAGTCTTTAATGAAGTCAGAGAAACTAAATGGCAGAAGTGAGGAAGTAGAACATTCCAGGCATGAAGGAGAGGGTGTGTAAAGGTACAGTGTGTAGAAGAGAGTATTGTATAAAAATACTGGTACTGGAGGAAAAGGGCAGGTTTTGAAGAGCTTTTAATGTCAAGAAATGTTTGTATTTAATTTTGGATATAATAATAGGGAGTCACTGGAACTCATTCAGCTGTGGGGTAGAGGGGAGGAGAAGGGTAACATGGTCTGACCTATGTTTTAGAAAAATTGCCTTGACAGCTGAATGGAGGATGGATTGGAGTTGGGAGAAACTTGGCCAGAGGAAACTAACTTGTTAATATGTGAATGGAGAGAGGGGGATATATACAAGACATGGTATGAAGGTAGAAATGACAAGATTGGTAACAAATTGTTTATGTAAAGTGAGTCAGTGATGACATTGAGGTTGTGGGCCTGGAAAAATGGTGGTAACCTTGGCAGTAATGGGGAAGTTTGGAAGGTTTTGGGGGAGAGGGTGATAAAGAGCTTTCTTTTGGACATGAGATACCTAAGGGACAACCAGTTGGAGATGGAGTTCAGGAGATAGACTAGAGTTGACTATATGGATTTGGAAATCATAAGCATAGAGATGATGATTAAACCCGTCTTAGTGAGATCAAGTGAGATAATATAGATAAAGAAAAGAAGAGAGACCAGTATAGAGCCTCGGGGAATGTCCACAGTTAGAGGATTTTGCATGAGTAAACAATCACAAAAGGAGATTGAGAAGGAGCAATCAGGTAGGAGAACCAGAAGGGTGCAGTGTCATTAAAACCAAGTGAGGAAAGAATTTTAAGGAGGAGGAGGTGATCCACAGATCTGCATAGAGATAAAGAAGGGTAAAGACTGAGAGAAGGCCATTAGATTTGTTGATTAAGAGATCATTTGGTAACTTTAGAGAGACCAATTTGATTTAATGAGTTCAGAAGCCAGACTGCAGAGAGTTAAGAGAGAAAAATAAATAGAGGCACCTAGGGTAGATGATTTTCTCAAGCCATTTAGCTCTGAAAAAGAGAATAGACAGGATGATAGCTAGTGAGGATGGTAGGATTGAATGAAGTTTTTTGTTTGTTTAAGAATGGAGGAGACATAAGTGTATTGTAGGTAGCGGAGCTACTAGAAAGACACTGAAGATAAAGGAGAGAGAACGACAGAGAGAGAGCAATCTGCTAAAGAAATCAGGAGGGGATGTATCAAGGGTTCATGTAATAAAGATTGGCTTTAATAAGGAGAAGGGCCATTTCTTTTGAGGCCAGAGAAAAGGAGGACTTGGGGTGGGTGTGGTGGTGGAGGAGGAAATATCTCAATGATATGAGTTGAGGAGAGAAGAGGAAGTTCAAGGTTAATGAGTTCATTTATGTATTCATTTGTTTATTTATTTACTTTGGTGAAGTATGAGGAAAGGTTTCTAGCTTTACATATGGACTCTCTTTTGGAGCCCTTATTTAAGTAGGGATGCATGATCTGCTGATGTTTGTATATAATTCATAAAGAAAAGAATCAGGGGGAGGGAGAGAAGGGAGAAGTAAGAAATGTCAGAGATATAAGCTAGGGCCTTGAAGACAATAAATTATTAGTTAAGCAAGGAAAAGAACATAGAGAAAGAAAGATGGTTTGTAGAAGGGGTTGGACTAGATGACCGCTGGAGTACCTTCTTTCAAATTCTGTGAATCTTCAAGTATTAAAACATGGAAAGAGAATGGGCATGATAGGATAGAGGAGAAAAAATGTGGTCTAGCTTACATTCATGGGCACAGCTCCTTGAGGAGGGCAGAAACTCATTCAGGAGAATGGGCAGGAGATAAGACAAACGATATATATCCAGAGGAGTGAGTAATGTTGATGGAGCAAAGGGGAAAGTGGAGGGAATTGAGTAAGAGTTATGTAAAGAGTGAAAATGGATAGCCTTGAGCCCACTGAAAGTGGGGACAGTCAAGGGAGAAGTGGAACAATTTGAGAAGCCCTAGGTAGTTTGAGAAAATATAAAAGACCCAAAAGCGATATAGTACTTACAAACAAAGCATGGCTTTGATGGCTTCAGAAATTTCTTTGATAGTGGAACAAATGCTAGGGATGTGTTTTCATTCTGGAACACAATGGAAAGCCTGAGATAACTTAATAAACCTGTTGATGGCCACCCATTTCTGGCAATTCATTAGGGATAAATCATGAAGCCTAAAAATGTAAATACTCTGAAGACTTGGGCAGGAAACTAAAGGATTTGGAGTAATAGTTGCTGCTTTTATTACTCCTTTCACTGGAAGTTCATAACGCTTTTAAAAAGGGGAATAGCTGGCTGTGTAAACTACATTTAAGGACAATATTTGGTTTTCTGGACCATGCCCTGAGATATTGGAATGATTGGCTCTTGGCCGAGGATGGATTGTATCTAATGAGAACTGGGAAGAATGCCAGGAAACTTGTTTATCTTATCAAAGGGGTTTTCAACTGAAAATAGAGATGGAGGGAAAAAATGCCCAGATATAGCGTTAAGCCAGATACTCTGGGGAGTAAGAGGAAGGACATAAAAAGAATAGGGCCCATGGGGTAAGTGACAGGAAAAAATAGCTCAGAAAAGGATTCGAACAATATATATGGCCTCAAATGTATATCTTCTAAAGGCCAAGTGTGGGTAATAAATAAGTAAAGTGAACTTGAGATTTTTTTGTTCATATTTTTTTTTCATTGTCATGGCTATAGACGCAATGCAAATCAGCAACTGTACTGTGACTTAGTTAGTGACTTAGTCTTAGTTACCTGAAATACTAAGAGGTTAATTGACTCACCCAGGGTCACACAATCAGTACATGTCACAGACAGGACTTGAAACTAAATCCAAGGCCAGCTCTCTAACTACTCTGCCATGTTGATTTTCTCAAATTTTGATGCAAAGATATAAATATGGCCTTATGTACAGTGCTGAGATTTGTTCAGATGGAACTCATGACCAGTATGGTACTCTTTGTTCCAAAGAAACAGAAAATGTAGCAGTGACAGAGCAGCCCTGGAATATGTTAAGATGATATTCATCTGGCTAGTAAACCATGAATCTGAGAAATAAAACATGATTGAAGGCATTATGGTTGATGTAAAACGATAGAAAAACATGAATCTTATGGTTGTTGGAATGTTTTATGGTCTCCCTGGACAGATGAAGGAAAACTATGATTGGGGTCTTAATAGACACCACAATTGGGACAGAGACAATTTTAAAAGTACAAGTACATTGTACCTGGTCACATGAACAATAAGGTGGCAGACTGGACATTTTATTTGATCCCTGTGACATCTCAAACCTCCCCAAAACAGAAATCATGCACCAAAGGTAAAGCAACTTTAGCTGTTTCTACGGTCTAGTATACCAAGAATCCAAAACAAAGTTTAAAAAAAAAAAACACCCAGGAACTGATGCTCTCAGATCCTGAGCTCACTTGGTACCTGTTCGCAAGCTCCCATGCTACTGGCAACAAAGTTGATAGCAGACCCAAGGACATGACACAGGCTTACATCAAACCTAATCCTACACCCTAGTCCCCCCTTCCCTCTTTCCAGTACTGTAGAGATGCCAGCTCCAGGCTGTGGAAGTTTTCATAGTCCTCGACAGGCAGCTTGGCCACAGCTCTATAGGAGCAAAAGCCTACTGAGGGCCAAATCTGAAAGGCATTAGTGCTAGAAAGCTCTGAACTGCTGGTAACTCTGAACTGCCAATTTTGGGGAAAGCAAGCTCTGATTTGCCAGTGCCAACAGGCTCTGAATTGCTGGTGCTGGGCCAAAGAGCTAAGGAACAAAGGGAGTGGGACAGATCACCAGGACAGGATACTGTACATTTGAAAAGCTATGCAGCGCTCCATCAAGTCTGAGGGAAGAGCACAGCATGCAGCCAGAGCCAGTTTTGACCACCCACAAGTCAGCTGAGGGCACAGATTCAGGCTGGTGAACTGTGACTTGCCCAATGTGGGAGGAAGCTGAGTCAATGGGAACATTGCCACCTTAAAAAAAGATTAAAATAACTGAAGGAACGTAATATTGACTGACTGCATCCTGAGCCATCTCCAGTTGTCCTAGTATCTGGCCACTGGACCCAGATAGCTCCAGAGGAGAAAGTGAGGCTGTAACTTTGCGCAGCCCTCCCTCATTTAAATCCAATTCACTTACGCATCATGGCATCAGCTTCCTGATGTCATGGTCCTCTTTGAGAACCTCCGACAGTACCTCTTATATGTAGGACACCTACATTAGCATCCCTTGTTAACTTTAAGACTCAGCTCAAGTGCCAAACTTTTCCTAATTCCCTGCCGCTGTCAGTATCTTGACCATTAAAATTTCCTTGCTTTTATTTTGTATATATTTTCTACATATTCATGCGTGTGTGTGTGTGTGTGTGTGTGTGTGTGTGTACACCTTTGGTGTCCACTTGGCACTCAGCTCTCATCTGTAGCTCCAAGAAGCTGTAGCATGTGCAGTGGCCACACCCCAGTAAAACCATCCTGGCAGACAGGCTAAGCCAGGTTGAGGGTAACCAGCAGGCCTCAAACCCATTGGTGAATTAGGGTATATCTATCCCAAACATGTGAAGACTTCCCCTGGAGGAATGGCAGATGAGAACAATTTGTTCCAACAGCCATGAAGGGGATGAAGAAGGTGCTGTGGAGCACTTAGAGCTTGGTCAGACACCAAAGACATCAAGGTTATCCTAAGCCATCACATTTTGTGCTGAATTTTGTCTTGCTACTGGATTTCAATGACTCTGGAAGAGTGAGGCTGGTGACTGCAACTTTGTCTCACTTAAACCCAATTCACGTGCAAATCAAGATATCACTCATGATGTCATTGGTCCTCTTTGAGAATGAAGTATATGTGTTTTAGATCTGTTTCCTCATCTGTAAAACAAGATGGTTGGACTGAATGCTCTTTCCCGTTCATACCTCCTGAGAAATGATATGCAAATCTGATAATTTTAAGGGAGTTTTCCACTTAAAGGAATCCCTTTGGAAAAAGTGAATGTTACAAATTCATTCAGCAAATCCAGACTTTGTCTATTAAATCTGTTTAGGGAAAACTTCACTAATAGTTGTGATTCTCTTTGCCTTTTGTGTACCATCTTCCTCATTTGGCCTGTTGGTGATATATTTTCAAAATGGATGATATAATTAAAGGGTTAGTTGTGAGCTCTGTGTAGGTTCATGAGATACAATGTTGTTCTGCTTTAGATAAAGGCCAGGAAGAAATATCCTTTTTTGATACTTGAAACCCATAATGAAAACTTTGGACTATAGTCCCAGTTTTTTTCTTCCTCATAAAACACCTGCCTCAAACAAAAACTAACAATCTCTGAGCTATATCTCATTTTGCTTTAGAACATTTATCACTTTCTTTGCTATATACTCTGTCCTGTTTTAATCTGTTCATTATATTTTTCATTAAAAAGCCGATCTGAAGAGACAAATCCAATGTCAATATTATGAATGGGGATGGATGTCTGATACCATCTCAAATCAGGGAAGCAGAGGCTAAGGGAGAGAATAAACACACTGAACTAGGTTGCTGAGAGGGAAAAAAAGTAAATGGCTTAGAAAATAGCTTTGAGAGAGAGGCTCTGAGGAGGTGGTGATTGAATCTTCAGAGCTTCTATTGTACCATGCACCAGTCAGGTTCCAGCATCCTGGCACTGATTCCAGGGCCCATTTAGAGAGATCAAGAGAACAAGCATCTCATTGAGGGCTTTAGAAGGAATAGGATCAACACAACTTATTGAATGAGGAACAATAGAACCAGGCATTCAATTGTTCTAGCCTTACTTCTGTGTGGTGTCTGTGGCGTACAGTTAGGAGTCTTCCTCATGGCTCAGCAGCAGTCCACAAAGCAGAAAAGGGAGTCCAAAGAAGCTCCAATACAAATTGGTGTATTAAGTGCAGCGATTATATCATATTATTATATTTTTTATGCTAACATATACTATCATACTGCATCATGTATGATTATCTTATATATTATCATATTAAATATCTGATATTATATTAAAACTACATCCACTTGAAATTGAAAGAAGAGGGTTATACCCAGAAGGAAACCCTCACTATTCAAACTTCCATCTTTTCTTTTGCTTCCTTTCAGCTGGATCCTATGAGAGGAAGGAGTAACTGGTTACATTCTTGAGGTTCAGAGCTCAAAGGATTCTAACACTGCACTCTCTGAATAGAAGAACATTTGTATTGTAGAAGCACCAAATGGATATGTTAAGTACTGACTCAGCATTTGTCACTGAGTTTAGAGATAGGTGGCACAGTAGATGGAGAGCTGGATCTAAAGACTTAAATTCAAATCTGGCCTCATATGCTTACTAACTGTGTGACCCTGAGCAAATCACTTAACTGCTTAATGCCTCAGTTTTCCCAAGTATAAAGTGGGAATAATAATAGCGCCTACCTCCCAGAATTGTTGTGAGGACCAAAAGAGATGATATTTGTAAAGCACTAAAAAGTCACTTAATAAATGTTTCCTTCCTTCCTCCCTTCTACCTTGCCAGGCACTATAGGTGGGGTTACCAAGTTTTCTGAACCCTAAGTTAGTCTGCATGTTCAGTCAGCTTTACTCTTCTGTCACAATTGTAAAGGCTTTTATGCTGAAACATGTAATATATTACTCTTGGACCTTATAATTAGAAATGTGCCCAAATCATTCCTTTGCCACTCATGCCCTAGGTGTTCTCCATGCAGAAGCAGGAGCGTACATAAGATAAGCTGGGCTGTTTTTTGAGTCATCTGCAGCCTTTGAACCTCCATCTTTTTCCATCTTTTGCTCACTACCACTTGTGCCACAGCCATCTTCCTCATTACTTAGCTTCTCAAATTCTCCTGCAGAAATGTTGGTGTAATGAGCTGCTGCCTTCACCAGCTATTCCAGAAGTGCTGTTATGGTAATTAGGGTGGGACTTATTTTTTTTTTTTTTTTACCATTTTCTCCTTTGAAATGCTGAGGTAATCAAGAACCTTTGATGAGTTTTGCTTTTCAAATGTAATGGCAAGCAAAGTGGACTTTTTGTTGTCTTTGTTTTGGGGTGCTTCTCAGCACTAAGGAATTTTCCATTGAATCGGGAGTCTTTGATGATCTACTTATGTCAAGGGAAGACCTAGTTCTTCCCTCTGACCTTGAAGATGCATCATATGGTTTTGAGTCACGTGGTTGTGACACCCTCTGACCCTGAGAAGGGTATATAAGATCTGATGTTGGCATTTTGTTTTCAGGCTCTCACTCGCTGGAAGAATGTCATGTGACAACCAGACAAGACTCTGGGTAGCCATTGTTAAGAGCCCCCAGCTTTGAAAACCCAGATGTTGGTGCTTCTCTTTTTGGTAACTATGTATGTGATATCTTGATCAGACAAAGGCTGTCTGTTGATCTGTTTGTAGTTTCTGTTTGCGTTTGCTCTGAAGTTCAGGGTGCTGACTTTTTCCCCTGAACTAAATGGATGATATATGTATGTTTAATTAAACTGAGATTGTTAACCCCTTAAAGTTGCTTTCCTTAGAAAAGCAGATGAAAGAACCTGTGCTAGCAGCCCTCCTGTATGCTGTTGTTGTTGGTCTTATACCCCCACAGCAGCTGCTAGCAACATTGTTGTTACAAGCGGCAAGAGAAACAAGGGGAAAGTGTCACTCATCTGAAGAACAGCAGCCTCTATGAGCACGCTCACCAGCTTCCTCAGTGGTGTTACTCCCTCCTCTTTCTCTCTTATCACATTCCCCCCAAACATTAAAGCTCAAAGTGATGGACAGGTGGTTTGGTTTCTTCTGAATATTATGATTTTATTAGGTGAAGGGCTTGTAAAGCATTATACCAGGGAGGAAGTAGGGCAGGATGAGGATTCATGAAACAATCCCTTTTTCCCCCTGCCCTAACAACGCAAGTCCTATTCTTGGCCTGCTACCCCAGTAGTACTTCACTGTGAAATTTGGATTCAGTCAAAGGGCCACACTTGAGGACCTAGAGGGTCAAATGTGGCCTCAAGGCCGCAGGTTCCCCACCCCTGCCAGGCAAGTCCATATGAAAAATACATATTTAAATAAACTGATTCTTAGGATCTAGTCCTTTGTTTTCTTGGGTATCTGGGGATGCTCAGACCTAAGTATATATCAAACCCCTACCCCAGAACGTAAATAGCCAAATATCAAACTCCATTTTTTTGGTGTGCCCGTGCCTATGCCTATTACCAGATACTTTGCTTATATCTTAACTTCTGAATGACCAGACACTTGGACCCGAGCCCTTCATCTTTTGTGATCTCCTTACCTACCCTGGGCCCTTGATCCTTGTGACTTGACTTCCTAGATTTGACCAATTGTTACATGACCTTTTGGCTTCAAACCTTTATCTACCTAAGACGTGTAATATCTTACTGATCCTCATCCTTAATTTAACTACTAATTCTGGCCTCTGTTGACCTTCCCTGTTTTATTGCCACTTATTCTTTAGCATAATTATCATCTATCCAATAACTATTTTTGTCCAACACATACTATTATGATGTATGAAAAGTTAGAGAGACATAGTTTCTGGGTAATTAATCATTTTATTAATTATGTTAACAAGTAATTAATAAAAGGATGATCATTTGGTTGTCTCTCCTAAACCAAATGACCCCTCATGGAACTCACTCCACACTTATGTGCCCTTTGGAAAGTGGGTATTCCTGGAAGTGGAAATCAACTCTGATTGGTTAATAAGTAATGAAAAGGATGAATATTATAATGAGAGGCTGACCTCTTCTAATGAGGGTCTGGCAGACATATGTCACTTACTCTCAGACCACCAACCACCCCCCCCTCCGCCCGTCTTGGGCAATCTAGACAAAGGATCTACCTCCACCACCACCACCACTATGGCCCAAGCCTTAGTAGGACACAATGGGCCAAAATTCACCCTATTAAATTCTTTGTTAAGTTTTTCTAGTTGGGTGGGGTAACAACTCCACCTAGATAAGATGGTCTAGGTGGGATAAATTTTTAGGCAAGGTCACAGATTTCCTTGAAAGACTAGACTTTGAGGAAATAGGAAAAAGGAAAAAATCCTGTATCTCTTCAATAATTGGTTATTTTATAATCATTTCTTTCACTATCTATACTATTTGCTCCAGTCAGATTAGTCTCCTGACCCTCCTCTGGATGTATCATACTCATTTCCACCACTATGTCTTTACTTATTTACTCCTACCAGCAATATGTGCCCCCCCCCCTTCTCCTCCACATCAGTCCAAGTGCTATGCATTTTTAAAGACCTAGCTCAACTACCCCTTAGCTCAACAACCTTTCTTGACTATTTCAAACTAAGTTATTCCTAATCTTGCTCTGAAAGCCAGTGTGAAACACTTTTTGCGTTTAGTTTTTCTCCAAATTTTTTTATATGTTTTGTCTACCCAAGTAAGTTGTCAAATTCATGAAGGCAAGAAAAATACTTCTTAGCTTCTGGGCTAAGAATTCACTATTTCACAAAAACTGCTGGGAAAATTGGAAAATGGTATGGCAGAAACCAGGCATAGACCAATATCTTACACCGCATACCAAAATAAAGTCAAAATGGGTTCATGATTTAGGAATAAAGGCTGATACTATAAGTAATTTTGGGAGAGCAAGAAATAGTTTGCCTGTCAGATTCATGACTCAATAAGAGATAGAGAGCATTACAAAATGCAAAATGGATAATTTTGATTATGTTAAATTGAAAAGTTTATGTATAAACAAAGCCAATGAAGCAAAGATTAGGAGGCAAGCAGAAAATTGGGAGAAAATCTTTACAACTGGTGTCTCTGATAAAGGCCTCATATCTAAAATATACAGGGAACTGAGCCAAATTTAGAGGAATACAAGTCATTCCCCAATTGATAAATCGTCAAAGGATATGAACAGGCAGTTTTCAGAGGAAGAAATTAAAGATATCTATAGGCATGTGAAAAATGCTCTAAATTGCTATTGATTAGAGAAATGCAAATCAAAACAACTCTTAGGTACCACATCTCTCCTGTCAGATTGGCTAACATGACAAAACAAGAAAATGATAAATGCTGGAGAGGATGTGGGAAACTTGGAACACTGTTACATTGTTGGTGGAGTTGTGAACAGATCCAGCCATTCTGGAGAGCAATTTGGAACTATGCCCAAAGGGCTATAAAAATGTGCATAGCCTTTGACCCAGCAATACCACTTCTATGGTTGTATCCCAAAGAGATCACACAAGTGGGAAAGGGACCCATATGTACAAAAATATTTATAGCAGCTCTTTTTGTGGTAGCAAAGAATTGGAAATCAAGGGGATGCCCATCAATGGCTGAACAAGCTGTGGTATATGAAGGTAATGGAATACTATTGTGCTATAAGAAATGGGGAACATATGGACTTCATAGTAACCTGGAAGTACCTACATGATCTGATGCTGAGTGAGGGCAGCAGAACTAGGAGAACATTGTACACAACTACAGACATATTGCTTCTGTGATGACTAACTTTGATGGACTTAGCTCTTCCCAGAAATACAAGGTTCAAAGACAGCTCCAAAGGACTCATGATGAAAAGAGCTATCTACATCCAGAGAAAGAACTATAGAGTCTGAATGCAGATTGAGGCAAACTATTTGCTCTCTTTTTTTTCTTTTCTTTTCTGGTTTTGTTTCTTCTTTCTCATGACTCATTCCATTGGTCATAATTCTTCTTTACAACTTGACTATTGTGTAAATACGTTTAATGAGAAGATATATGTAGAACATATATCAGATTCCATGCTGTCAGGAGGGGAGGGGCAAGGGGAGGAAGAGGAAGAAAATTTGGAACTCAAAATTTGTGGAACTGAGTATTGTAAACTAAAAATAAAAAATCTAAAAAAAAAATGTACTTCTTCTGTGTAATGGGACTATCTCATGGAATATTCACTGAGTTGCCCTGGCCACTTCTATGAAAACATGAGCTTGTTTCTGGAGGAACTGTTGTTTTTAGGATAACCCCATTCCATTATGGCTAAAAGGGAAATGGGTGCAGTTGTCTTGATCAAAGCTGCATTGGAAAGAGTTGGTCACTAAGTTTGTGCGTTGGGAGTGGGGATGGGGGATAGTGGTCCATTCAGTGGATTGTAAAAAGGGAGTAAATTTACCCTCTGTTTCTTTCTTCCTCTGATTATCTCACATGATGAGTGACTCTTCCTCTCTAGATATTCCCTGAAGGACAGGGTAGAGGAAGCATCCTTTCCTCTGTTATAGTAGCACAGAATCTGGAAGCATATAGAGAGGGCAGGGACTCTGCCAGGTGAGTCAGGCCTGATCCTTGGGCCCCTGACTACCTCTTCTGATTTACTTCCTTGACTGATAGTAGGTGACCAAGAAGTGATCCAAAGATGAATGTGTCTAGTAACCTTGTGAGTTCTAGAGGTTAGGACCTCCCGGTTCTTCAGTTGATACTGACTTCACTGCAGGAGGTGCCCTCTCTACATCTGTTACAATGCTTCTTAGAAGAGAAAGTGACCAGTAAAAGAAGAATGATCCTGGCCTGGCCTGCCAGAAGACATGGACCTAGAGGGAATAGTTTGACAATGCAGAGCAAAGGTAAAATGTCAAATGCTTATTGAGTAGTCCCACAAGCTGATTCGTGCATTGACATTTCAAACATTAACATTCCAGGAGAATGTAGTATTTATTCCCATATTTTGTCATCTTTCCACTAGCTGGAAAAGGATTCCCTCTTTGCCTTCCTGTTACTTCTTTTAACAAGATGCTCAAGCACCATCTACTGCATAAAGACCTTTCCTGATTCCCCCAACAGTTAATGCCCTCCAAACTGCCTTGTATTCAACTACTTTGTATATGTTTGTACTTATTAGGTTTATATTTATTCTGTTTATATTTTATATGTATTTTCTGTCTCTCCCATTAAAATTAAGCTCCTTTCAAATGAGAATTCTTCATTTTTTGTACTTGTATTCACAGTACCTTTCACAGTCCCTGGCACACAGTGGGCACCTAATAAATACATGTGAATTGATTGATTTATTTACCAACTTGCTAGATGTGAGATGATATCTTAGTGTTTTTATTTGTATTTCTCTTATTATTAGTTATTTGAAGTATCCTTTCATATTGTTGTTAATAGTTTGCAATTCTTTTGAGAAATGTTCATTCATACCCTTTCACCATTTATCTAGAAGGGAATGGTTTGCAGTTCCATGTATTTCTAATAGTTGTTTACATAACTTAGATACCAAACCCTTTCCAGAAATATTTGATACAAAGACTATTTTCTCAGCCTACTGCTTCTTTTTTAATCCTAGCTTCATTGATTTTTGTCAGATACAAGCTTTTCAATTTCAGGTAATTGAAATTATGCACTTTATTTTTATAATCACCTCTATTGCTTATTTTGTTAAGAAGTCACCTAGCCAGATCTCCCAGCCAGAGCTATGAGAAATATATTATCTTCTCTTCTAATTTTTTAAATAAAATAATCTTTAATATTTGAATCACATATCCACTCTGAATTTGTCTGGAATGCAGTGTAAGATGTTGTTCTAAGCTTAACTTGCCAGACTGCTTTCCAGTTTTCTTGGCAATCCTTGTCAAATATGGAATGCTTTCCTTGGTAGGGCCTGTGGAAATTGAACTGCATCAAAGTAGTTTTTGTAAGACTAATTGCTGGGACAAAATATTGACTTAAAAAAAGGAAAAGGATAAAAAATTCTAAAAGACCATACTAAATTAGTAAATGGAGAGAGAAAAAAATAAGTTTAACTCTCAAAACTTTAAATTTGAATAGATTAAGCAATCCAATAAAATAAGTGTGGCAGAATGGATAAGAAAGCAGAGCCTTACAATCTGCTGCATGTAAGGACCATATCTAAAATATTTAGATATGCACAGAATCAAAATGATAGGCAAACACAAAATGTATTATGCATCAGATGAATCAGAAAAAAGCAGAAATTACAACCATGTTGACAAAAGAAAAATAAAGAACGCACAATATAAATAAAAACAAACAAGGAAATTACACATGCACTAAATGACATAGCATCTAAATTCATGAAAAAAAGTTCTCTAATTTGTAAAAAAGAGAGATAGATAGTAACATAATACCTGTAAGAGGCTTTGATATTCCATTTTCAGAGATGGAAAAATGTAACAGAAAGATGAACAAAAGGGAAACTATAAAACTGAATAAACTGTGGCAGAATTTGGAGCTTAAACATTTCTGGCATTTTGTCATTTGGAAATAAAATAATATCCTTATAATATCCTTATTATCAAATAATATCCTTATTTTGTGGCACTTTTAGAAATATAGATATCAGAGGAAAATCATGAAGGAATGTTAAAAAGCAAAAGCACTATATGCATTGTTTACAGACAATTGATTGCAATAGCAATCAATACAGGGAGTACAAATAAAATACACAAACCTTAATGGAGACCCAATTAATGAAATGCTGAAAAAAAAGTGGTCAAAGAATAAATTATAGCAACAATAGCTATGTAAAAGACAACAATGACAGAAAATAACACCAAAATTTCTAAATTAATAAATTATAATAAATTAACAAAATGGAAGAATCAAGGTTTATGAAACTGAATGTATAATTAAAAATTAGAAAACCAACAAATAAACAAATTCAAAATGAGGACAAATGAGGAAATCTTGAAAATTAGAGGAGAAATAGACAAATTGGAAACCAAAAAGATGATTGAACTAGTAAATAAAACTGAAAGCTGGTTCCTTTTTTAAAGGATGAACAAAACTGATAAACATTTCACTAATTTGATTAAGAAGAAGAAGAAACAATAAAATTAATAAAAAATGAAAAAAAGAGAAATCACAACAAAGAAGAAAAAAATTCTCAGAAGCTACTCTATGCTGTTATATGTGGACAAAACTGAGAATTCAAAATAAAGGATTATCTACAAATAAAACATAAAATAGCCAAATTAGCAGAACACCAAATAGACATTTTAAATAAGTCCATTTCAGAAAAGGAAATTAAACTAGCTGTAAAGGAGCTAGCAGTGATTAAGTTTTAATAAAGGAGAGGAAAGGAGTGCAATGGAGTGGAAGCACATTGCTTCAGTTGTATATCCATAATTTTGATAATATTCTTTCGCTTTTTTCCAGCTTCTTTATTATAAAAGAAGTAAGGTCAAAACAACAAAGTATAAAAATATGATGGAGGAAAATAAAAACAATCAGAACCATGAATGGTAAATGGAATAAAATAATTTATAAAACAAAGAAGCATATGAGAATGGATTAGAAAATAGCCTACAACGTTAGATTCAAACAACATGTTTAAGAAACACGTTTGAAATATAAAAAAACTTAAACAGGTTTAAAATGAGGGAATGAAAAAAAATTATTATTCCTCATGCTAACCCTCAAAAACTGGAGTTAGCAATAGTGATCAGTTACAAGTGATAAGGTTATAGTAAAAATAGACATGGTAAAAAGGGGGGGAGATAAATAGGGAAACTACATCATGCTTAAAGGCACCAGAGATAATGAAATAATATCAATTAAACACATTAAATAGCATGACATTAAGTGTTTAAAGAAAAGTTAATTGAATGACAGGGAGAACTAAAAAACAAAATTATAAAAATTCAGGATTTCAATGTGCCTCTTTCAGGCCTTGACAAATCTAACAAATGGATATATAAGAAAGAAACTGAAGACCTAAATAGAATTTTAGAAAACTTATAAGTCGTATATGGTGTTCTATGGTGCTTTTATGTATAAAGAGAGATAGATACAGATATATGGTGATTAATAAATGAGAATAGAAAGGAATGTACATGTTCCCCAGCTGTACAAGCATCTTTATGAAAGTTGACTTTTTTCTAAAATAAAATTATAACAATAAAACAACATGCCAAAACTTTTGGGATGAAGCCAAAACAGTCCTGCTGGGGCAATTTTTATCTCTAAACACTTCATCCACAGAAGAGAAAAGGAATAGATAAGTGAATTGGGCATGCAACTTTAAAAAGTAGAAAAGCATAAAATCAAAAAACCCAACTAAGCACAAAATTAGATTTGAAAAATTAAAGAAGAAATGAATACATTTTAAAGTAAAAATCATTGAGTTGACCAAATTAAGGTGTTTTAAAATTAATACAAAACGTAAGTGATAAGAGAGGGGACTAGACAAATTCAGAGATTACCATGGCCTCTCAAACTGCTCCAAAGCAGAAATTATGTACCGAAGATGAAATGTATTTCTTTTTTTTAAAAAAAAATCTTATTTTATTATTTAATATTTTCAGTTTTCAACATTTATTTCCACAAGATTTTGAGTTATTAATTTTCTCCCTATTTCTACCCTCCCCCCACTGCAAGATGGCGTATATTCTGATTGCCCTGTTCCCCAGTTAGCCCTCCCTTCTGTCACCTTATCCCCCCATCCCCTTTCCCCTTACTTTCTTGTAGGGCAAGATAGATTTCTATACCCCATTACCCACTGAGAAAAATTTGTATCTTTCTTGGAGGCTTTTGATGCAGGCTCTTTAACCTTGTTTACTTCTTCTGACTATACGTTTTGATCTTTTTTGTCACCAAAAACAGATTCTATAGTCTGAGTCTGAGTCTGAGTCCTTTTTTTGCTGCCTGGTCATGTTCCTAGCCAACTACTTGACCCTTGAGCTTTTTGTCAGGGTATGACTGCTTGTACCGCAGAGAGTACTTTGTCCCAACCTTTAGGGGCCTTGTGCTGTTATTTTCAGAGCTACTTCTACTCCACTGTCCCTGCAAGTTCTGCCACACCAGCACTCCTCCTCCTCCAAGAACCACCAACCAGGACCATGACCCAGATCCAAGGAGGACAAAGCAAGAGAACCCTGCCTCTGTGCCAGCAAAGCATTCCCTGCACTCCCGCTCTGATTTGCCACTTAATTCCTTCCACACTGTGTGGGCCTGGGGCTGGAAGCAACCAGAGCTGGACCTCTGGAAGCAGCTGACAGAGCTTCCTGTT
This sequence comes from Trichosurus vulpecula, assembly GCF_011100635.1. Taxonomy (NCBI): domain Eukaryota; kingdom Metazoa; phylum Chordata; class Mammalia; order Diprotodontia; family Phalangeridae; genus Trichosurus; species Trichosurus vulpecula. The sequence continues at coordinate 210,473,892 of NC_050580.1, read as the reverse complement.
GCTGCCACTGCATCACCTCTGCCACCCCTGGGGCTGGGGCCAGACTGCTCTCATCCTGATCCAGTTTTCCCACTAACCTGCTTCTTTGTCTTTGGCGTTTGTGGGTTGAGAAGTCTGGTAACTACTACAGCTCAGTGATTCATGGCCCTCATGCCTGCTCCACCTGATCTCCTCAGCACCTGGTCTGTCCTGGCGCAGCCCATGCTGGGCTGCACTCCACTCCCAGCACAGTGCAATAGACCCTTCCCAGCGACCATGCAGGCTCTCCTGGGCTGGAGACCTGCCTCCCTCTGCTATTTCGTGGGTTCCACAGCTCTAGAATTTGTTCAGAGCCATTTTTTACAGGTGTTTAGAAGGATTTGGGGGAGA